>NW_009648242.1:1648015-1689399 GCF_000708025.1 Charadrius vociferus | reverse complement strand
ACCGGCGCGCCCGGCGCTGCTCCTGCTCCTCGCTGCTGGACGAGGAGTGCGTCTACTTCTGCCACCTCGACATCATCTGGATCAACACCCCCGAGTGAGTGAGTGGACCGGGGTGGGGTGGTAAGGGGGTGGCGGGGGTCCGAGCTTCGGTTGGAAAAAGTGGGGAGGAAGGAAAAACAATCAAGAGCCACAAACCCACCTGCAGAAATGGGAAGGGGAGGAAGGAACAGTTGTTTGTGCGGTCTCGCCTATTGCTTCCCTCCCGCCTCCAGCTTTTCTGCAGAGTTTTGACTGTTCACTGGGAGAAAGTGAGCGGGATTAGACCACCTAGATTGAGCAGATAGCTCCTAATAGCCCGCGCACACCTGCATTCCTAAAATCTGGGCAGAAGTAGTTCCTTTGGGTGCTGCTCAGCAAAGGCTGCGGGATACTTTTCACTATGAATCAGAAGCAGACAAAATGCCAAAAGTATGATTTTGCCAGCCTGAATTTGCCTGACCGTTTTTACTGTCCGACAAGTTAGGAGGCTAGAAGGCTTACTTTGACACAGGGTGGCTCCTTGACACCTCTTGCTGCTCTCTGCTGCAAGTTAATGCATCCCACGTGTTATTAGGGTTATGTACAGTGTCCGTTTCTACGCTGTCCTCACCAAAAAGTAGTGAGCCAGAGCCTCACCTAACACTGCAAACACCGACTCTGGTGATTTGTTCTGCTGCTGGGTTTCCTCTGAGCACAGAGGACCTGTTCCTCACTTTTACTGCTTTTTTCAGTGCTTCTTTTAGTGTTGGCAGTTACCAAAGTTCAAAGAGATGAGGGTTTATTGCTTTCTATTGCACCGGGAGGCACAGCAGCCTTATGAAATCACAATTAAAAGGTTATTAGCCTTGTCAGATGCCATGCTAATGAGTATGTTGGAGGATCATCAGAAGCATTTGCGTGGAAACTATGACCAACAAGGCATTCCCAATCCCACAACCTTTACTCATGCAATCAATCCCATTGATAAGATTTCCCAAAATACCCCACTGTTTTGGAGCCACAGAATTGTTTGAATGACTTTCATGTTGTCTCTTTGATCGTAGGAAGACTGTTCCATATGGTCTTGGAGGGCCTTCTCGATCCAGAAGATCGCTGAAGGACATGGTGCCAGAGATGCTCACTGAACCTAACAGTAGATGCCGATGTGCCAACCAGAAGGACAAGAAATGTCTGAACTTCTGCCAGACAGGAAAAGATCTCTGGTGGGTCTATTGTTGCTACTCTTTACAAGGCAGTGCATGTAAAAGGGATGGATTGTGGTAGACTTACTCATTTTGGCACTTGCTGAGTGAATAATCTCCCCAAAGCCTTGCCTCCTACCTGAGTGCTCACACTGCTATGATACATACTGTGGTTTGGCCCAGAAAGATCACTTATTACATGCCTTGAGAAGTGATTGATGAGATGCTTCACCTTGTGGACTGCAGACTTTTTTTTTTTTTAACAGCAACGCCTTTTCACTTTTAACAGGGATCAATCCACAGTGGATAAAACCTCACGTCACCGCAACAAAGCTGGCAATTGCATCGGACCCAAATGCATGAACCAACAGCTTGTTGACAGCAAGAAAATGAAGCGGTGAGTTTCTTCTCATCCTGCTTGTAGTTCCCCAAAGTAGCTATAGAGAGCACAGTTCACCTGCCTTTGGGTCAGCCTGCGCTTGGCTGGTGATCACAGCTCGAGAGTTATGGAGGAATCAGTGACGATATCTGAAGGGTTTTTCTTCGTGCAGTGGGTCTTTAGATTGTGAAGACACTGGTGCTGAGCTCTGCCCAGCACCCTCCATTTGCTTAGAGGAAGCAGGCTTAGTTGTAGGCCTAAAGGTACGCCGAACTTCAGAAGAGTATGAAATTATGAAATACTGACAGAAATAAATAGAGCCTGTCATTTTAGTGTATTCATGCACTATCTTAACTACTTAAAAATATTATGTCCCAACTATTCTAATATGAAATTGAATCAGAATGCCTTTCCTTAGATACTTTACTCCATTTTACTGGAGGGGAGGGGGAAAGAAGATTATCGATTTATCCAGATTTTGATTATATTGTTTCTTCTGGCTGGTGTGGCTGGCTCTTTAGAACCCAGGAGGCGGATTTCTACCTGCCTTGTCTCTTACGTTACCCGATAAACCTGTGCAAAATGGGGGCAGGATGGTAGTGATGGAAATGACTGCAAAAAGGTTGAGGAAAGGGAAAATGAAGACTAAATTAAGACCTGAGCTCAATTTAGTGTTTGAGATTAGGAGTAAGTTTCAGGACTCCCTTTGAGGTCTGTGTATAATAAGTTGAGTGGCGGTAGGCAGCAATAGCACTCCACAGTGCAGTTCAGAGATGCACGCATTGGACTTGGTGCCAGCTGTGAACCCCACAGAGGTGAAGTCAATTTTGAAGCTGAGTGTTAGTACAGCTACATCAGGTCTGGAGTTCAATATTCGGCCATATACACATATAAAACTATGGCCTACAGAAGTTTGCCCATACAAAAGAAGACTCTTTAGTGCTACTTTCAAGAGCAGAACAGGATTTATGGGAGCAGGCAGCCTGCCGAGTTTGAGTGAGACTTAGGCCCTGGAAGTCTTAAATAGTTTTTGAAAATGGGGCTTGCTTGCTTACTTACTTGATAAAAGCACCCATTCATTGGAACCAGGATCGGGTTAACCTAAAAGAAACAGAACAGCCAAAAGGAGTAACGCTGAAGACCTCTTGATTGGATACGTGCTGTTTGAGGAAGTCTAGGGCATCTATATTTGAATGAATATTTTAACTTATTTTAATGTTTGCATTTAAATTCTGACTCCTGATATTCCAAGTGGCTTAAGTTAGCGTAATTCTGGCAGAGGTATAGAAAACAGCAGTTATGGGGATCCCATGGCAGAAATGTAGACTGAGGCTTGTTTCATCAAAAACTGAATGTCTGCACACTGGAGATGCATCTTCATTATTTTAGCAATAAATGTATATTTCTTATTTTTGCAGGCTGGAAGCCATTGGTAACAGTATCAAAGCATCCTTCAGTATTGCAAAGCTGAAGGCTGAGCTCCAGAAAGGGCGGAAGCTGAAACATAACAGGGCGAACAAAAAGCAAAGCATCTGGGAAAGCCTGGAAGCATCCTAGTGGGAAGATCACCCGAATCTTTCTCCATCACACTTGCTGACAAAGCGCCACCAAAACTCTCTCTTGACTTCTAACATTCCACAAGGGCGAAGGGCCCCACTGTCCATGTGTTTGCACAAGCTGAGCAAAACACTAAGGAAGTCCCGTATTGGGAGGTGTAAAAGCAAAGGATTTCATCATTTTGGAATTCAGATGGACGGGTAGAGGGGGTAAAGGGGAATTTGCAGTAACATACATGAAAAGTCATCTTTCTGAAGAAACATTTGAATAACTCCTCTGGAATGTTACCCATCAATTAATTGAGCAGCTTTCAAAAGTATCTTGCAAAGAGGACCTCACAGATGTGCTTAGAAAGGACAGAAAGCAAGATCTGAGTGGACAAACTTCAAAGCAAAAAACTCTACCTTTTGATTAAAATGCAAGAATGAAAGCCACAGTGCTACTTTAGTCAGGACTTAATGCATATATACATGTCTACCTCGCGTACTGTTTGTTGCACTCCTGCTAGAGTATTTTTACACCTTGTTATTGCCTTTACTAATCAGCTGCAACCCTTTGCCTTTTTTCAGAAGTCTAGTTTACTTGTACAACCAGAGTTATCTGAACGTGGGTTAGACTCTGTGGTTGTTTGCATAGTCAAAGTCCTTTGGGTTTGGATGCCAAAGGACTCTTCAACATAAAATAAAAGTTAGAGGACACTACTGGGTTTCCCATAACAAGGATATTTGGCTAACTGAAGTTCTAATAATAGAGGTTGTTGTGTCTTACGTGCCACCAAAAATGCACTGAAGTGGGGATGTACCAGAGGCTGTTGCGAGATTTATTCAGTGCCTTGTTTGGTGGAAACGCATCGAGACAAAGGGTTGTTTTGAATTATGTCAAAAGGCTAATATTGGGTGAATGTTTATAGCAGTGAATTTGTTCACATTGTTGAATTTGCTGACAGGTTGAATCTTATGTGCTTATTTTCTGTGTTTTGTATTTATATTCACACAAGTTCTTCATTATATTTACCATGTTGAATACACATTGAAGTAGGCCATATTGGTCTATGCATGTTTTATGTATTTCTGTATGAAATTGGGAAATGCTTTATGCCTATCAAGGTAAATATCTTCAGAAATAAATATTTTTAATTACTGTATTGCCTTGTTTTTCATATGCCCTGCTTTTCCGTAGGCTGTGGCTCCACAATCATGGAGGCGGATGGCCCCACGTACAAAGCAGACCTACATGAAGTGTGTGCATGATTGCCTTTCTGTCAGATTAGCCACATCACAGAAAGGTTATACCAAATGTGAGACAACAGATAATACTTGTTCTAGCTTCAAGCTTGCTCGTAAAGCTTCACAGTGAAATTTGAATTGGCCAAATGAATTTATCCTGGAGCAGCACTCTCACATGGCTGATGTCTTTTTCATCGAATAGTACAAACTCTAATGTTGGATTCACTGCACCATTAAAATATGGCCAATAAAGGGTTGGATATAGATGAGCTAAAGGAGAAAATGCACACACTGGATGCTTTGTGGGCTACATTGGATTAGGCTGTGTTATGTTATTTATTACCATACTATCCCAAAGAGTCTCAGCCCAGCCCAGGAAAGTTAAAGGTGGAGACCTTGGTGGAGACCTCAGTGGATCCTGGCTCAAGCTCAGGAAAGAGCCAGAGCAGTAGTCAAACTTTGCGTGTCTCCAAACACTGGCCTAAAGTGGTTATAGCTGGAAAGATGCTTAAAGCAAATAAATGGATTTAATCACCTCTGATCCTATAGGAGAAAAAAAAACCCACGAGAGTTAATCTATGAATAAAACTGAGTGTTTTGTTGGGTTTTTTTAAAGCAAATTTTTACAAATACAATACAAAGTGTGTGTCACTTGCAAATGCTGACAGCAGTCACCATTAAAAATTGCTGAAATTAACCTGGAGAAAAGGAGGCGGAAGGGACACCTTATTGCTCTCTATAACTACCTGAAAGGAGGTTGTACCGAGGTGGGGGTCAACCTCTTCCCGCTAGTAACAAGCGATAGGACAAGAGGAAATGGCCTCAAGTTACGCCAGGGGAGGTTTAGACTGGTTATTAGGAAAAATTTCTTCACCAAAGGGACTATCAAGCATTAGAACAGGCTGCCCAGGGAAGTGGTGGAGTCGCCATCCTTGAAGGTTATTTAAAAGACGAGTAGACGTGGTGCTTAGGGACATGGTTTAGTGGTGGTTTTGGCAGTGTTAGGTTGATGGTTGGACTTGATGATCTTAAAGGTCCCTTCCAACCTAGACAATTCTACTATTCTGTGTTCTGAATTTCTTGTCAATACTCATTCATTTGCAGCATTTTTCACACCCAAAAAACAGAACGCTAAATAAAGTCTGTGTCATGTTTCCTTCACACTGTTCTGCTACATCTTGAGGCAGTAATTCAGTGGAGAGGTGGCAGTGCTGGCAGCCGGTGTCTGACAGCAGAGCCTGGCCCAGGCAAGTGAGAAGGAATCGGGAGCTCTTGCCCTTCTGCAGGGCAGGATGTGGCCCCCAGAGCTGCCCTTTGATCTCTGCATCGCCCGGGCTAACTGCTCAAGATGTGCATGGGGTGGTGACCTCTGTAAGGTGTGAAGAGACCTCACTAACGCTCCCCTGTTTTCCATTTCTTCCACTCCTGGTGGTCGCCTTTGGCAAGGAAAATGAACAAGCAAGTAGTCGAGGCGCTGCCTCTCACCCAGCTGACATGGCAGGCGAGCGGGTGGTGTGGGGTGCCCGCTGCTAGGGAAGGGGCTGTGCATCGGCATCCCCATCCCAGTTGCTCCTGTTTTCTCTCCTGGGAGAGAGTGGGAGGTGAGGAGGGATGCTGGGAGCAGAGGAGGAGCGCCTGTGCTGTTATTGAGGCTAGCTAGCTGGATTTTGTATGTGGCTGGGCTAAATGGTGCTGTGGGCGGGCTTTAGTAGCCCAAATTCCTGGCCAGCTGCTTAAGGGATTCTTGACAGATGATCCTAAAAATAAACCTGTTCTTTCTAGGGTTTACTCTGACCATGCCTGGACTCAAAAACTGGCTTTCATCCTCCTTTCCTTCCCCCTAAACTGACCCTGGTGCTTGCCCATGCTGCAGCTTTGGGTAGTGATGGGCACCCACTGCCTTTTGGGGTAGGGACAGTCGCCAGAGCTGTGTGAGGTAAACTAAGAGCCCTGCACAGCACCTAGCCCGAGCAGCAAAGGAAAGAGCAGAAGGAAGGTTAGATGCCTCAATGCTAGGGGCTTGCGGGCTTTGGGAAGCGTGGCCAAAGCCATTTCGTGTTGCCCAGCCTGCTCCAGGGGCCTGCTGGCTTGCGGCAGGGGCAGAAGGGGATTTGTCCCTCACCCCGCGCTATTTACCTTCTGGCATAGGAGCATAAACTGCAGCTTACCCTGGTTTGCATTAATGAGCTGGACCAAAAGCCAGAATTTAACAGTCTGTTTGTCTCACTGAATAAGCAAAAGGGAACATGAAGCATTTTTATCTTAAGGCTGGCTCACATACAAGTACCAGGGTCTGTCCCAGAGGTTTGCTCCTTCTCAAAGCGAGCTCCATAGCAGAAAAAGATCCAATAACTCAGGCCAGAACCCCCGGTGAAAAAAGAGAGGCATGGTATGTACTGGGATTTACGGCACTGAACGCAGAGCAGTGTAAAAGTACATTCTTACTTATAATAAACGACCTGAGTGAAAAAATATTCTACCTGAAGCCAATGGAAACATTGTGCTAACTGCAGAGGCAAGGCTGCAGAGTCAGGGCTCTCGTTCCTCTAACTAGAACTAATCTCACTTCTTCTCTTAAAAAGTAAACCTTTCATGGCCGTGATCAATCTCCTTCTTAAGTGAGAGGTTCTTCTAACCCAGCATGAAATTTGAGAAAGACAAAGGGAAGCATACAGAGAAGAGGGCCATCACTTTCCAGCATGGCCATAATGGTCCCAAAATACACCTGATGTACGGCTGAGATTCCAGCTGGATCAAGAGCAAGGAAAGGCCCCATTCCTGAGGTGTTATGTACTTGTATCTCCCTTCTCTGATTTTTCCTGGGTTCAGCATGGCCATTTCCAAACTTGCAAAAAGTTTCGCAAGAAAAGACAACTATTTCTTTCCAAAATTAAGCTTGCTGTACTTATTTTTATTCAACACTTTGTGTAATTCTTTCTTGCTCAGCTGGTTTATTTTTATTTTCTCTGGATAAAGGCTGTTTTGACTATATATCAAAAAAAGGTATACAATAAAACAAAGCTTCGACATGTGAGTCAGGCTTCAAGTCAGGAAAATACTACAATGCTACTGAATTTTTTTCCATCTTATCTACATATTTCTGACCTAATTTTTCCAGAAATGGCAACTCTAATCTGTACCATGTTATCATGAACTGCCCCAAAATAATTCATGCAGGATGTCCTAATGTTGCCTATAGAAGTTACCAAATACCAGACTCTTTGTTCATGTTTCCTTACATTAGGATAAATTTAGCCACCACAACACACTTCTATATTTACAAACACAGAATGAGCTGGATAAACCGCTGTTTGAATCCTATCTGACGTTTACTTTCTTCACACTCAACTGTTTGCCTCTGTGTATATAAAACCATATCAATTTTGACTTCGTCTGCATCATGGTGCTATTATTAGGTTGCTTGGGTAGAAATCCATCTTCCATTCGCAGCCGATATCTTTATTTAATTTACTGTTCTTTCTTCGTGACCTAGGAAACAAAAGGATGGAGTTTTTGATTAATTAGATGAGAATGCTTGGAGGCTGTGATGGTGAGTGTAAGCATGCAAAGAGACAGAGTGCCACAGATAAAGTACAAAGATAGTGGCAGGATCGTTTTTTTCTGAGGTAAACATTGTGCAAATGACATTTCAGAAACTGAGCCAGGATGGGTGTTCGTGTCTGTCTTTATTTTATACCTCTGATCAAATCTGAGGTAAGTGAAAAATGATAGGGAAGCCTATTTTGCTATTTCTCAATATGGTTAAACAATCAGCTGGTATGTCTTGTCTTGGGACAAGTTCCTCTGCTCGGATCAGGTCAAGGAGACCTGAATTCTGCTTCTGCCTGAAGTCCACCAGGTCAGTCGGTCAGCCAACAATTCCTTCAGCTTTAGAGGCATCGTTTATGCCAGTGAAAACGAGAGCAGAATTTGACCCAGAAAGGCTCCGTTCTTTCTGATATTGCCACGATGGAGGCAAAAGGACACCGATTTGCTGATGCTAGCACAGGGTCCAGCAACTCTTGCTCCTCTTGGTCTGGGTTTGGGGGTTTTTGTTTGGTTTTTGGTGTTTGTTTTTTTTCCTCACAAGCATTTTCTAGTAACAAATTAGATAAATATCACTTTGGTAAGCAATGGGGCAGTTTGCCTCTGGCTCAAGAAAGCTGCATTCAGAAATGGATGAGCCCAGTGGAGTTTGCGGTTTCATTGACCTCTCCAACTATTTTGGGGTCTGCGGAAATGATTTGAGTTCACCAACTGTAATTCAAGCCCACACTGTTGTTGTTGTGTTTTTTCCCCCAAGGAAATAAAAAGCCTAACAACCCCAAACCTAACTTTTTTCGAGCTAAAGGAAAAATGCATGTTATATGCCAGTCACTAGAAAACAAATCCAACTTCTAGTCTGGCAAGAAGAATGCAGCACTGTATTTTGGTCATATAATTGGATTTACATTTTCCTCTGCTTTCTCCATTACTTTTCACAGACACAGTTCAGCCAAGCACCTGGTGAGGTGTCCATCATGAAAAATTAGCCAGCGCCCTAAGGACTTCTTGTGCGAAGGTAGCCCCATGCCTTGAATGTTTTGATGGATCAGAGCTTTCTCCTCTTGTCATCTTTCTCGTTTCCATTTCAGTCCTGTTGTTGCCAGAAATCTGTTTTTCTTTTGCTTCTCATTTTCATCTTTTCTTATTTCTAACAGGAGTATAAAACAGTGATATTCACAAACTAGACAGCAAACTAAAGTGGACAGAAAAATTGGGCAAATGGTGCCTGTCGTATTGTTATCAGAAATGTGCAGGCCCTTTAAGCTGTGCATTTGCCTGTGGAAGGATTTCCAAGTAGCTGAGACTTCTTGCAAGTGATATAACCAACAGCAAGGCTCAGCCCTGCAAAGAGTTAAACTCTGTGGCCATCAGCTGCTCATGAAAATGTGGTCGTGTAAATGAGCACAGACTGACTGGGAGCTTTGAAGGATCTGAGGTGCTGGGTATTTGGCGGGACAAACTCCCTCCTCAATGAAGTAAGGACTTCTCCTGTCCTTCCTCATACTCTGAACTTTCTCACCCACTTCGGTGAGCGTCCCTCAAGTAAAACAAGTGAGCACAAAACAAGAACCATGACATTATCTGCAGGAGAGGTGCCTTGAGAGTGCCCTCTGGGTTCTTCCCTCATGACTGCACATCTCATCTGACCTCAAGGGAGACATCTCTTTCCTCACACGTGGGTTGCCCAGCACATCTGTCAGGCAGATGACTTCATTATGTGGCAAGGCAAGCAGGGATCAAAGAACCCATCCTGCCGAAAGGAGCCATCATCGCTGGGCTGTGCAGAGCCTACACTGCGCGATGCTGCTGCCGGCATGCTCCTCGGGGGACGGGAGAGAGGGTGGCTGCAAGTCACAAGTCACACCAGCAGCCCTGCTCAGTCCCCTGGCAATGTCAACCACCTTTCCCATGTGGCTGCAGGTTCTCCTTGGGTAACGCCACGCAGGCTGCTTGCGATGGCAGCAGATCCCCTTTGATACGTATGGTCTCAAAATGTCCCTACAATTTTTATCAGTATTTATAGCAAATTTTTCTGAGAAAGCATCTCAGTCAGGAGAGCTGTCCACTCATCCCAGTTTCCCTCCTGATGGACTAAAATGGTGTCACTCGGGTAAGTTTGGAGGAACACCACTAATTTCACAAGCCCAGAGGTTTTTCAGGGTATCAGTCATGCAGATACAGCATATGACTGTGAAATCCACAGATCGCTCTACAGAGGCTCCGTTGTCCTTGTTTCTTTTATGTATTCATAACAAGAATATTTTCATAATTTTTCCAACAATTTTACTCCCCTATCTGTCTAAAATCTTGTGGATTTTGCTGAGGACTTGGCCTGCTGTTTTTTCTCCTGGGTCTCTGCTAACCATTACATCATTCTTGGTACACATGCAGCGGGATGCTTTGCAGCGATATCCTTTCCAGTGGCTTCCAAACAATGTGCATTAATCCTGTTAATTTAATTTTACTTCACCCCGAGTCTGCTTCATCATAAGCACAAGGACATCTTTCACCTGGCTGAAGAGCAAAGTGCCTGTGAGTGCCATCCTTTGCCCTGAATTGGCAATGGATTATGGATTGCTAGTTCTGGTGTGGACTATTTAGGCAAGTCAGAAAGTTGGCTGGATATTGCTATACAGTAAAAAATTCATTCTTTGAACTAACCACTTTCTGCTGAGTAATTATTTTTCTCCACAAACATTTCTAAAAATGCCTATACATGCACAGAGGTCAACTTTCTAGGCGAACTACAGCCTTTCCTTCCCCACCCTTTATTTTTCCTCTCTCAAGCTTTTCTGTGCTGTTCCTGTGGCCAAACACAGCTTTTGTGAACTGCCCCTGTATGAGGCTGTGATCATAGCTGTTTTTTCAGCCTGTGATCCATGAATGTCTGAAGAGCCATGAAGCGTGATTAAGGGATGCAAGTTCATATGTGCTTTACAACAACCTGCACATGTGAAATTCCTGGAACAGCTTGCACTTCCACTGGAAATTTTTTGGTGGTCCACATTACAAATTAATTAAACCCATGCCTTATACATGTAAAGTAGGTTTGAAAAGAAGTTGCAAAATGAAGTCATCATAGGAAAGCACAGAATTGAGTGCAGCCACATAGCAAATAAGATACTGTTCTGATAAAAAAACTATGTCATTGCATAACTACATCATCAGGTATTGCAAAGTGTGTGTGCGACAGGGTACATTGGGGAAAACTTGAAGCATTTACTGACTCTGCATGTGTACTTGTCAGCATGGAATTGTGTGCACATGTAATGTAATGTAATGTGATGTAATATGATGTAATGTAATGTAACAAAGGTCTTTCTGATGTTGTACAACACACTTTGGATCCACTTCCCATTGTCAGAAAACTGCAGACTCAAGGGGCTCTCTGCCTCAATGTCTGGCTTTTTTGTCCCCGTTCAATGTAGCAGAGCTCTGGTCAGGATAGGCAAATTCTGTAGGTGCCCTTGCAAAAGATGCTTTGCAAAGGGTGCTGCTATCCACTGCTATGCAGAACGGTTGCTTTTGCCTGGACTTCTAGTCTGTTCAAATAAGCCCATGTTGTTTACACAGATTTTTTTTACTATGAGGTCTACAAGGAGAGAGAGTATATTTGCCCTCAGTTTTCCCTCTCTGGACAGCACAGTTGGAGAGCTCTGAATGGTTTATAGGCTAATTAAAAACAGACCACAGTTTTTGGTTGATTTTTTTTTTCTTCTTCTTCTTTTTGCTGCATTCCAGTTTGTCTAGCTGCTCCACAGGGATTTGACAGGGGCATTGTTAAGGACACAAAGGACCTCTGGCTTGGGTGACATTAGTGTGCTAAGAGAAGCCTCCTTTTCACCTGACAGCCTAATCAAATTGGATCAGGTATCGGAAAGACTGACAAAACATGGGAGGACATGAAATATGCAGCAAATGAGTGACCTGCACATCCTACCTGGCCCTGGCTACAGTGACAACTTTGCAGGGGAGCTGATGCAGAACTGCCCTTCTCTCTCCACCTGACAAGCTCAAAACAGCTGATAAATTACCAGAACTAATTGTTGCCCTGACAGGCCTTTGATCCCTGGAAGAGTCACTTTATAAATGATGAGCTCCTTTTACATGCCACCGCTGATGAAGCTGTTGAAATCGTTATAAAATCAATAATCCCTGCAGTCTGGGGATCCTTTGGTTCTCTCCCATTTATTCAGGAGACAGTTCAAAGTGTCTGCAAATGCTCATTTCCGTCTCTCCCCAGCACCCTGCCCAGAAAAACTCAGGCATTGGCACAGGAGTGAGGCTTGGTAAGAGACAGAGTGAGCATCTGAAATGTAGCCTGGTCCAGATGAACACCAAGCAGGAAGCAGTATGGTCTCCAGGTCCTACTCTCAGCCACTTGCAATGGTCTTTCCAGGAAGAGAAAATTTTCAAAAATAAGGGCAGAAAGGCAAGGTGGGAAAATCCCAGATGATAAGCAGCATCATGGGGAATTGTAGCATCTTCAGGGTGGCAGTGGAACAGAAATCTCATTTATGGCTCCTAGGGTCCAGCCTCTACAGGAAGCCCAGGTGGTCTGCTTCTCCCAGAGGCGGAGCTTCCAGCAGTCTGCCGGCACATGTCTCCTTCACCTGTGGCCACCTGGTTCTGGTACAGCAGAGCTGGGATAAAAAATTCTGCTATGGGCTTTTCTGCATGTGGTTTTAAGTGGCATGTGGTTTTAAGAGTCCACCCTACCCAGCAATGATTGTACATTCTGGTTTTGTCGAGTGCAAACCTGGCTTCACCTTCACTGATCTGAAGGACCAAGCCAGTATTTAGTCAAATAGAATCCCTATGGGTGGGATCTTATGTGCAGAATTTGGTCCTAGACCTATATTGCAAGAGCGTATCATGACCACCACATGATGGACAACCCAATGAAACCTCGTCCTTGGGCTGTTTGAGCAGGTTGCTAGCTCTTTTGCAACAGACCCCTTTACAGAGTGGTCAGGATACTCCAGAGGTTGTGTTTCTTCTGCACAGTCTTGATATAGCTTCCTTTATCTCTCTTTTTTTTTTTTTTTTTTTTTTTGTGGAAAATTTATACCAAAGTATAGAAGGATACTTAAGAGGAGATCTAGGATAGTGGGCCTCAGCTCTCACAAGGCAGCATAGCATCAATGATTGGAGCTTGCTGGACTTCGAGCAAGAGGTATCACCAGAGCAGAAATGGTCCTCCAATTCAACAGGCCTTCCCTGAGCAAGAGGCTCCTCCAAGGCCTGCAGGTGTGAGATGGCCATCATGAGCAGCAGCCATGCAGAGAGGGGCAATGTTTTGTTTCAACTGGAAGGAAAATTTAGCCGAATTCTGGTGAGCACCTTCACAGCAATGCCTGTCATATTTGAACAGGAGACAGAAAGGGTGATGCTTGCTGCTCAGCACGCAGGGTGACAGGCATTTGTTTTCCAGCAGCCCAGCTCACAGGGAGTGTCAACACCACCACTAGGGTCATCTGGGACCCTGTTTTCCTTGGGCTATTAGAATTAAAGGACAACTTAGAAGAATAGTGCAATAATAGTGCTTGGATTTGAAGGAAAGGCCTTGGCCTACTCTTGCTTTGCTCATTTTCCAGTTGTGGTAACACAACGGGAGCACACAAAGAGGGCTTACTCCTGTGAACAAAGTTTGCAGCCCTGGACCTGGCGTTGTTACCACTCACCAACTTTTGAAAACACAGCCCAGAAGCCATGAGTCTGCCTCAAATCTGGAAACTTTATTTTCATGCAATCCTGTCTTTCCGTATAATCACTTTTCCTGTGCCTGATTATTCTGATGAGAGAGTGCTTGTTAGAAAAAATGGAACGCCACAACCCAAGTGCATGCATGAGGCTGGAACAATAGGAGGTGCTGACTGATGCTTCATTTTCCGTTCTCCCCTGAAAGCTTGTACACAAATGCGCAGTTTTATAATGCACTTCAATGTGGTTACTCCAAAGCTGCCTGGGGCCTGGCCACCAAGGTTTGTCCTTACCACAGGCAGAGGAGGTGCTCCCTAAGAGCGAAATTCCCCTCTGGTGTCCTCTGGACTGAGGAACACTTGAACTCAATCACAGCATCTGTTACAGAAAGAAATAACTGAGATGTTATTAACTGTAATTAGCTGTTACTGAGTGAAGGAAATGGCACATGCACATGGCTTATACAGTGAGATCCTGCTATTGTCCAGCCTTGTTCTTCACTGTCTTACCAAACTTGAAAGTTCTCCAGACCTTCAGCCTGGGTAGTGTGCAGGTGATCCATAGGGAGATTTTTCTTCAGGCCACAAGGAGGCCTTAAGGCTGGGAAATAAACACAAAAATGTTCCTTAATGAATGTTGAATGGAGTTAGACGCAATGCACAGCCTTCCACTGGAGGGAGAATTGAAAATTTTGTGAAGTGAAAAAGGTTTGGGGATGACTTTACATCACCAGCTTGTGTAGTAAACTGATAGGAAGCTTGTGTAAGTTGACAACCCCAGAGGAAAAGAGGAATCTACCTCAAAAATATGGTTTCTGACACTAGGTCTGGAGGACAACCTTAATCACTGTGTACTCTAGGGAACCACATCTTGAAGAGGCAACAAGACAGAGGTAGGAGCAATGCAAGAGCAAAATGAGACTGAAAAGACTGTCTGTACAGTCTCTTGTTGCAAGTTACTTTCTGACCCTAAGGGTCCCATGAAACTCCAAACAAGGAACCACCTTCCAAAACAGGAAGGGCAAGAAGAATGCACTGAGATGAGCAGAGCAGGGTGATCAGCTCAAAGTCTTCAGCCTGGTTTTAATTTAGTGGCAATTCAATGATGAGAAATTTATTCTAAGAATGCTTATCACTCTGAAATACCAGTATACTTCCCAGCTGAGCAAAAGGTTTAGAAGCAGACACATTTTCACATTAGTTAACATCCACTAAGCAAGCAGTGAGGGTGGAGCAAAGGAGAGGCAAAGCTGGCCTGATTTTAGAAGAAATTATTAAGTGTGAAGAGTCTAGGGGATTTTCTCCAAGGAAATGGGATTGCTCCCAAGACATTATGCCATGTGTATATGATAAAAGAGGTGGTTATGGTCCAGGAGGACAGGTTCATATGGAGAGGCCAGAAGTAGGACAGTGGGGTAAATGTACAGGAAGGATCTACCGGCAGTGTGTAGACACAGTGGGAAAAAATGCCTATTTTAATCCTACCTAATTTACATAGATGACTGGTGCACCTGAACTGAGAGGATTTTTCCCCTGGAGGTATCTGGCTTTCTTCCTTGACCTTGTGAAGGAGCCTACAGAGGGATAGCTGCCACAGAGATGAAGTTAGGACCACATCCGCCTTATCTTCATGAAGTAGCATTTGAGGCATGCAACCGTATTAAACAGATGGAAATGGTTTGGGGCCCATTGTATTCAGTATCTAATTTTCTTATGGGAAATATGAATTTCCCACAGAAGAATAGCAGGGCAGGTATTTATCAATCATTTTCCCATACAAAAATAATAATCTTCCAATATGTTCCAGGCAGTAAGCAAGAGAAAGATGCCCTGTACAACAGCTATGCAATAAACTGAAGGTGTGGCAAAGAAAATAGCATAAAGGAAGCTCTTGGCAGGAGAAACTCATTTTCTTAAGCTGGGTTTCTAGGACAGGCTTAATTATCATGAATTACCTCTAGGACATTACATCCTGAGGAGGCAACAAGACAGAAGGAAGAAAGAAGCGAGATAGAAACTAAACTGAAGAGAATTTGATTCCCATGAAATACTGAATAGCTCCTGCAGCCTGGCCTACCACCCTCACATAGCTGGGCTTACTCAAGAGGAAGAGATAACTAGTTTTGATTATCATACCGAGGAAAAAAAGAAAAAACTTTCTTCATGCTCTTTTCTGACTTAGTCAGCTGATTGGAGAGTCTGTCACACCCAGGAGATGTTATTTATATCTGTTACTTATATCATACACTTCCAGCACAATCTTTTATTGGGAAATCTTCTGCCCTGAAAAAGGGGAAGAGTAAAATAATTAAAGGATGCAGTTCAAAAATAAGATTATTGGAACATGGTAATTTCAGTGTGGTTAGAATGGATGTAGAAACAGCACTGAAGCTGTTGCTCTCAATGTCATCGGAGTACATGCCAGGATCTCACTGAAGATCAGTTCTCACAGTGCTCGCTCCCAGTTTGAAGAAACCTTGTGAATGCATGCCACGTGTGACTACAATCAGAAAGCTGGATCATTTAGACAGCACTGGCATTCTTTGACAGAACTAGTTTAAGCCCTATTTCTCAGTGTGACTTTGGCTGGTGAGAAAGTTGAAGTAAGGATAGGTCAGCTGAAGTTTCCGGAGTGATATCAAACATGAGGACCAAGCAGGTTTAGGTTCACCAGGCTCTGCCCTGAGATATCTAGGTGACATCAGTGAACAGTTATGCTAGCTTTGAGCCAGGTGGGTGCTCAGTGAAACCTGATGAAGTGACTTTCTGTGCTGAAGATAGAGAACAAAGTTGTGAGGTGGGGCCACCTTGATTTGAATTGATTTCTCATTAATGTTTGACAGCAGAGGGTACTGCCAGCTACTGCAAAAAAAACATTGTAATGGCAAAAAACTGTTCTCCTTAGGTCTCTAATAATCGTAGCTAATTACATGTGAGATGCACGTCTACTATTACTTTGGATAAACTGAAATGTTTTTTTTTCTCTTCACTGGATGAGATGATCAAGATACAGATAACTTCTAAATTGACCTTGACCTTTCACTGCGGATAAAAACAAGGGAGAGGACAATAATCTATATCTCTTGTGCTCCTATGAACAAGTGCACATAAACCTTTGTTGACTTTTCTCCTAATCCAGAGACCTGTACACACCTGCAAAGATGGAGCAAGCTTAGCTTATCTCCTGTTGGTTTAATGAGCACTTTACCTGGTAGAGATGCTGCCCTCAAGTTCACTGGGACCCATGTTTGTGTTTCTCAGCAATGACACAAGGAGCTCTGCTGAGGTACAGGGAACTGTGTTACTCATTGTTGGTGGCCATTGAAAAGGTTGAGGCAGTGCCTGTAGACTTGAATGAAGAGTAACAGTAAGGATGGCACTTACTACAAGTGACTTTTCTGGTCAGGCATCATCCTCTAGCACCTCCCAGGTCAGTGGTGGCACTATGACTAAAAGCAACAAAAGTTGGTTAGCGGGTTAAAAAACATGGCCAGTATTTGCGTCCAACCAACCCAATTTCCAAAATGTTTACAACTATGGGAAAGAGCAGAAGAGAAAGATAGACAGCGAGGGCATGGGAGTTGCACACTAAGATACCAGAGGTGTTATGAGAAGTCCAAGGTACTGGAGATATATGCTGGCTGTAAATAATAGGACCAAAGCATCACATTACACAGAAAATATATCAGTCTGGAAATCTTGCAGGGAGCAGATTTCTTTTGAGGTTCTGAGTAATACCTGGTCCTAACTGTCTGGCAGACAGTAAAATATTAGTTGAAAGCCTGAGGTGCAAAGTCTGCAGTGCCATAAGCAAGCCCTGCACTTACTGTACTCTTCAAGTCACATTGACTTCAGTGGGACTTCAGCCTGAGCCAAAAATTATTGGAGATGACTTTTCATAGGTGCTTCAAGAATTCATTGAACTGGGGTGCAAAGTCTTGGAGAGAGATAGACAGAGCCAGCCCCACTGTTTATAGCTCCCAGTGAAGTGCACAATTGTTAAGAATTTATGTCACTCTTTTCCAGGTGCTGATACCAACCCTTCCATATTTGACTGAGTAATGCCACTGTTTCTTCAGTGTTGATACTTCTGTGTTTCCCAGTTCATGTATTTATCTTTTAAGAACTTCATTTTGCTAACACATTCATAATAGTGTGCCATGCAGTACCAGATATTAACTGGTAACAGGGATAGTCAGTTAAATTGAAAGGGAGACTTGAGTTTTCAGCCTTGGCCTTAAATGCTTGTGGTGACACCTTAGATATATATAACCATTTTTCTGGTAATATTTCAGTCAAAAAGTCTGATTCAGAATAATTTGTTTGTGAAATTTGGTTTCAAGCTTGCATTCTTCCTCCAGGGTTTCAGTGGGTTACGTCACAAAAGATACATTTCATTATGTAATTTTGCATTCAGACATAGATGAAAACTGATGTGCAAAACTGAGTGAACTGAAATGCTCTCCAACACATAACGCTGTTCTGGGAAAGAGAGAACTGGCGAGAAAGCGACGCTATCATAAAAGAAAGATTTCAATAACACAGCTCTTAATTCGGAACAAAGTAATGCTGACATAAGATGTAAAAATATTTTTCATTGTGAACCAGATGCCTTGGCTAAGTCTGGAAAGATCTGAATTATTTTTCTCTTTATATTTGAAAATGAAAAAATGTCTTGTTATCAGGACTTGTCATAAAAATAGACGCATTGCATTTAATGTGTCAGCACTCGCTTCTTTTACAGCTCCGCAGTATTCTGAATGTGTTTTTTCTGACTTGTTAACTAAGTTTCCAATGTAAATGAGTTACAACTCCAGAACCTGATATTCATGGTTGCTAAAATTTTGCAATTTTGTGGTATATGAATGCACGATCTGTTCTTCCCAATAAGTAGCTACTTTCAAATTATGTTTTAGATGGCTTCTCTTTCATGCAGAGCCTAGGAAAGAGCTTAGTAAACTCTGACACACTAGACAGGAATAACTTTAAAAGAATTTTCATGAATGTTTCCTTCCAAATACAGGAGTATTCCGTTGCACTGTGTTATTCATAATGTATGTTGTTTAGCAGATACTCACATATTTACAAGATACAGAACTTATTTTCAGCAGTTTATTTAACAGAGCTGGTGCACGATTTTCAAACAAAATAGTTTTTATTAGGTACAGGATTCTTTGGGAAATAAAAAAGATGCCTAAAAGTTTGGGTTTCAAAACATTTTTTTGATGAAAGGGAAGAAACAGACCTTTTTCTTTCATGAACTTTGCCTGTGTCATTTGTTTCCTCGATAATCTTTTGCTACTATTTGCCTGATTTTTTTGGTAATGAAATGGTTAAATGTGGGGAGAGGGAAAGGAAAGAGGAATAACAGTTGAGAACAGAGAAGGGAGAAAAGTTTCAGTCCTGGTTTGTTGTTAAAAATAGGACAGTCTGTTACGATGATCCTCTCCCTTGTTGCAATTACTGGTGTAGCAGCAGCAAGCTTTTAGAGAACTGATAGGAAAAAGTCACTTTATTGCTGCTGTGCCTCAAGGACTCTACTCCTATTTTAGGTCGTCATGATAATTTTGCTTAAGTAGACCAGAGAGACCTGGGAAGTTTGATTTGCAATAGCTATGCAAAATTCAGCTTTCTGAAGATTTCGGTTTTCTGAGACAATGAGACAAACTAAGGGTTCAGCCTTGCCTCCCCCTTTTTCTCAGCGGGCAGCATCTCTCTCTTGCACTCTTTGGGAAGATACCATCTCTCCCCTACCGAAGTCTTCATCCTGTGCCTTTGTGATAGAGGCAGCGAGGGTGTGAAAGCTGGATTCCACCTTGAGAAACGCTCTTGCTGGCGGGCCCTTGGGGATGCCCACAACTGGCAGAAGCTGCAGGCAGCCCACTGCACCAGCAACGGGACCTGCCAAAGTCACTCCTCAGGGACATCAGAGGACTGGGAGGTGTGTGGAGGAAAACATCAACCGAGGTCAGAGAACTGAAGAAGTGAGGCGGGGATGTAATGTACCCATCTGCAAACTGAGCTGCAGCACTGATGGGAACCGGAGATGAGACACTTGGGAAAATTAGGGCACGGAGCATCTATCATTCTTTCTCCAGCTTGCCTGGAATATGTCATTTCCTACTCAGCCTTCCATTTCCCAGCTGCGACTTTTTCATCATGTTCTTTTCAAGAGAAAACAGATCTGGTCCCTAAAGAAGACTTACCACTGTCCAGCCCTGAGTGCCCCCCTCTAGCTGGTTTCTCTCTCTTCTAGCTGTCCATCTCTTGGTTTTAATGAACTGAAGCCATAACAAAGTCCGGACAACACAAGGGAAATTCAGTACTGGGTTTCTTTCAACAGTGCTAATTCCTCTGGCCTTTACAGGGGCATTGAACCAGAAACACACCTCAAATGGGTAGAGGGTAAAACAACCCAAACAAACAAGTAGGGGAAACAAACTGGAAGGTTAAAGAAAAGATAACCTGTGCCTGTTCTTGGGAAAGTAGTGTTTTCTTCCAGCTCAATTCACCCCATGGACAGGCAGGTCAGGACTGCTGGTACTGGGTAGCTCACATATGAAAACAAATATTCCCCTGTTGTGTAAAGTGCCGCACTGTTGATATTCAATGCCTTTTCAGGTTTTAAGGCTCTCCAGACCAAGTAAAAATGAGCCAGGCTAATTAGCGTATGCGAGTCTTTTGTCCCGATTGTATTTTGTGTACCAACACACATGTAAGAAAGCAGGACCTCCAGGAGGGTGCATGAGCATGCAAGAGAGAGAGAGGAGATGATGAGCATGTGAATGCACAACAGACAAATGAGCACGTGTTTGTGAATGACAAAGAGGGACCAAGGAGCCTTTCCTTATTGTCAAAGATATATTAGAAGATTTCTTCTTTTTAACGAATGACCACAATGACATGTGATAAAGAAATATGGATAACAGGGCATTTTATTTATATAACTCATTCCAGTGAGCTATATAACTCATGTTGCCAGTGCATGACTTAGCCTGGAAATGATGAAGAAAGATAACAGATAAGAGCACAAATCAGCAGCTTCTGCAAAGTGATATACAGGGCTGTAGATTTCCTTCCCAGCTGGAAGTCAGGCATGCCAAGAGATGCTACACGTGCAGCAGAAGCTGCTGTCTTACCTGGAGGAAAAATGCCACCAAACACAGGACAGGTTGAGATTTAGCAGCAGCAGTGCACTGCCTGTGTGAGCAGCAGCTCCCGGCTCCCCCCAGATCCAATCCTGAGCAGAATTGGGGAGCTGAAAGCTGCCATCTCTCATAGACACTAGTTGCAAATTATAGTGACTCGCAGCTGATTGCTGGCCCTACTATGCGATATTCAAAATCTGGGCACCCTTTGGCACTCCTTTGGCAGGTCGCCTGCTACTGCAGGGCATTAGCTTTGGGCTACCCATAATTTTTGGACAAAAAGGGACTCGATGTTAAAAGATGCCTTTAAAATCTGTAGGAAATAAAGTGTGATTTACTATTCTTGCTTGACATCATCAATCTTGTCTATGTAATCTGACGAAGAGTTACTGGGTTAACAGTTTAATTCTTTCTCAGTTCAGCTTGGACCTGACGTAGTACCATGTAAGAAAATGATTTCTAATGCCACTGTTGGGTTTCCGTTGTACTCTTTCTTGCCAAAAGAGGACTCTCTTGGATATACAGGCACAGATTATTGTACGTAGATCAGCAGTTTTTTGGAAAACACCACAACTCTTCACTGGCGATAAAAATCTCTGAGCTCACCTACAGACTTTTCAGGTGAGTCACTAAATCTAGGGAGCTTGAGAGCCAGCCTACATGCAAAACTGGAGAAAAAAAAACCAAAATCAGTTTATTGTAGTGCAAGTCTACAGCTGAACAAGGACTCTAGGTTCACAGGCAGGAGGATTCACTCACACTGCCTACTGCACTGCTGAAAGGCATGCATAAACAAGAAAAAAACACCTCTAAAAATAGGAAGGAAGGTCTTATTCCACAGTGAAATAGACTATTTTGATGCACCTGAAATTGATACCAAAAAAGTCAAACTGAGTGTGGAGAATGGTTGCGGCAAAACAGCATCTGTGTAGTTACTCAGCAAAACAAACCCAGTCATCAGTTAAAATGACTTTGTTTCTAGCAGTGTTTTTACAACGATAAAAACCTTAGGAAGGTGCATATGCTGGAACTGTGACTTCCGTGACATTCCAATTATACACATTCTGTGCCAACATACGCCTGCCCGAGCAGAATGAAAAATAAAGCTTTTCACATCCATTCCCAGGTTTCTTCACAGCTGGCTCAGACGTATGATACCACAAAATTGTAAGGGCCACAGCAAGGGAGATTCAGACCTGTTTCTCTTCACTGTTTCCCCAGGATGTGTTTGATGGGCATGTCCCAGATGAGTTTGGACTGAAACACCAGGGCTGGTTGAAACCTCAGCTGTTTCCTTGCCTCTTGCTGTCTGCAGTGAGGCTGATGAAATTACTTGGCCACAACACTCAGTTGAGCTGCAAGCCTGCTTATGGGAAGGGCAGCCAAACACAGATAGGAGATGTGCCTGGAAGACAACTCCTAACAACTTCCTCCTGTCAGAAGCCCAAAACCTGAAAATCTTCTTGCTAGGGGAAGTGAGGAGGAGTAGCTTTTGGTTTTATTTCCCTTCCTACACAACAGTGACCAGATTCTCCATAACAAAATAATTATACTTTGTTGAAATGCTGCCCTGAATTGGAAGTCGGTGCTGTGAAGATGTGCAGAGCATGTACCTAACCACAAGCACATGCATAAATACATTTGTATGTATTTACATGTACTTACGTGCACGCATATGTATGTGTGTGTGTGTGTGTGTGTGTGTAAAAACCGTTTGCGTTGGACCTGACCATCAATTAACTGAAGGAAAACATTCTGTGTCACAGAATGATACTTGTAGCTACTCTTTAGACTACACCTGGATTGGGATTCAGGCACTTCCCCAGCTGTAGGATGAACTTGGGTTCTGCGGCTTGCCAAGAACTCAACCGTCTCACTGGCTTGCACACAGTTACAGTGGGGATTCACATGGGGACACCAAAATAAACTGACTTCAGACTTGTTTAGCTTCTGCAACCAAACAATAACACAGCTACAGGTATTTATTAGGAAAGAATCTAGTTGTTCCCCTTCTTGAAGGCCCTGTTCCATGGTCTGTGTGAATCCAGTCTTTAGCAGAAGTCATGGTAAAATCAATGGATGCTTCCCTGGAACAAGGAATGTAGTAACAAAGGAAAAGGGGCCATGCTTAGTTGTCCAGTTATTTCTGCTCTGTAGAAAACCTGGCATATTTTGAGCATCAGCTAAGCACATACCTGGCACACACTATAAGAGGTTACTTGTGCCCTGCACCACAAATATGGTAAGAATGTGTATACCTTCCTTTACCCAAACTGGGTTTATCCTAGCGGAAAATAAGCAAGCAAAAAAAAAAAAAAAAAAGAGGCAGAGAAGAAATAGAAAAGAGATGAAACAAGGTGCTAACTGGGAAAACAAAGATTTGCACAGTTTACACCCTTCTGGGGCCTCCTGGCTGCTTTCTTAACTTGTTACTTTTTTTCCCTGAATTGTTGCTATTTCAGCATGAAAGCTCAGCCTGGGCCCTATTAACAGCACTGAGCAATTTTGGCTCTGCTGAAACTTCGAACTCTTCATCAGAGGAATTCTGTTCATTTGCAGAAATGACAAAATGTCACTCCTGATCAAGGTTACAAGTTTCAACAAACGTTGGCGGGAGTGTTATCCTGTGTGAATGGCAAATACAAGAGCCTTGCACACCTCCAGTGCTTTGTTGTCATTCAGCTCTGTTGTGCTGTTTCTGAGAAATCTGTTAGCTGTCAATACGGAGCTCAGTTACCTTGTTAGTCTCACCTGCGTAGTTAAAACAACTGCTGTCTACGGTCTTCTGCAATAAAGCAGCACATCCATTGGGGTTTTTTTGCTACTTTACCAGAAATTGAGACTTTTCACCAGCTAACAGTCCCTCCCAAGAAATGTTGGGACAATTTCCCTGTGGATAGATTTACATACAATCAGGGGACCTAGTAAAGGTTTCTAGTTCATTGTTTCATCCCCAGAATATCCTCTATCCTGTCCTAAATTATACCAATTAAAAACGCCCTCTGCTGCTACGTTTCCAGGTAGTTTGACCCTTCTTCCAACACCTCCTTTCTCCCCCATCATGCGTAAGTCTCACAACACAGAAATTTCTTCCACTTCCTTCAGGGATTCCCCCACTTCAGAAAGGTCCTCAGAAAATTGCTTGCTTAGCTGGGGTTGCAAAACAAGCCTCACGATACAAAAAAGAAGAAGCAGAGATGGGATTCTTTTTCTGTGTCTCTGATTTTAATGCAGGAAGTCATGGTCAACTGACTCAGACATCACTTTGTGTGATCGCCTTTTAGTTAACTTCTGCCTTACAGCAATTTTTTAAAAAAATAAATTTTTGTCCAACACACCACAGCCTTCCACGAGATTTGGTAATCTGGGAAATATTTGTGACTGTGACCTCAGTGAAATGCCTTGAGGAAAGCTACCCAAAGTTATGCTGGGGCTTGCACAGGTAAAGAGCCAGCTCCTCTCTCTGTGGGAGGTCTGAAATGTGTTGACTCAAAGGCCGTGATGCAACAGCCTTGAGGAGGAGCAGAAAGCATCCTGCTCACCTCCACCTCCCCACTCTCACCCAGATCCAGTTCCACTTGAAGAGCTGAATCCACAGAGGAACACAGGTACTCTCGGAGCAACGGGGAAAAGCCTTATTAGCTGGGACAGCCTGAATTTGAGTGCGAGCCTTTTGGCATACAGCAATCACAATAACTGTCTGGTTTTCTGGGTTTTTCTGTGGTGCTTCCGAAATAGCACACATTACGTGTGCGTACAGGGCTGAGTGCCTATCATTGCAATTGGTGGCTTATTCTGGACAGGACATGGTAGGTGATCTGCTGCAGTATGGTCTGCTTCACAGAGTAGTGTGAAGCACTTCCAGTTGGACTTACAGGGGGAACTTTGTATATATGGGTAAAACCTGATTGCTCGAGTTGTTATTTGGCTTAAACCCCAACACAACCAGAGAGCATCCATGCATACCACTGCAGTTCTGTTGGCTTCACACACAGACTATCCTCAAGGCAAGTAATGAGATATCAGCAACAGCAAGAAGCGGTCAGAATCTATTCTGGGTTGTGTTTCACCTGGAAGACAGCTATAAAATAAGAACATAAACTTGTCTCATGCAGTTAATTTCTACCTTCAGTCAATTCAGTTTATGGTTAAATAGGACGATGCGTCTTCCAAGACTCTGTTTTTTGTGACCTACTTTATACTTTTGGCTGTCACAAATTCTGGATTGGCAAGGAGCTGTAGAGCTTGATTATGCTTGTATGAGGAAAAAAAGTACTTTCTTTTGTTTGTCCTAAAACTTCTGCTTGGTAAATTGATGTAATATCTCATAGCACATCAGATACAAGATGATCCAGGAGTCTCTTTGGTGATTTAAACATCATAGACTGTTTTTCTGGGTTCTACCCACAGATTTGCAATGTAGTTCCCAATGTTTTTTTGCAATCCATAGAGTGCAGGGTGGATGGCAGAAGTCAATTTGTTAGTGTGCACACATGCAACGGTGTGTACTGCATTGACTCACAGGTGAAAGAACAATCAAACCCCATTGTACAATAAGCATGGGGTAAGACAGAGGTGAACACAGCCCGGTCATCTGTCCAGTATCATTCCTTGCGTGAATCCCTACTCCAAACTGTTGTGTCATTGTGCTTTGGAGCCTGGTTGTCATGGGATGTCTTTTATTTCCTGGGAGTGGCAGACAACAGGGTAGAGTTCACACCTGAGAGATTCTGGAAAAGAAAGTAAAGACAAGCTTGCTGAGGGGAGTGCTCTGCCCCAGAAAAGTAGAATTCCTTGTCCTTAGACATCACTACCCCCAAACACACTGGTAGATAGCTTGTCAAATGCAAGACAGATACTTAGCTCATCATAGTTGGTATGAATATTGTCAGCTATCGAGAAATCACCATTAATTGTTATGCACTAATAATTTAGGAGAGAGAAGGTAGGGAGCGAAATGAAAGCCTAGCACAGCAGAAAATATCCACAGCAGACTGAGGAGACCCTGGTGCACAGGCACAGAGACAATGTCATTAAAACATACGCGGTGGTGCTTGTGACTTAGATGATGTCTGTCCTCTCTTTGCTAACTGCCAGTGCCTCGTGCACCAGGGCTACGAAAAGAGGGGTGACAGCTAATTTGTGTGTTCCTATCTTGCCAGATATCATTCTGAGTGCCTAGATGTGGATCGATTTATTTGTGTGGCTCACCTCCCCAGTGAGAGGGAGGGAGTGGCCATCTTCATTAGATGCCGTTTCCAGGGCCCATGAAGACAAGGCATGCACTCAGTAGTCCTCTTGCTGGTATTATCAAGATCTCCTGTAGCAGAGCTCATCAAAGAGTTTTGTGCCGGAGGACAGAGAGCGCTACTTTGAGATTCTGGGCTCTCGGGCTAAGCTGCTCCTCAGTACAAATGAGGAGTGGTGCCGACAGGGCTGGTTTCCCAGCTGCTGAAATGCAGAGCTTTGCCAGTTTGCATAGGAAGAGAAGACCAGCCAGGTCCCTGTCATCACAAACAAGCCAAGCAGTAAATGTTTAATCTCAACAGGGCCCTAGAGCATCACCTCCACATGCCACTGACTGTTAGAGGCTTCAAAATAGTTTCCTAATATCCTCTGACAAATTAAGACCTATGGTAAAGACCAAGAGCCAGTACAAATCATGTAATATGTAAAGGGAGAAGAAGAGACCCATGGGAAGCCCATGTCCACAAACAATGATGCAGTAGGAAAATTGTTACTTAAAAGTCTGAAATAGCCCTAGGAAGCAGGTTGTATCTCACGCGCTACAGAAGAAAGCAATATTCCTCTCCCTGCAGGGTCTTTCTTGGCCCCAAATCAAGGGATTGGCTTAACCTGAACATCCTGAACAAGCTACTCTACAAGATTTGATGCTACTAGGACCTGCAATACAGATCCTAATACGCTGCCATAACAGTATTATACCTAGGACCTCAACACTTTCACATCTTTTCCAGTACTTATTTTCAACACTTCTCTAGTGCACTACTGACAGTGATTATGATCTGAGAGCAGTGGTGACACAGTACGTCTGGAAGGGCTCAAACTGCTTGGGCAACTGGTGAGTAAAGAATTCAACCCTTGTAAAGTCACTTCTGTTGGCATTGCATAGCCCTAGGGTGCTAATCCACAGTCAATCTGAACAATGTGCTAGGTCTCTGTTTCCAGTGCTGGAGAATCAAATTGGGGCAGTATTCAGTGTGCAGTAGAGGTCCAGTGCATTCACAGGTGGACATCCCTCTTTGAAACCTCAGCTGTTCACCAGGTCTTTATAGTTTTCGTCACACTCTTGGAGGTGGCTTACAAATCAGGCCCATCAAAAGCAAAAAACCCACACAGATGCAGGACTTAGCTGCGTGGCAGCATTATACATCTCCTGTCTGTCCCCCTCACTTCCCAATTGCAATGCCAGCATACACCTCAGCACGTGGAGCCCATGGATCCTGCATTTGGTGGTCATGGCTACATTTTCTGTAGTGGGTGATCAATACACAGTGACTATGAGGCCGAAAAGGGGGAAACTCAAAGGTGCCCTATGAAGGTGTCCGCACCACAGGTACTCCTCACTAGTAGCCCAGGATGGTTTTACGCTATTACTTCCCAGCTACCCAAATGGCTATTCTGGAAGCGAAGCCTTGGCACGTGCTTATCCCAAGAGGACCTTGCAGTAAGACACTGATATCTGCAATGATCACCTCTCCACAGTCTTTTCACATTGTGAGCAGTACCTTCCCTGACTTCAGGTGTACCTACCACTGCAATCTGTGTATTTACACCCAGGAAAAACTTGCACTGAGTCAAGAGAAATCAGAACTCTAACTCTGCCTCATCTATTTTCATCACTTTTCCTTTTTTTTTTTATATTAAATGAAACCAAAATAAACACAGACAAAAAAATTTGCTGACCTCTGGAAGGAGTTTGACTGCAATGTTGAACCTTCATCTTCTACTGAGATTGCTTCACTGAGCCCAGTGTTTTCATGAAGCTGAAGTCAAGGCAGCTCTGCTAGTTCACACCCATGGTATATCAGATTTACACGATGACAGCTTACAAGCTGGCAGGTGGCTGACTTCATTGTAGCTGCAATTAAACCTGGAGTTTATTAGTATTCCAAATGATTTTATAGATTTACTTAGGCAATTTCACTCACTTGCCTTTTAAAATAGGTTTTCTTTGTTATCCATGCATATATCCATTTGAGAGCATCTTTATTTCTTCATGCAGAATCAAAGTCTAGATTTTAATTCGAAGTAAGTCTTAATGAATTTCTCAGTTGGAGCAAAAAAATAGCAAACCAGCATATTTTCTCACATAATGTCTGTGGGTTTTTCTTCCAGTCACAGAATTTGCCTTCTAACCCTAGGGTACAATCACTGTGTGGTGGTCTACTGCTTGTTACTGGTGAGGCGGTTGGCCACCAAGTCTCTCCAGTATGCATAGCCATTATGCAAAGCTGTGTTGCATGTGGTGAATACAAGTTAATCACAAGTGCAGTCTTCAGAAAGACACTCGGTTCCTGTGGCTGTGGACTCTCTTGACCAAATTTCTCACTTCAGACAGTGATTGAATGAACAAGACTAAATCACCTCAGCCTGGTGTCTTCTGCAGTTGTTTGGCTCTGAAAAAGTTGACCTTTTCTTCATGACAAGCCATTTCTAGTGCACATGCCAGGAAATAGCCCAGTGGGAGACACCTCACTGTACTTTTTGTGGATACTTACCTCAAGACTTAGGTCTGGACATTTTGATGGAGGAGACAGGGTATACGGGCAAAATGGACCACGATGTCATCTATATGCTGTTGCTTATGACAGAGAAGAATTGTGGGTGCAGTATGCCTATACAGAGTATAAATGTTAGAGAAACAGTTCAGAGGCTGTTCTAACTTTCCTCAAAGGTATGCATTGCTACAGCTGCTGCAGAGCACGGGGCTCACTGTGGCGAAATGCGATTATTCTCGCTCCATCCTGAGCTGAGAGAAGGACAGAGTAATCCACACTCAGGGGAGCGAAAACAAAACAGAGGGAAAACATGGCAGAACCAAACTTCCCCATTCATTTACTTTGTGTGGAACCCCCGTGTCCTCATTAACAGCTGACATCATTTTGCATAGCAGCAAGTACAATAAAATGGACCAAGGAGAGGAAGGAGCCAAGTTCCATGAAATGATATTTCTGTGAATCAGATACAGATTTGATTCCATCATGCTAAATATCAAAGCTGCTAATGTCTCCACATGCTGGCGTTGGCAAAACACTCTTGTTTCTTTCAAAACAGCATCCAGCAATTGGTGGTACTTGCAGTAAAGCACTGCCTAAAGACTCTTCTTGGGACATGGGACATACCTCTCCACATGTGGTCTGTATCTTGGCTGCAGAACAGCAGCTGGGGGGTCCTGCACACTGCGCAGCAGGAGGCATTTCTCCATGAGATTAATTCCAGCTTATGAGGAACCTCTCTCATGTTGGCTAAAACAGCATTCCTACAAGGCACCCTTCATCTGCAGGGGCAATTTTGTGTTGGAACAAGCAAAGAATGGCAATGGTCTTCTCAGGACTCCTGTGCCATGTAGCGTATTTCTCTGTTCCTCCTCTTTCTCAGCCAGCCAGGACCGATGAGTAAGTTAACCTAGGGAATGGTATGTACTGTATGCCTAACCACAGTCCTCTGCTGCGTCAACACCTTTGACTGATATAATATCTACGAGGAAGAGAGATGCAGTCATAGAGTAGACACATGTCTTTGTAAGGATACTCAAAAAGAATAGAAATTATACAGTTTTATCTACAAAATGCCTGAGCTGGGAGAAAGTCACAAGTAGTACTTTTCTTTTTTGGGTGTGAAGAGAGAGAACAACCATTCCCTTTTGTGCTGCATTCACAGTCCATCTAGATTATCCTGTAGTCTTCAGCCTTGGCTACAGCACTCCCAGACCAGGGGATGGACATCAACTCCCACAGCTGGTGTTAAACCCATGCCTCATTCAGCTTCTACTGAGTCCTCTCTGCCTGCCCTTTTGAGGATTCTGGGGTTCATGACTACTTCACTACTGTTCGAGGGTAAATAGTTATCCCCAGCCCACCATGTTGGCTCCTCTCCAGAGGTCTTAAAAAGCAAGCCAGTTTTAACCACGCAGTGTGGCTATGGAATAGGTACCTTTATTCCAACTGAATACAGAGGCAAACCGAGGCACAGTGGAAACCATTATACGACATTTCTTTTAATGGAAGGCTATTTGCCATCTGCCTACTGAAGCATGCCTTAATTTGTTCCATGTTTGACCTGGACTTGCATAAAATTCTTATAATGGTGGATTTTTAAAGTATGCTGGAACCTACAGGCCAGAGGGAAAAGCTGACCAGTGGCAAGCCCTGAATGGGAGCTAGAAATTTTTTAAAAGATGCTTTTTGTCTTTGAAGTGATCTTTGTAGTGAAAAGGTTCTGGTTTTGGTTTTTTTTTGTTCTAGAAATTTTAGAGATTTTTCACAATGCTGAGCACTTTTGAAAATGTGTCTCATACTACTTTACAGAAGTGACATTCCCACTTTAGCTGTAGAACAACAGGGAGGATCTTCTGACCACTGGATCCTCTGGGATGTCTCGTCACAGTGCGCAGTCTGAGAGTAGGCATCCCTTTGCTCCATATCCATATGGACACAAGGCTATGTTAAATGACAAGTATGGTCATTTTTTACCTTAATTGACTGCTCTTTCACATTTCAGAGTGACCTCCATTTAAAAAAACGTCACAAAACCTGGCACATGATCAGTGGTAAATAATCCAGAACAAATCTGCACAATTACTTTAGAACCATTACTTTTAATACAAAAATAGGACCAAAGAGAGTCTAAAGGTCTGATCGTATACTTTCACAGTGACTCTATAACATATTTTGTACTACAAGTTCTCTCAAATGCCTTTTCCAGTGTACTTTATCCTGACCTGTCATTTTTGATAATTTACTGGTTCATCCCAAGATCTTTCTTTCATCTTTTAATATATATTTGAATTTCCTGGATAAAGGCAAATCACTATTAGATCATCGTCTACCTCTACATCATGAAAGTAAATTCCTTGCCAACCCTAAGCCAGCATTAGTTGTCCACAAGCCATTAATCCAAAAAGCTTAGAAAAGGTCAATTTTTTAAGCTAATAGTATAAAACCCACATAATATAACATTCGGATAGAAAGTTTAGGAAGTCTCTTTTGCAACTTAATTTAAATCCCCTGTAGACCAAAATGTCTGGATAAAGCCTACAAAAGATTAAAGACACTGGAGGACCTGATTTTCTAACCCATTGCATTTTCTATCCCCGTGCAAATCCACACAAATCTTTACCTCTTTGAAGTCACTAGCAAATCTCTTGGTCTTTTCAATAGGACTTACAACTTCGCTTCTGGTAATTACATCAGCCTGCCACTGTGGAACATCACTCCTGGGAAATGTTAATAATATAAAGCTGGCCACTGCCAGATCCTCTTTGTACCAAAGCCATTTAATTTAAGTTGCTTTTTCTTTCCCTTGTTGAGGACACAAGGATGTTACAGGCTTCACAGATGCACAAATTGTCTCAGAAAGGGACAGGCTGATCCTTTTAATAAGAGTTTGAACCCTGACAATATGCTTCAGAGAGCTGATCGCGGCTAGGCAGCCAGCTCTCAGTGGATCTTCCTTCTCCAAGGCATGGCTTTCCTCCACCTGATGCTCTTTCTCTCTGCACGTGCCTGTCATAAGACTGTTCTGCACATTGCTGTATATCAGCCATATATCTCACCCCACTTCCCCTTAAGACCCATGTCTGTGCCTGATGGGTCCACGGGGGCTCATCAAACTTGCCAGCCTGTGCCCTTCCCCTGCCCGGCTCGGACGCCATCTACATCTGCCAGACCCCCGGGGACGCTTCAGCTCTTCCTGCGCACCCTGATGGCTCAGCAATAAATGGAATACAAATATGGCTGGGTAAGAAACCAGGTCACCTTTTATCAGCAGCCCGAGCACCCTGATAAATCTTTCCTTTGTGAACCTCTCCAAGTTCATGTGTTGCAGTGGTAGGTTACACTGGCTGAGGAGCTAATGCCTGTCCAGGGGTACTTCCCACCACTCTGTGTCCACATAATGAAAGGCCATCTTCTCATGGCAGCCTGAAAGGCAAGGAAAGGGAAACAGAAGATGAAAAATGAGCTGCAAGGAAGGGATACACACTGTTGAGTCCCCTTGTTTTGCTTACTAAGCTTCCAGACAAAATATTCCATTAATGGAAGCATTGTGCCTTGGGTTTTGTTTGTTTTGTCATATTTCTCTATTAATTTAGATACAGGCACAAATGCACAAAGGAAAATCAAGCAAAAATAAGCAAAATGTTTGACTAAAATTTGGGGGGTTCTGGTGGATCTTGAGAAAGTTTGATGGCAAACACTGAACTCCGCGACAACTGTATCACCAAACGGTTGTCCGAGGTGGAATTCACCGTAATCCCATGGCTGGAAATTGCCTAGAGGCTCTCTTCTTCAGTAACAATGTGCCTCCCTATTTTAAATGGCACGTTTTTATGGCCTGGCAGGTTGCTAACGCAAAAAGCTTCTACTGTGCTGCAGGCTGCTGTTCCTATTGCTGTTGCCATTTCTTTTCTCTACGGGGGTGGGTGGGGGGTTGGGGGGTGGGGTGAACTGTTGACAGAGCAGATGATAAGTCAAAGCCCAGATGATGATCTGGGTGTTGACAGATAAGATCAACGGGTTTGTTGTCTCAACCCAGGCGCTGTTTATCCAGTACAATGGGGGGCTAATTTCACTGGCACAGGCTCTATGCTAATGCCCTGCCATAAAGGAGTTATTACAATTCCACCTGAAAGCTGCTGCTCCTCCTTTTCCCCCTCTCTCTCCTACCATTCCTCCCCCTCCCTGCCAGGTAAATGTCAGCTAAAATGCCAGATGCAGACATTGCAGGCTCCGTGGTTTGTTTTGACCTATGTGGATTTGCTCAGAGTATTAAAATGATGCCAGTCCACCATTATATGGGCTGCAGGTACTCCTCGCTGAACAAGAACCTCTGCGAGATTTAAGGCATATCGTTCCCTAGGCATCAAGAAAAGCATACAATGATAAACTAGTATAATTTGAGGCTGGAATTACTCTCAATTGCACATTAAATCCTGTGTTATTCCAACATCTTTGATGACTTTACAGTGGATGTAGGTTTGTGCTGCTGAAGGTAAAATCTGGCCTGTTTTCTTCCCTTTAATCACAAACACAATCTTTTGGGAACAGCAAATCATTTGCATGTCTGCGTGACAAAGAATTATTACACAGAAGAGATAATTAAAAGCATCACTTCATAGTTCTCATTTGAGTCACTTAATTAGTTTTGTTCCCAGGTGATAAATGAGGGCTTTGCAAGGAAGGAAACAGTGTTTTCTTACTCGTCACCAGAAAACATTTGCTGAATTATGTCAAATCTCTTACTGCTACCTTCTTTGACAAGTGCTTGTCATTTCTTTATTTCTCCAAAAGATATCTCCCTGAAATCATCAGTGCGATATAAGGTCTGTTCCTCAAATGCCTCCCTCACGCCTCTCCATTCATCACATCGCTCTGAGATTTATGCCCTTGGCGATAATCCCAGAAAGAAGCTCACTTCTTAATCTCAGAATCAGAAATACATCTGAAGCAACGTTCAGTCCCATCAGCGGTGACATCGATTAGGAAGTAGCTGCTGGGAAGTGATGAATATGTAGAGGTGCTTTTTGTAACGACTGCAAATCATAATTAGAGCTGAATGGAAAATGTAAGTAGCTTGCCAAGAAGATAAATTTGCATTTTCTTAATGAATTCCCTCTGATGGTATCTATGCTTCTTTCTAATGTTTGTGTTGCACAAATGCCTGAGTGATAAGGATTTTTTTTCCCCACACAAGCCTAGGCTTGGTGAACCAGACTCAGCGTTGCTCCTGATGTCCAAAGAGGCTGAAGGGGAGTCGGGAAAAGCATCTGCCCCTCAGTGATCAACACTGCTGGAGGGGACTGGGCTTCCAGCCACTGTGGTGGCAAGTGCCACTCCAGAAAAGTTACAGCAGTGCGTTACGTATAATCTAGCAGTCTTTAAGGCTCCTCTAAAGTACAGGGGACAATCATACGGGCGATTGCCCTGATGGGTGAGATGTGGCTCTCCTGCATTAGGTCCTGTGTCCATTCTTGTGAACTTCACGCTGAGCAGAGCACCCTAACTTTATAGTCATGTGGGAATTATGTCCTTTAACTGGTTTAGATTCCGTGAGGCATAATTGTTTTAAACTCCTAGGATATGAGGTTATAAATACTTGTTACTGCACAATTATCACTAACATTTGCTGGTTTATTTATAGAATTATTTTGTTATAACTTCTGGTAAACCATTTTCCTTCCTTTTCCAAAAAAAAGTAGAGGTTGAGCCTGCCCATGCTAAAAATCCTAACGGTTAGCTGTGTTGGTTTTTTGTTAATAAACATTGCTAACTGGAAAATGAAACTTCTTTTATTTATCAGACTGAGTCAGAACTTTAAAGCAGAAACTAGCTTTGAAGTGGGGCCCAAAGTAAGAAAAAAAAACACAACAAAACCTTTAATGTATTATCTGCAGGTTTGCTGATCAAATCCATCTGCTTTATTTGACAACTGATAAAGACTGGCAGGTGCTCTAATGCGCCGGCTTTGGCTGCACTTGCAGATCATCCTTTTGAAACCTACAGCAATGCCGTTCTCCAAATAGCTGAAAGACATGATTGACCTCAATGTCAAATGTCTCAGTGGATGTGTGCATGACCATTCTTGTGGGTATGTGTAAAACACCCTCCCGCACCCTCCTTGCTGCAGCTCCCTGACCCGTGCTCCTGTTGGCCCTACACACACGTACACCCTGCCACTGTATTTTGGTTTTTCCCTCTTCCACGTTGGGCCCAGTCTTTCCCACAACAGGAATTAATCTGACACAGTCCACGTCTGAATGAAAACTTGCAAAATGGCCCATGTCACCCCCAGGCCTGTGCTACAAGGGGAGAAAGGAGCTGACCAATGCCCTGGGCCCTGGGTGCTGTTCTATTTAGGCAACAAAGCTTTATCATTAAAGAAGGAAGATTTATGGGAAGAAGTAGCATAAAATCAGATTTCCAAGAATAACTGAGGTTGGAAGGGACCCCTGAAGGTCATCTGGTCTACCCTGTGCTCAAAGCAGGCCCCGTTTCAAAGTCAGCATCTTCAGTACTGATATCTTCTGAGACCAACTTACACACCTTCGTCTCTCTGCTTTGCAGCGAACAGCTGAGAATAGCTTTTCTCTCTCATAGTCTAAGTGGACAGCATAATCAGGTTAAAATTAGAGCAATTGTTCCCAACTTGTATGTAGCTTTTCAGCTTCTTCTATTTTTGACTTGAAGAAGGACTTCTGTACCCAGGCGCTTGTTTGCTTTTTCAGCTATATCAGCTAGTCTGATAAAAATATTACCTCCTCCTACAAATCCTGCTTGTATTCTTAGACTCTCCCAGCAAGAACTTTATCTTCAGTGACAGTTTTGACTCAGCAGTGACCACAGAATTTTTGTCCCTGAGATTACATACATTTTATCACCGACAAGCTGTTATTGGAATAAGCAGACTAATCCAAGATTCAATAATGCTATCTGGAGGCTTAAATGGTACAGAAATTAAAAGAAAAACTGAAGTAAAATCGCCAGTGCAAAAACAGTGATTCTTTGTCTTGAACGTATTTGAAATTAATTTGTCACTTTTATCCAGCCTGTTTTTTGATGAGGTAAAAAATTTTTACAATATTTTTGTTGCTGTTGAAAATATGTTTGGTTTGCCATTCCAAGTAAGAGGGGGGAAATATTAGGACAACAGGCTAAAAGAAACAGGGTTGGACAGAGGTATCAGTGGTAAGATGTGCTTTGCCTAAAGTTCACTTATCTTAGTTATGGTAAATGACTAAAGGACATTACTTCATTCTAATCCCTATACTGACAGTTTCCCTTTAAAAGTAAAAGCTAAACAGCTGACACAGGAACAATGCGATTATCTTTAAATTAGTCTTCACAACCAAAAATAAAATAGGAAAACCTTGTCAGTTGTTCATTTTTACTGGGAACGTTATGGGAAGCCCAAAGTAAACATTTTGCTATGTAGTCCTGTTCCTGACATGACTAGGCACACATCCCAAATTTTTCACTAGAGTATAATCTTGCTGTGTTGAAGCAAGTCAGAAACTTAAAAAACTTCCAACCGTATCACCCTGAGCAATCCTTGACCCTCGCAATTACATTTTCAAATGCTTGGGGAAAGAAAAAAAAAAATTAGGATGAGCTGTTCAGGCTGCCCTGAAAGGAATGCAGATTCCGCCAGTGTCCATTTGCATCACTCAGTGGAAATGACCCCAAAAAATGTTCTCAGAATTAATTGCTCGAGCTTCACTTATTGGATTAACTACACTTCTTCCGGGTGCCATGTTACTATTGGTTATGATTTAAACCAGCGGATCCCTTCATCATGGGCACAGTCCATCCTCCAAGGAGTTCATAGTCTGACAGCAAGGCAAATAAAGGGCAGGAGAAAAGACTTGTTACCAGCATTTACAAATGGAGACCTGAGGCACAGAGGGAAATTACTGTCTCAAGGGGCAGCTTCTGATGGATTGGAAAAAGCACAGAATTAAACAGGCTTGTGTCAAGAAAGGAGAATATGAGAGGGCAGAAATGCTAAGCTGTAGAGCTCTGTGCTGCACCCTGCACCAGGAGTAGCTGCAGGAGCATCCCTGCTCCTGGAGAGAATCTGCTGCACGGGAAAAAGTTACTCGTCAGCCACAGACCTTCCCTCAAGACAATACCTCTTGAAATATCCCATCACAAAAGCATGAAGACCAGCAGGGAAAATGTTTTAGGGACCAGAGCAGACGTATACAGCAGGCAACCTGCAAGTTCATGGGAGGGCTGTCGAATAGGGTATTATTGCTCACGCCACAGGGTACGCCCCAGCTTCACGGTGATGGTTCCCTATAGCCTCTCTTCCTTCCTTGCCTTTTTGCCCTGTCTCCTCCCAACTAATGCTGACAGCGAGGCTTAGACTGAAGAAAAAGGAAAGGAATTGCTATTTGCCGGAATAATACTGGAGAATTTAGTGAGTTGCCTCTTGAACATTAGAGTTCACAATTTGAAGTGCTGAGGGACAAGTAAGAGCAGGCACAGGAACAGAATTTCTTCCCCTGTTTTCCCCTCCCAAATATTAAATTTAAGTATGCCAAATAAGTGGAAAACTGTAATGCAAGCACAGTTACAACCCTGAAGGACAAGGGAAAATAAAAACCATTGCTGTTCCTGGAAAACTTACGTCTGAGGGCTGGCCAAGTAACCCTAATAACTTCCACTAAGCCATCTGAGCAGTCACACTCAATGTCTAGAAAATTCATCAGCTGTAAAGAGAAGAGTAGTCCTATCCAGAAAAATAATTCATCTCAGGCAAACAAAGCATTTCATGTGGAAATGAGTGGCTGAAATCCCACTGCAATAAAAGTGCAATTATAATGCTATGACTTTAAGATGCATTAATTTGGTCATAGATGGTAATTTTGTTTGTTTAAAGGATTGTTGTGTTCTTCCCTTCAGGTTTTGACTGAAAAATCTGCTGTGGGCTCTTACTGTTTCATAGTTAAAAAGACTCTAGCAATAATCGCTTGCTGTGAGCAGGAGACACAGGCACAGCCACCACCCATTTGCAGTACTTTGAGCAAACGCAGCATGTGTGGTGGGATCTCAGTGCCGATCCCACTGACGGTCCTGGCCTAGGAGTAAAAAGAAGGTGTTGTCTGTAGTGCATTGAGCACTGCACATTTCTCAACCACACGCAGGGTACCGTAAAAAGGGTTACCACTAGGAGTCATATAAGGTTACTAAGTCAGATGTATGTGGAAAGAGCAGTATGCTCATGTCCAAAGAATTCCTCTAACCAAGTACTTCCTATAGACTTTCTGCGACAGAGACTTACTCATACCTCTAACCAAGAGCATATGGGATGTCCTACTGAATTCTGAGGGATGGCTCATGAGCCTCGTGTTGATAAGGTCAGAGACCATTGTTTGGTCTCTAAGCAAAATCTTTGGAAAAGGTGAATGAAATACAAGAGACAGAAGTATATGCAGGGGCAGAGCGAGGAGATAGGTCCTTCTGTAGATCACAAAAGATCTTGTAACCATATCTTTTGGAATAGATGTAGAAACTGAAGGTGCAAGGATGACATATTCCAAACTCAGACTGCAGGTGAGACCTAAAATACACCCAGATTTCCCTTATACACCTCATATTTTACTCTACCAAATTTGCAACACCCAGGCATGTGTATCTCAGTACTTCAGACATTTTGCGTTCTTGTCAAATGTGTGCCAAATAGAACTTTACAATACGTTTGCTAGAAGTATTGAGATAATTTTAACATGAAGTCTTTGGTTTAGGTCTGCATTTCCCCTGTATCTGGTCCTTTGCAATCCAGAGGGAGCAGCAGCTGCAGCCCTGCAGCCTCTTGTAGCTTCCTGGTTTGGTTATGGAAAATACAGCTTGACATAGAGAAGCAATGCTAGAGCATGACATGCAGTATGGGAGAAGCCCTCAGAAAATCGCTTTTCTAATATTGGCTTGGCTTTGCTGCTGGTTTGTTTGTTTGTTTGTCTGTTTTAAATAAAAGACTTTGGTATTGACAAGCATCCTTCATCAGAGAACTGTGAGCTCGTCATGTAAAATGGACCCCTTAAATCAGTGGGGATTGAAACGAGCACTTACTGCAAGTAATATATATATATATATTAATTTTAGGAAGTTCAATTGCTAGAGGTAGCAGAGCTCATCAGATGCTGCACAGAAAGCTGCACAGGTCTTGCAGAGCTTGCAAGTTTAGCCACGGTGTTAGTGGATTCCTCAGGCAAAGCCATCAGCTCCTGCACACTTCCCAAACAGAGCAGCTACAAGAGAAAAGGAGCCTGCATTTTCTAAGAGACAGACACACGGCTCCTTGACAGCTCTGATTTCCTTGTTTTCCACCCCTCCTCCTTGCTTAACTTTTCCTTTAAAAATGAAGAAAACTGAAAATCAGGAAAAATCAATACTTGTGGTCCACAACTAAGCTTAAAACATAAGAGCTGTGTATAACAACAAAGGATTTCTCTTCTGCTCAGGTGCGGATCAGCTGGGGAATCCTTCAACAAGCCTGGCCACAGCAAGCTACTGTCCTTTGGCCCTGATACAGCATCCTATAGTCCTAAATCTTCTGGTCCCTACTTTGTCCGAGTAAAAGTGGTACTGTACCTTCCCACACATAGACCTCAGATCCTCCTCCCCTCTCTTAGAGTGGCTACTTTTGAAAAGAAAGCCTGCAACTGCTCAGGCAAATTCAGAACGAGGAGAGAGGGAAAAAATAGGGGTAGCGTGGCTACCGTGGGGTAGGAAGCAGGCTTGGGGAGTATCCTCAGACAGGAGACAGACAAATTCAATTAGGTGACAGACATAAGCCTGCCACTGAGGTCATCATGCACAGAGGTTAACGAAACAAATGACAGGGGAGGGCCGTTGCTGGTAGAAGTGTCTAGTACAAGCCCTCTCCTGAAGTTGCTGTTCAGGGCACTGGTGCTCCACCATCCCAGGGTCCCTTGTGCAAGGCATTGGGACGATCCCCAGACCCTGCCTTGGTTTTTCCCCCCACTGTACCCTGGGGTGGGGAGAGAGCCAGCAATGCCTGGTGCTCAGCACGAGTTTGTTCCTCCATCCTCCAAGCCACTCCATTAATGAAAACTGAGAGCAAAAAGGCTACACTTGTATCAGGGCATTTTGATTTGCTTTCTTACTGGTGGTAGTGCCCCACAAGATTTTTCTTAGAACCATGTGTGCATGGTCTCTATGACCCATCCTGCCCCATGTGCATCAGTCCTGAGAAATTAATGTGGGAGTGGGAGGATCACTGGAAGCAGCCTAACTTTTCAAACCGGAGTTTATCCGCAGGCAAGGTTCACGGAGGTTGGGGCCCCACATTCTAACTGTCCAATAAACCAGCCTAGAAGATCCTATCACAGGCTTTGACTGAGGTTTATTTCACAGCTGGGCACTTTTATCCTGACAGGTAAAATGGTCTTGAAGGAAGAAAACAATGACTAAGCATAGACTTCTGCAGGAAAGGATGCCCAGACCTTTATGCAAAATCTGCAGCTCTATTTTTTTCTTTTTTAAAAGTACCTTCAAGTCAGAACAACAAAGTTGTTCCACACACTGATTCAGACTTTAAATGCTCTCCTGGTGATGACTGCATTGCCGCAACTGACCCTATTAAATAAAGGGACTTTATTTAATGTGGCCCTCAATAAATACTGTACTGCGCCCTCACATGACAGATCTGTGTTACCAGCCTCTTGTAAGTTAGCCTCATTTTTCATCTAAAGACGGCAGTGTGCTAAACCTCACATCTGTTAAGTTGGTGAGATACTGTTCTATTTTATATAAAAACTGTGTTTTAGGAGAATTAGTTTCAACAATCCAGCTGCAGCTCATGAGCAATAAAAAGATATATTATGTAAACCTTTATCCGAACAAACAGGCAAGCTAAAGAAACATACTTCTCTTCAACTGAGTAAGCAAACTGCAGAGAAGGCAGCACTGATAATAGGGTAAAGGTAGCAGAAGGAAAGTTGCCTGCTCAATAATACCTTGTCAACCAAGCAAGGAGACCTCTGAGTGACTGTATTGGAGTTACAAGAATTGGATGTACATGTTTGCACACATATATGGGGGAGTAATATGAAATGTGGTGCAGTCCATTTACTTTGATGTCTACTGGAACCCCGACTAAAAAGCAAAACAAACGAGAGATGCAAATCTGAAGTTTTATACTCCAAAGTAACCTGTTACTATGGGATTTGAGCCTCCCATGGTGTAATTCTGGCTGTAATTACATAGGAACAGCATTTGTGGTAGCGTCAGGACAAGTATTACCTGCATTAGGTCTTGAACAAACATGAATCAAGAAGTGTAGGTGTTCTCCAGCTTACCACGTCCACCTCACACCAGTTAATTGATTTTATTGGGTGCTATGGGCACCCAACAATTTGGAAAAATTGTGTTTTGAATGCCCTCTAGTGGCTTTTGCTGCTGCAGGTTTCCTTGCTCAGAAGACCTTCGTGGTCCCAGAGGCCTGAGGAGCAGGGCCGGGAAGGTGGAAAGGGCTGGCAAGAGGCAGTGCCAAGCGAGCCATCTAGCTGAAGGCACGGAGAGGGTCTCAGGCTCCATTTTGTTTAAAGAAGTTATAGCTCACCTATTATGATTTTTTAATAATTCGTTTAATGCTTGTAGTCATTAACTGCTTTGGAATGTGATTTGTCATAGAGGAGAGTACGCTCTCCAACTGTCTCCCGGAGGGAGGAGGAGAGAGAGAGGGAAATACTATGGGCTGCGTTTGAATACATCCAGCCGCGGTATTTACTCCTACACCCCGTTATATCATTTGCCTCATGGCAATTCTCTTTGGATTTTGTACAGCTCCAATTTAAAGCTTATGCCAGCAAATTAGCACTGGGGGGGGGGGGGGGGGGG
>NW_009648242.1:1645054-1648000 GCF_000708025.1 Charadrius vociferus | reverse complement strand
AGAAGAAACATTCTCAGCCAAAATTGCTTCTCTCTGGGTTGCACTTGCATGCAAAGGTAGACCCAACCTAGCTCTGTGCTACACGCTGGGCGTCTTTACCACACAGAGAAACCAAGCTATCCAGGGGAGCTGTGCTCAAAACCATACCCAGGCACAGTCCTCGGAGCTTTTCAGAGCCAGCCCTTTCCACTCCTTCCAGCAGCAGAGGCAAAATTAGTCTCTATGTTTTAATAATTAACAGCAGTGATAACAGTTTACAAGGTCTCTCTAAGGTAGTGTAAGACCTCGTCTGCTTAAATAAAGTTTGTAAACTCGACCTCTGTTTTTCCATTTGCTTTTTGATCTGAAGCCTATCTTAATATAGTAATCAGCAACAAGCAGGAGGGTGTGTTAACATGTTCCATTTGTTAGCATTGCTACAGGCGAGAAAATACTTGAACTGTGAGAAAAGAAGCAAAACCAAAACAATAGAGTGAGATCAAAGTGAAATCTCTGATGATTTTTCTTTTACAGAGAGTTTCCTTCTTTTCCTCCTCATATTTTCAGAGGAATTTCTGCTATTGGAGGTCACCCTTAGCTATTCTTTGGAGAAAGATGACACGGGATCGTTGATACAAGCATTACGGAGATCCCAAAAGGGAATTAATGCAGGACCAGATCTGAGGACAAAGTTTCTGCTTCAATCAACATCAACTGTTCCACTGCACTTGCTTTGCATACGAGAGCTCCAGATGTGAAGCCAGTGCAGCAGAAGCAGCCCTGCAGGTAGGACATATAAGGCATCGCAATGCGCACTGAAAAGGAGAGTTTCACTGAGGGTTCAGCTTTTTCTTCTTTCAGATACCATGTGGCAACACAAATAAATCAAAGTTCGAAGGATAGACTGTTTCCCAGCTGTGCCTACCCCTTAGAGAAGTGGATTAATCCATCAAAGCGACAGTTCCCACTAAAGGTAGTTGCTTATGTGCATCTGGACTGACTGCATAATCTTTCTGAGACTTGAGTCCACAGGCAGAAGTGGTCACCAAATCAGTGGATCCCTAAGTGAGTACCACCCACTCACCATCAATGGTCCACCTTGATTTTGTTTGAAGAATGGAACCAGTAAAGTAGACGTTACAATTATGTACAAAATTTTAAGGTAGGAGGAACTGGTGGTACGTTTAGTTGGGATGCTGTATAGGTGATAGGAAAGCAGAGTTCCTCTTTTACCTCTGCTATTGGCCTGACACAAAGGCAAGTCATTCTACTTCTGTGCATCAGACACGGAGTCCTGTTCTAAAAATGCATATAGTGAACTGTCTGCTTCTGGAAAGCGCATGGAAATCTGCTGTGGGGGAAGAGCAGTATCTAAATGCTAGGATATTATGATCATACAGTAATATGAGGGCAGGACTTAGGGTGATGTCCTGGGAAACACAAAACATGCTGTTGGACCCAGGTTTCTGATCAAAATGTTTTGATGGTTAAATATCAAACACTTGAAGTGCACACAAGTACTTTCAAATGAGCTGCAGCCCAAGAAGTTACAAAGCAAATAACGACAGTAAAATTCAAAGGATAAATACACTGCAGAATCCAGCAATCTTATCAAACTATTCTAGAAGAGAGCAAGGTAAAAATCAACTAAGTCAGCTGTTAATTACCAAGTACATGTTTAACTCCAGCTGCAAAGTAACGGCTACGGGGAGGCAAATGTAGTCCATGTGTGGGTCTTGAGCAGCACCCAGCTCAGGTGATTCACATCATGCCACACTACTTAATGTAGTCCTCATGAAAGTGTGGTGGCTTGTGTCAGTCTCTGGTAGGGGCCTAGCTAGCAGAGCTTGTGGAGAGCAGCTCTGCCAGGAAAACTGGGGCTGGACAGTCCTTGGTGGAACTTGTTAGAAGCATCTGTTGCCCCTCAACTCTCTGATGGATTGTGCCCTGTGACTCTCAGGTATGTGAAAGCCATGCTATGGTTTCTGAAGGGTCAGAAAGGTTGCTAGGGTGTTTCTGTTGACCAGAGGGTGTTAGTTGACTCAGGCTGTGATAGAGGAGGTCGTGTTACTATTCTTGTGCTATGGATGGAAAACTGAGGCTTGAGGGGATGTATCTAAGAATGGGAGCTGCAGAGGTAGTAGTTATCCTGGTGCTCCACAATGCAAGTGAGTGCTGGAAGCCTTGTATGTGGCATGGCTGTCCTTGTAGTTTCACTTGTACCTCTGCAGGCCTGCATCTGTATGTTAGAGCTGATGACTGTAGTCAATGCTGTTTTACAGAGAACTGATACAGTTACTTGGCTCCTACTAACCTGAAAGTGCAGCTTTTTCTTGAGCAAGGCTGTAGGTTCTGCGTGCTTTGGGGACTGCAAGAGACACCTGAGATACAGGGACCATGTAGCCTAAATGTATACTCTTTCTGATTTTCTTTAGTCACTTCCTCTGGTTCACTCATTTTTAGATTAACATTGGGATTTTTTCTTTTCTATTCCTATCACTTATGTGTTTGACTAATGTATATTGCAAGGCAAAGCTGTTTCACTCAACTGTAACTTAAATAAATCCCCCTGTGTTCCATTACACAGTTAATCTCAAAGTTGTTTTCTAGAATCTCACTATCTCTCTGCCTATTATGGTGAGATTTTGATTCCCTTGTTAAAATCTAGTTTGCTAGTAACTGCAATCTGTCTAACTTTTACAACTTCTTGTTCAGATATGCTTTATTTCAGTGTTCATTTTAATTGCAGTCTGAGGTTACCTGACAATAGTTGCTCAACTTGTCCTGGCACCTACACAAAGGCCCCACCTAGGGCTGAGGTATGAGAGAGAATAAAGTATAACTTGATTCCATTGCAATGGACTCATGTGAAAACTGTACCACTGATGTTTTTCAAGGTTTAGTAAAACATGAGCTACATGAAGGGAGAAGTCGGGTATTTTGCTCTTTTTTGGAACTCTGTAGGGA
>NW_009648242.1:1600683-1645040 GCF_000708025.1 Charadrius vociferus | reverse complement strand
GATAGGGAGAGCATTATACTATATTGGAAGGTCTGTTTCCTTTATCACCCACAAAGAGAAACCTATATTCTCATTTTTGGGTACCTAAAGTAATTTCAAAATGAAGAATAAACTGATAATTCAACCTGACTTCACATAGTGTTTTGACTGCAAGTATAGTGTGTGACCTAGAGGCTCCATTTTACAGGGTCTTCTCATTTACTTCTAGCAAATACCAGTTTTAGCTTGTCCAGGTTCAATGCTTGTTGGTATTACCTGCTGCCCACAAACTGAGTTAATCTCAGCGTAACCCATCCTCCTACAAGAATGCCTCTGTTTCTTGGAGCCTCAGCAGAGGATACCCATCATTCTCAGAAAATCCAAAATCTCTCTTCTCATGCACCAAATCAGGATTAAAAAAGTAGGTATACTGTACTGAAAACACGAGGCACTGCAAATGGTATTTTGCCTCTTTAATATAGCTTAAGGTGTTATTTGTCCCTTGGCCTCTCAGCCCTTTAAAACACCCCTTCATTGCCTTTTTAGCTCGGTCTCTCACTGTGAGAGCAAGATGTTCAATTCTCTGTTTTGAAGTGCTGTTAGAACTTTGAAAATAACATTGAACTCCAAGTTTTTATGAAAAATAAGTCCGCAAGCATTGTGTAACTTCACAGGATCATTATAGCCAGTGAGACTGGCTATTTGTAACACAGTCAAAGTAACTCTGAGTGCGATATGGGCCGTTCAAATCTACCCACCGCTAACCTGTGGGTAGCTTTCATGCTTTCTGCATTGTGTGCTGGGTAGAAGAAAGAGAAAGTTTAGGAAATGTTATTGCTTCATGCAATATCTTAATACACATCTACCACCCACTGTGCATATCTAATGCACTATCTACCACCTAGTAGAGCCTGATATTGCACCATAACAAAATTTAACAGCAGTTTGGAAGAAAAGTAAGCTTTCATCTCATAGGTAGGCCTAAGTCTTCCCCCTCTCTCTGTCAGGCAGACCCACTGAAGTCCTACTTGCCCTGCCAAGTCTGAGGTGTTCACTTTTTGTTGATTTCTACTTGTGATTACTGGACCGATCCATTCTGATATGCTTTGCAACATCTCTGGAAAGCTAAGGCTTTGTTTACCCCCAAGTCACTTGTATTCCCTAGACCTCAACTGATTTTGGCCGAATAGCATATCTATGGCTGAAAAGATGCTGTATACAACTGGCAAAAACAAAATTAGGCCATGCAAACTAACCTTTGTGCTGTTAGGTTTACTGTTTATGCTTACAGTTGCTTTTATAAACCATAGGTGTCAGTTGTTCCCAAACTAAGCATAATACTTTGCTCCAGGTAGCAACTTGATGTAAAAGGCTTGGCAGGTGATTAGTAAATAATATCACTTAATCTGTTTCAGTAATTTAAATATTGTCAGCAGCTGAAAAAGTGCCTATTGCGAAGTAGCTGGTCTAAGGATGCTTAATCTCTTTGTAAAGTGCTTTTGAGATCTGCTGATGAAATATAGGTGGTATTACTATTATTGTTGTTGTGTCATAAAATTTGGGCGTATACTACAAAATATTTTCTATAAGTACTCATTTGAATTTAGATTTTAAAGAGACTGTTCTAGCCAACTTGTATTTCTTTCAATCTTGCTTTCACAAATTTTGCTGGCTGGTAAGCTTACAGGGTATACATTTTAAGTCTGAATTCTGCAAGTGTTTGCTTTGTAAGTCTGACAGTTGAGATGACTGACTACCATAAAATAAAAATGCCACGCAAAATGTTACAGAGCAGAGGAAGGTCAGTCTTTACACAGTCATGTAGTAGCTAACAAACAAGGGTGGATAAACCCCTCTCAGCTATCTCAGAAACAAACCCAAGTATGTCTTCTAGGTTAAAGGTGGGTAAGCTCTGCTTGCCAATATTTGTTAAACTGCCCTATCAATGTGCCATGCCTGTTGTCCTTCCTGGAGCAGAGATCATATGAGATGCCTCAGGTCGCCATCACGCTTTGTGCTTTGCATGACTGGGAAAGAGGATCCCTGTCTGTTCAGCAAAGCATTTCAAGTCCTGCACATGCCAACCAGGTAAAACATCATAATTAGTCACATATTTCAAGTCTTCTGCTCTTTAGGCAACAAAGTCTGTGTGAAGAAACCACAAGGGCTCAGGCAGATCCAAATAGCTGTGTTTACTGAATACACACAAACGTAGGAGGCTAGAAACCTGCACCAATGAGCTGGTTGGTTTCTGGCACTTTCAGCAACAGAACTGTGAAGGGCCTGACTGGCTGTTTAAAGGCAGAGTACATGAGTAAGAATGTTATGTACAGATTTAGTGGTGTTTTTGAAACTCACAGCAGTAGGACACCAACATAATTTAGTCCCTTTTTGAAGCTCCCTTGTGTTTCCAGAATGATACTGATCAGCCACCTTGTGTGCACCCAAAGGGTCTGACTTCTAGTTTTCACTAAAACTGGTTGTTCTGGTCTGATAATATAGGTCCACCAGAGAAGACCCTCACAGTTCCCTCTTGGACAAACTGTCTCCCTTTCCCTTGTAATCTTTATTATTCTGACCTGAACAGCTCTAAATGGGCAAGGATACTGTGGGGGGAAAATAGAGGGACACTGTGTCGGACATGGGTGGTTGTGTGAGGTACCCCTTCATGGCTCGATCCAGGAGTGGGTCTTTTGAGGTTGCTGAGACAGGGCCACACTGGTGGGTGAGGCCTGAGCTATGTTTTTAGTGATATCTTTGTTATGAACAACCAGCGTATATCCATGTGCTACAACAGTAGAAGAACAGGAATACTGTAATTGCAGCACTTGAATTGTCCCAGGTGCCCTATATTACCATGCTATCTGGGAAGGCACTGCAGGTTAAGGGAGCTGTGTGTGAGGTGACTGGGAGTAACGTCTGAACCTCAGCAGAAGAATCACCTGCAGCATTACTGCTGCAGGTACAAGGTTGCTTTCTCATCACTTCATGTTGTGTCCCCTGTCCTCCCCCCCAGCTCCAAGTCAGGACCTGAAGATGAGTGAGCATTTTCCAGGGGCTTATGATGAATGTGTGAAGAGAGCATGTAAATGCACAAGGTGCAAAACTGAACCTATGTACGTCTGTGACTGCTAGGTACATCTGTGTTGACTGCTAAATTTTGCTGTGGGGATGCACATGTTGACAGGACTAGGCCCCTTCTCCATACAGAGCAACCCAGCCAAGTGTCTAGTACTTGCCCCAGTGGGGACAAGCTGACCTTGGGCTTACCAGCCCCCCATGCAGAGCAGCCCAGCAATCCTGTGCAGTCTGGCTGACAGGTAGTGTGAGGAAGAGGCTGGGGTTGCACTGAACAACACTTCCCCGGGGAAGACTCTGGTTACCCACCATGACGTGTCTCTAATGATGACTGGAGGGTGAAAGTGTCCGTAGCCTGTGCCCCACCCTGAGAATGCCCCTTGCCCCCCGGGGGCTCTTTGTTTTCCACAGAGGCTTTTGGAGCCTCCTGGTAATGAAATGTCAAGGTCTATCAAGTTGAAATGAGAACAACAAAGCAAATAGGATGCCTCAATGCTTAGTCTCCTCTCCACGGCTCTTCTGGGCTGTGGTTGACTGTGTGAAAGAGCCTTGCTCCATTACAGAGAACCAAATGCTGTTTATGTGAGGGGAGGAAAAAAACTGCTAGCAGAGGATTAAAGATTTAATAGTCATAAAGGAGAAGATGCTCTGTAATAAGTATCAACACAGATTCACTAGTTTCTGCTGTTTTGATAACTGCCAGGTGTTCCACAGGAGTGTGATCTGCACCTGCCTGTGTTGTTTCAGCAGCACTGTGGCACTCTCCTCCCCACCAAGCTGTCTCTTGCTTTGCAAATCTCCCCTGAGAAGGGTGGGAGCAGTTCATGTTTGGTATGTCGTCATGGAACCAGAAACCCCTTTGGGCGGATAGTTGTCATATTTGCCTGTTTGGACAAATGTGGGGAGTGCTCCTCGGCAGCTTTTGCCAGGGAGCTGGCAGTCATCCAGGGGTGCACAAGGCTGCACTGGGGGGGATCTGCATGGGGTTCCTCCTGCCCACGCTGCACTCCCCGGTGACAGGGGCTCAGCAGACCTGGAGCTGGGCCAGGTCTCTGAAGACCTGTGTCTTCCCGGGTGTGTTCCCCTGGAGGTCAGCGTGGCTAGGAGCCACAGGCATTGGCTTGCCTGTCTCCTCAGCAGCGAGGGGTCGAGGCTGTTGTTAGTGCTTTGCCACTCGTGTGACCGGCTGGGCTTCAGGAATGACCATGGCTTGAGTTCAGGAGCGTGTTTGTCTCTGAATGTCCCTCATGTTCAGAAAAATTAATCTTCTAACACAAGTATCCCTTCTTTTTTCTGGCACTGACTTCTGTCTACCAGATTCTAAGCACTTTTGACACACTTTCTGTAGGGTTTTCACCCTTCTCTGATTCTGTTAAATATCACATCAGCTCAGTTTGCTCCAAGGTGCTGGTCAGTGCTGGGACATGGATAAGAAAGAATGAGGAAAACAGCTGATGCTGAGTCTGGATTTGGTTATTTGTATAGCTATAACAGTCCTGTCTTCTGGCAAATTTCATCACCTGATATGCCTTTCCTTGTGCCTAATCTTCTCCTGCTCCAAGCCTGATGCTTTCCCGGAGCATGCTGCACCCCTTGTATTTCAGTACACTGACACCCATATGTACCGTGCTACCAAAGGCTGGAGGAAGAGGCTGTCATTCCTGATATACTTGAAGTCACTGTTCCTAGAAGCCGAGGGTGAGGTCAGACAGCGGAGTGAGGCCAACATCGTGCCTTGCCGCCAGTGTGGAGGCCGTCTCCCCATCCCTCCCCCTTCCCAGCAATGTTATTTCACTCCTTCCTCGCCCCAGCTCCAGTGCGTGTCTGTTTGCACAGATTTATTCAGTGTGCTAGACTGGCTGTGGATTGGTTGTTGTCCCCCCTCCTTATCCCCGGGTTAGTTTCCTGCTGGATTACTGGCTTGAATTGGTTTATCAGCCCATCAGCTGCACACCAGTGCCAGCAGGAGAGCAGGGAGGGGAGATGGGCTGGGGTGGATCCCCTCTCCTGCGGCGTCTGCGAGCCTCATATCAGCCCAGCCCTGCCATCTCACCACACCCTCAGACAGAAAAGCGAAGGACACTTCAGCTGTTCCCAAGATAGATGTCTAGATAGATAATAACAATAGACAATAAGAGCTGTGTACAGGACACAAGCATTTTTGGCAGATAGCAGCAATTCGGATATCAGTGCCTGAAAAGCAATGCTAGGTCTAGTTGTAACTGCAAACCCACTGACACAAAGGCACACAAATCTGAGTGCTTTCTTCCCCCCCCTTTGCTTTCTGTTGCACTTTACCTTGATGGATAGAGACTTGTCTGAATTAATTGCATCCCATTATCATAAAGGTGGTTACTTCATAACTGCTGGTAATTATGCTGCAGAAATACGCTACTGAAAGATTGGCACACCTGTTAAAATTACTGCTCCTCCCATCATTACATTTAATAAACACGTGTATATATTCATATTTGCTTTTGAAATCAGATTAATCCGCTGTCTTCTTGAGTTTTGGCCCTAAAGTCAGGAAGATGCATGTGGTCTCAGATGTATTTTTAAGGAATATCTCTCTTATTAAAAATTCAGCGTATCCTTTTGCTCTTTTCCTTCCTTCCTGAGCAGGACCAAATGTAGACTTTTAAAGGTGCATGTCTAAGCAAGCTTCAACTAAACTTCTGTAGGTGGGATTATGTAGCAGTAAAAGAGATTATGGTTACCAGAGAACTTAAGTCTGTCTTGGTTTTTAGAGACACTAAAATTGCCAGAGAAATGGCCAGTTCCTATGAAGATGTGAACTGCACTGACTCTTAGAGAGGCTCCAATTTTTACAGACTCTCAAATACTTGTGTCAGCAAATTTGAAGGCTGGCTATACTTTTTTGCTTAGTCCTTGGTTCAGGAAGCATTTAAACAAATGCATAACCCTATTTCTATTTGGCAGGGCATTTAATTTCAGTATTGCCAAAGGAAAAAAAGGCTTTACCCTATGGTTGGTCTCAATGTGGCTGAGAACTGGAGGACATTATGGTTTGCATTTTTAAATCTTCTGTAATGAACTGCTTTCATGCTTGACTCTAGTAGGCATAAGGCTGAACTTGATTCTCATTTAAACTTAATAGTTAAAGCTAAATTCCTAAAACTTAAGCATCTGTAGGATGAACTGTTTCACAATTTTCAGATGGGCAAGTTTTCACAGGTGCTGAGTGTCTCTGCTCCTGTCAAAATAGAGTGGCATAGGCACCCTGTAGAAGAATGAAAAGGGCTTTATAGGCTATTCCTGGCAACAAGCTGCCAGCTTATAGAGGCAGTTGGCACCTCTCCTGCGGTGTTTCCAGTGGGTTATGGGACAATAAAATAAAGCTTGTTACTAAAGGGCTAAAGTCATGCTCTGATCTTTTTGAGAGCCCGCCTGAATTGTCCATAATCTTCTGTTTATCAACTATTGCTAAAGTTCATTTATTTATAACCATGACAAATAACCCTCATGTACATTCCTCCAGTGATTTATTGTGCAATTGTTTTGCATTCCTGAAATATAAAACAAACCATCAAAGTAAGACATGATGCAAGATATTAATTTTTAAGAAACAAACGGAGGAGAATGATTCCTTGAAATGGAAAATGCAAAACGTAAACCAGCTGCTCATATGCTATGATAAGGCTTAAACTAAAGTTACAGTTCTGATGAGGTCTCCATGAGAAGTGCAAGCTGTTTTATTGTAGAATAGATAATGATTATGCCACTTCATCACAATGTCACTTAGCTTTCCAATAATTCATCCTCCCACCTTAAAGACTGGGCTGTTGCTGGGCAGCTGTGCTCTAGAGCCCGTGTCCCTCATTGACCTGCAGTTGCAGAAAGTGGTTCATGCAACCTGATCCGGTTTCCATTATGCAAAAAGAAGGCTGGATCTGGCATTTAGTGTGTGATGTCAGCAGTCATGTTTATATCTATTGTCCACTTCTCCATCATCCACTCTTGTAACAGTGTGAGCACCAGGAAGCCAAGCTGAAATTAGGATACCATAGGAAAGACATGGAGGTTGTACTCCTCTCTCCCAAGGTCTTGGGAGATACAAGACTGGGCCTGCCCTGAGAGTGTCTACTGTGCAAGGAGGTGGTGTTTTCTTTACTGTCTCTGCTTATCTTGTCTGTCCCAATTAAACTCATGAGGCAAAGGAAAAGCTCTCAAGTTGCTTAGGGCTTTTGTGTACAAACAAGCACATCGGGTTCACCCAGAAACCAATGGGCTCCCAGTGCACTGCACAGAGGGATTTATCAAAGACAAGGCTGGGACCTTCTTCACAATTATTAGTTCTGAGGACCCTTAAATTAGCTCAACTCCCTCAGCCAGACCTATGTTATTTGACCAACATGCCATACGGACATAAATCAAACATTATATGGGCTGTACTGTGATGTAGTCTTCTGGGTAATCCAGGTCCTGACCATCCAGATAAGTGAGCAACCATGTGATGCCAATTGTGTTACTGCTGATTGTACCATTGGTTTATTCAGCTCCATCCCAATCCCACCACCAGGCTGCAACAGAGCATGGGCACACTGGGAAGCCTGCTGGTGTTGTTGGGATCTGCCTGTGAGCTCCTGGGTTTGTGACCACTCGCAGCAGGGCCCCAAATGAAACTTTCCTTGCTGTCATGTGCATTCTCTGTGGAGCTTGCCCTGCAGCCTTTTCCCCACGCAGCCATTTTCTGAGGTGTCCCTTATATTTGACTGTCTAGTTTGCAGAACCTTAGTTATCACTGTAACCTAAGTGCCTCCATCAGGCTGGCTGAGATCGATTGGTGGGTTCAAAAGCTACTAGAGAAGGACACACCTACATCTCTGTGTATTTTCATATGGGTGTGTGCCTGTATTTTCTGGCAAACAGGCACATTATTGTACACACCTATTTTCCTAGAAGCCAGAGGGAAAACCCTACAGACATTCTTTGCCCACCCTTGCTATTGAAAGCAGTCAGTCTCTCAAGATCTGGGAAGCCCATAGTGAAAGTGTCTCTGAGTTAAATTAAGTGGCTGGCTAACAACATAATCGAGCCTCATCTCAGCAAGAGCTGAAACAATGTACAGAGCTCTAATATTACTGGAAATTTGTGGAATGAGCATGCTGTTTCTTGGTTGTTTTGTTCTGTTTAATACCAATTGTTTAGAAAAGAAAACTTTTCAGAAAAAGGAAATCAAGAGCATTTCTCCATCCCTACCGTTCCTGCAATAACAGGAAGCAAAATTCACATATACAGAGCTTGGCAGATAAGAGCTGAATGGTCGTTTGTTTTTTTTATAGCTGGTGGCAAGTGATCCAAAAGAAAATCAAATCACTTGCCCTCCTAATTCACAGTGAACTGAGCCCTGAGTCCCCTGGGATGTGTGCAGGCATCAGGATGGAGCTCCCCAGGGAGAAGAGCTGCAGGAGACTTCTCTTTTGAATGGGCAAAGCTGCTTCAAGCTGACCAGTTCACAGTCACTTGTTGGCAGCTGTGGCACCACGTGTGTAAAGTGACCTGGCCACCTATGGAGGAAAGGCAAGGGTGGTTCTGAGCCACTGGCTGAGCCTTACCCAGGGGTTTTTCCAACTCACGGTCTGTTGCTTTTCTGATAAAATGTCACACAATCAGAGGAGGGGAATCTTAAACTGATGGACTAAACAAAAAGTTGTAGTTCAGGTAGCCTGTCTGTTCATTGCCTTGGAAGGAAGGTCCTCTTGCCCATGTGGCAAAACTTGGCAGCATCTCAAACTCTGCAATTGGCACCTCATGGGGCTGTCTTGTAAAGCGCTTTGGCTGCAAGATGAAGGTTTTTGCAGCAGCAGCGCAGGGAGTAGCTGAGGTCACTGCTACAGTTTGAGGCTTTGGGATAAAGGCAGCAGCTGCATGGTTCTTCTAATGCTATCAGCAATGAGGTAACTAATACAGGGCCACTTGCATGTCTGTTTGGGGGGGGTGGGGTAGGGGTGTCAGAGTGCATTCTCCCTGTTAGGGAACTCCCATCTCTCAGGTGGTTTCAAGCTGTCTGCAGAGTTAGAACAAAGGTGCTCTGTTCATGTATTCCAGAGCACATGTGCAGCTTTTGGATGAGAAAAATGAGAGTTTAAGATGCTAGAGTCACATTCTATGGCACACCCAGGATCATGCTCCACAGGTCTCCCTGTCAGGAGCTATACATACAATACTTGGCAGCTTCCTTTTAGGGTTCTGTGTCTTGTCACTTCCTCTACATCTTCCATCTAGTTTCTTACATTAGTATGTAATGTCTTGTTCCACATTCAGGTTTGCAGATCCTGGAATAATATTAGTGGATTTCATTTATTCCCTCTCTTTTTGCCTAGCCTGAGAGCTAATCCAGCTTTCTGACAGCACCTTGTTGTAAGCTAAAGCTGGCACTGCTAAAACATAAGTTTTGAGTTGGGGCCGGCTTGCTGGCTGGTACCATTTGGTGTATGTGTAGAATACCTTGTCAGGAGAAGAAATGCGAGATTATGTCTTTAGCAGTAAAACCAAAGCATTTTAAACAACTGAAATGCATGCTGATTGTGTCTTCTATTAAGTGTGGGCCCAGGATGTGAGCACTTACTCATTTCTGGGGTTGTAATAGCTGAGAGAGCCTTGAACAAGGTCTCTGCAAATAAGGACCTGTAGGAACTCGGGACTCTTGCCCCAAAGAATTTACTATTTAACAAATAATGTACTTCTATGATGTATGTGTCTCACCCAAAGGTCCAATCATGCAAGGTGATTTAAGGGCTGAAATTAAGCTTGATGGGGTAGCCTTATTAAACTATTTGCCTGTTGTTGCCTTTAGGCTGGGCTGCATTGCAGACGTGTTTTGTTTGCTGGCTTAAGTACTTTGAACCAGTTTGCCTGTCTTGACACAGCAGAAAAAAAACCTACTGGGTGTTTTTGGGGATGGTGGAATACTTTGAATAGCATCAGTCGAGCTGGGATTCCTATCAATATGAATTGCACCATTGCTTAAAATGCAGAGAGAGAAAACTTGTCTGTGTGTGTGTATATATATACATATGGGCTGGCAGCTCCCTGACACTTTGTTCTGTCCACTTGTCCCCTGTGCTCCGGGTTTCTTCCACGGTATCCTCTACCTGACGTGTTTCCTACCTGGGAATGCATCTTTTACCTACCCTTATTTACAGGCATGGGATAAATATTTTTTCCTCATGGACTATAGAAACAATCTCCATTTAAATGTAGTGATAAAACAATGAGCAGCTTTACTACTAATGTTACTTTGGCCACTTGTGATGGCTGATGCTCTGCTTGATACCTGTGTCATCTGAATTTTGATCAGGTGGGGTTTAACTCAGGAAGCTGCTTGTTGCTGTGACATGTGGCTGAGCAATTTTCACCCCATCTTGTCAGGGAAATACCTACAACCCAGCTATTTAACTGCTGTTACTTTAAGTTAACTGGGAAATGTGTCATCTTTAATCTTTGTATTTGCTGATGATGCCAATCTTTGTATTTGTGTTTGCCGATGATACCAAGCTGTCTGGCAAGGTAGACATGCTGGAGGGGAGGGATGCCATCCAGAGGGACCTGGACAGGCTGGAGAGGTGGGCCCAAGCCAACCTCATGCAGTTCAACAAGGCCAAGTGCAAGGTCCTACATCTGGGTCGGGGCAATCCCAAGCACAACTAAAGGCTCGGCAGGGAATGGCTGGAGAACAGCCCTGAGGAGAAGGACCTGGGTGTGCTGACTGACCAGAAGCTCAGCATGAGCCAGCAATGTGCAATCGTAGCCCAGAAGGCCAACTGTATCCTGGGCTGCATCAAAAGAACTGTGCCCAGCAGGTCAAAGGAGGTCATTCTGCCCCTCTACTCCACTCTTGTGAGACCTCACCTGGAGTACTGCATCCAGCTCTGGATGCCCCAACATAAGAAAGACATGGACCTGCTGGAGCTTGTCCAGAGGAGAGCCACAAGGATGATCGGAGGGCTGGAGCACCTCTCCTATGAGGAAAGGCTGAGGGAGTTGGGGCTGTTCAGCCTGGAGAAGAGAAGGGACCAGGGAGATCTTATTGCAGCCTTCCAGTACCTACAGGGGGCCTACAGGAGAGCTGGGGAAGGACTTTTTACTAGGGCATGTAGTGATAGGATGAGGGGGAATGGCTTTAAACTGGAAGAGGGCAGGTTTAGATTAAACATTAGGAAGAAGCTTTTCACTTTGAGGGTTGTAAGGCACTGGAACAGGTTGCCCAGAGAGGTTGCGGAGGCCCCATCACTGGGGGTGTTCAATGCCAGGCTGGACGTAGCCTTGGGCAACCTGGTCTAGTGGGAAGTGTCCCTGCCCATGGCAGGGGGGTTGGAACTCAATGATCTTCCAGGTCCTTTCCAACCTAAACCATTCTATGAATCTGTAGGAAGTATCTGAGCTGGCAGTATTGTTGGTGGAAGGCAACCACTGGAAATGTTTGGCATCTCCAGTATTCATGTTTATTACTTCCATATGGATGGCAACATGTAAGTGCAAATGGCCGTGTCAAATTGGAGCACAATGATACATATCCTAAATGGCTTCTGAAAGCATATGGGTTTGCAGAGGTTTTAACACAGTTGAGTCTAGACATCCAATGCAAGAAAATAAGAAAAATGGGAAATAAACTCAAATCCTCATTACACAACTTGAGCAATGCCGCTCTACTACTGAACTGTTATTTTGCAGTAACCCATTTCTATTCATAACCAGGTACATGCTCCTTGCTGTCTGGTAGCTACCTGTAAGCTTCAAATGATGCCTTCACTGAGACAAGTGCAATTAAATTGTCTTCTATAGATCTGGGTGGCTAAAAACTGGCTGGAACTGAGTCAGCGCTTCTGTGGTGCCACGCAACCTGGGTGAGACCCATTGCCACTTACCATGGTGCTGAGAAACCTCAGCCAAAAAAAAAAAATATCCAGGTGTTGACAAGGCAGGAGAATACTCATTGCAAGTAATGAGGAGCTGAATTGAAAACAATTCTTTATTAATAAATCATTGGAAGCTTTTGTAATGCCCAGTTTAATGGCACTTAAAGAAGAGAGAGGATTAAGTGAATAACAGGAAGCATCCTGCAAGAATTTCCCCCAGAGCACTGTGGGCAAGGGAACGGAGCGGGAGAGGGAGCGTACATGTGTTTGCAGTTGAGGAATGCATGCCTCTGAGGGGTGGTGCACACTCCTGATCGCTGCATCGCACACCAGCACTGCTGGGAGAACCCAGGGCTTACTGGGGAACAGGTGGGCAAATGCTGCCTTACATTTTGATTTGTGAATCACTGACATGCATTTTGTCTTGCATCATTCTTTTCCCCTCTCCACCCCCTGCAACAGAACCCTCTTCTGCAAGTCAAAGTAAGGCCCTGTTTGCTGGGTAGCTGCTGCGAGGGGCAGGATTTCCAGAGCAGTGCTCAAAAGCAACATAGCCCAGCAACAAATGTATTTTATAAAACACAACATTTTCCTGACCTACTTGAAACCAGCTTAGTGACAGCACAGCTATCCAGAAAAAAAACCCTTTCTGCATGAGCTAAATTAGCATTTTTATTTGAAGCATAAAACATTGATGAGAAATAACAGCTGTAGATATAAAAGGTAGTTAACCAGAGAAAGCAAGTGTATTGCTTAAATAGGGAGGCTTGACACAGAATAAGTTATCAAAAACACAATGATGCTTGAAAAATGCCATGAAAACAACAATAACTTTCTGCCACATAAGTGGAAGTATGATTCTCCTGAGCCACAGAATATAATAATCTGCAGTAAATCATTCCCTTCTATTTCAGACAAGCACTTCTCGCTGCCAAAAAGACAACTAACTATACCATGGGGGGGTTTTTTTGGTGGATTACTCTGTGAAACTCTGAATAGTACTTTGTCTCAAGATATCAACTTTAAATTGCTATATGAAAGAAGAGTCCTACTAACATATATTTCATTAATGGCCATTAATCTTGTGGCCCTACTGATAGTGCCAAAACAAACAAATGCATTTTTTTTTCATTCCCAAGGCAAGAGTGGTGTAGCAGCTATGCACAGGGTCCCAAAGGTACAGGAATGAACAGAATTGCCCTGTGAATTTGGGATGGTAACTGGCATGTCACTGGGAAAAGGAAAGGGAAAGTGTTTGAATTTTCTTCGCAGCCTCTAAAATGCTGCAAAACAATGTTAATTCTCTCCTATACTAATGTGATAGGAACATGGAAAAGGTTCAGCTTGCAAACAACAGTATAGACATGTGGCCCAGTCCTTGATAAAGTGCTTGAATGCATTTGCCAAGCAGTAGCGCAGTCCAGAATTTTGTCTGTCCCCTGTGCATCTGTAGCTCCTGTTGCTCTGTTAAAATGAGTAATTTTGCGGGGATTACTTTAGCATTTATCCTTGAAATGCCTCTTAAGATAGGAGAGTGCTAACCTCCACAGCCAAGAGGGAAAAACACAAAGACTACAGGACTCGCCTGGAGCAGGGAACTGGCCCTGTACCTACTTCATCTTCAGCTATTGTCTCGCCCTCTAATTCGCCCCTCTCCTTCCTCTGCTTCTTCCTTTGGGTTAGCTTTTCTTTCCCTGTAGTTGTGGGAATTTGGAGCTAGAAACACTCCAGCAAGGCCTTGGGGAAAAAGTGATGGTCATAACACTGTGAAGTGGGTCTGTGTGCAGTTGGTATCCAGCATGTGCCTGGTTTGTCCATGCATACACCCCTGACGCAGCCTGGGGCACATCCCATGGCAGAACAAGTTGCCATAGTGAATGGTCCGGCTGTGTGGGTGATGGTACAGAGTAACTCCTCAAACCCCCTTCCTCCCTCAAGAAACTATTACTCACACACATTTTAATATCCACAAGTTCATTTTTCAGCCGCTAGTAAAATTTTCTTTAGGTTCATTGAAATGCCAAAAGAGGCAAAACATTTGGTGAAAAACTGAAAAATCTGAAGTATTGTAGTAGAAAAGCACAATATCTCTGCAGTGATACAGTTCAGTGCTGTGAGCTACAGCATGCATGTTTCATATTCCCAGACTTTCTCATGTCTCCCATGAGGTACCGCAGCGCCTCACTAGCAGTCACACGGCATCCTAGGGGATGAAGGACAACTAGGGAAAGAAACCTCTGAGGCACCTGAATTAAAATGACAGTATGGACTTAAAATCATGGCACTTAATTATCAAGACTATTTTTTTCTGTGTGAGAAAAGAAAGGGATAAGATATTTTGCTTTTCAACCAAAGCTCCTTTGGCAATTTTCAAGTGTACAGGTTTTCACTGAAAAAGAAAAATTAGCTATGGATGACTTCCATGGAAAAAAACCTCATCTATATTTTGTAACCAAACTTCATTTTTTTTTTTCTCCCCATTAGATAATGTTTGTGATCACTTTTAGCTGAAAGGGAACTTCCCCTTCCAAATACTCCAACTCAAAGGCGAGTTGATATCGATGTGATGTTTTGTTTATTCAGAGATGTCAGGATCAGGCTTTAAGTCTGTAGAAACAAGAGGCCCTATTACTATTTTACTTGTAGATGTGCAACTGATGGGTGTTCAGCCTCCAGGAGTTTAGATGACTGAGATAAGGTTTCAGATAAACATCCAAATGTTTAGATCTTTATCTAACCCAAAGCTCTGAATCTTTAAAGGATTACCCACCTCCAGGGATAATCCTGTAGTGATTTCAACACCTGTACTTAGTCAAAGTGAGTTCAGAGTCTCCTGGCCACAAGAAAAGGTTCAAGCCCACCCTATCATTTGTTTTGGATGGCTAAAACAGTCCATGTCAGATCTGAACACGATTAGCTGGGCACTCTGATTTTTAAATGACTCCATCACAGGATAACTCCAAATAGTCATCAATAGGATCACTTATTACCAAGGAAAAACAACCTGTGACACTATGCTTCTGTGGCCTACAGAGCAGATATGCCCGGATGTTTTTACAGTGAATCAGAAGCTCTAAATACCTCACAGTTTTATAGTTATTTAAATGAGCTGCTTTTCTGTCAGCGTTTTGCTTTGGAAGCAGACTTTGCTGCCCTCTCTTGCAGTTATCATGAAAATGTGTTCATTTTGGCACACAGCGAAGCTCCACTGCCGGCTAGTGGGACTGATCCTAAATATCACTGTTCCCAAATGCGGAGAAGGATATCTCATGAGTGGCCATTTCCATCTGTTACCGCAAGTCTGAGAGACATACTTAGAGGGAACCTTTTTTGGTCCTGTTCCAGCATCAGCACAGAGCCCGCGGCAGGGCGGGCTGTATGCTCTTCTCCTTCCCAGGCGGCAGCTTGTCCAGACACCCTGAGGAGCACTTGGACTTCATTCAGGCTTCTCTTAAAGGAAACAGTTACTCCTACTAGGGTTACTAGAATCCTTCCAGTATTATCTGACAAATTATTCTGGGTTTAGTTTTGGGTTTGGATGCTATGATCATGCTTTGCAAGCAACCAGGGGTTGGGAGGAAATGAAAAGAATTATGCCTAATTCCTTCTACATACTTATGCTCATGCACATATGCATGTATAGATGCACACCATTTCACCATGGTTCTGAAAGTGCTTTACAAGTGTTAACTGATCATGCCACAAAAATCTCCTTTTCCTTATTAAAACAAAAAATCAATGGGTATTATTCTGACAACAAAATTATAGACAGAACACAAGCTTCTCTGAGGCCTCTTGGCAAATCCTTGAGCCTTATTTGGGTTGAGTCCCCTGTTAGCCTGAAAGGAAGGCAGAGTTTTTTTATAGGATGATTGCCCAGTAGACTGAACTGGTTTTTGGATCTTTTTGCTGCTTTGGTTTTTTTAAACCTAAGCAAGAAAAAGAGGGTTTACTGTTCTTCATTTAAGAAGTTTATCTGCTGTAAGCTAATATATCTCTGGAAGCAACTCCTGGCTTTGATCACTCTCCTGAAGTACCATGGTATTTAAGGAAAAGCTGATCTTATTTTAATCACTGGTTCTTCAGCTCACCTTTGTAATTAGAAGGAAAGCTTGCCTCAACAGCGCTCAGCTGGAATGCATAGGAAACATATGATTAAATGGTGATTCTAAGTTTAGCATTTCACCTCCAGAAAGCAAAATAAGTATCGGGTGGAAAGTGTTTTCCATAAAGTCAAGAGACAGTTGAAAGGTGAAGTTAATTAACAATGGCCTACATAATAAGCAAAGACAAAGGATGAAATAATAGTGAATTAAAGCCAGTTGGGATCTTGCTTGTGTATTCAACAGGGCTAGACTTTCAGCACTCTGTTTTCACACTGGGTCTTGTCTACAGATTTAATTTTATATTCATGATGAGGTGAGCTAAGTTGCAGAGAACTTTATCAATAAGGAAAGCAAATAGAGATTGGGCCAGCCCTATCTGATCAGCCTGAAATAGAAGCTTCTCCCTGTCCTGTTGTGCATCCTACTGCTTGGTAACTTCAGGCAAATGTTTTTAAAAGAGTTCTGGTGATTAAGTTCTCCTTAATGTGTTGTAAATCCCTGGAAGTGGAGGAGGATGTTTTCCTGGAGAGAACAAACTTGTTTTTCCTTTTAAATACAACTATTCTCTAGTAACTATGTTGATCTGGCTACTGGCAAGCAGACCTCTGCAAATGTATGTTTTAGGAATGTTTGGACTTAGGAAAAACTAAGATACGTTGCACTATGAGGTCAACATCTAACGCATAAAGATGATGGTGTGGGGAGTATTTTCATCCACGTTACTGTTCTTATCACAGGATACCTACTGTTTGCATCTCTGATTCATTAGTTATTCCACCACCATACCAAGAAAGATTTATCCCTGGTATGAATTTAGCAAAAGTAAGGGGAGAAGTTACTTCATGAACTGGTAAGGCTGTCTTTATTGTGTTGTGTACTAGGCAATCAAAATGAAACCGGGGTTCCCAGGAGTTCCTTCAGCTTCTTCAGCCAATGCTTTCTGTACCTCTGGGGTATTCTCACCAACTTATTTCACCCTAGAATTTCATGCCAAGTGAAGTAAAATCTGACGCGTAGCATCTGAAGAGTGTAAATGCACAGAGAACTTGATATAAAGCCATTCTCAGCTCTGTTTCCTGAAATTATGTTGAGCAAAGTCTTGCCTCATGCTTACTTGTGTTTGTAACAGTAGCTCCAAGGATCATCAGAAAAAAAGCCATTTCTTAAAGAGGATTTTAGAGTTGACACTGCAAAATATGACACACAGAGTCAGAACGGACTTTCTGGAATCTGACAGATATTCAAGTCTGGAATGTTTTCTTTCCCTGTTGAAAGGAATAAAATGTGCAGTCTCAGTTCTTACCTGTAGAAAATCATGGTTGGAGCATGATAATAGTCTCCAGTGGCAAACCATTGGTAGGAAATCAAATACTAGACTTTTTCCAACTCTTTTCAAAACCAGTTCAGAGTAGAAAGTGTTATTAACAGCAAATCCCCTGAGCAATTATTTTAGGCATTTGATAGATCACTTGAAGTCTCTAGAGAGATCCAGAGAAAATGTTAAAAGTTTCTTTAACTCAGAAGCTCTGGACAAGATGCAGAAGCTACCTGATTCAAAGGGAGAGTTTGAGTGTATAGGAGGCAAACTACCTGTCTGTTTAAACTATAGCATAGATTAAGTTCAGTTTTTCAAAATGTTTCTCCTGTTTGGCTGTTTGATTTCAAACTTTGATGTTGTGACAATTTACTTTGAAGATGAGAATCTTGATAAAGGTCCATTCAAATCCATTTATTTCCATTTGCAGAAGAGCCAAGCGTGGGTTAAAAGGCCCCAGGAGTGCCTGACTCTTAACAAAAGGCAGTCAGCCCTTCCTGAGCACAGCAAACATGAGATTACAGTTTGGAAAAGTGAGGAAGAAAGAAACTGATGAGCTCACAGAAGGAGTAGAAACAACTTTCCTCCAACAACTTTGCTGAATCCTCATGTCACTGTGCTCATCCTGCATTGTGTGTAATGGAATTACATCAGCCAAGTGCCTGTCTAAAAGGACTGGAGATACTGGGCCAGGTCTGCATGGCAAAGTAGCAGTTATTTAGCTGAAAATGCCATGAAACAATAGAGAGAATATGGAATCATAGAATTGTCTAGATTGGAAGGGACCTTTAAGATCATCAGGTCCAACCATTAACATAACACTGTCAAAGCCACCATTAAACCATGTCCCTAAGCACCACGTCTACCTGTCTTTTAAATACCTCCAGGGATGGCGATACCACCACTTCCCTGGCCAGCCTGTTCCAATGCTTATATATGTATATAACTTTATATATAACATACATATTTCAGACCTCATAAACCAAGCCTCAGGCTGTATGGGAAATAGTTTTGGATTATAAAGTATCCTATTGTTGTTACGTGGGTATTTATTACCTGGTGAAATCTCTACAGCTATTAATTGCATAAGAACTCTTATGTTAAATCTGCTGGTTGACAGGGACCAACTGCCAGTCTTCCCTTTTGATTGTATTGCTGTAACATATTCTTTATCTGACATTTAATTGGGGTTTTTTTGTGTTCTCTTTCTGTTACACTCTGGCCATTTGCCAGTTATGAAACTGTCTATTGCTCAGAGAAGGACTGACTTAGTATTGTAGACACATCTACACACCTAGTAAATGGTAAAACTTACTCATATTTGCTCACCAATTAGGAAAATCTAAACTTCCCAATGAAAATACTAGGAAAGTTGCCTTGATATCTTTAGTTCCTTGGCAACTTTCATGGAAACACTTTGATATACAGAACATCACATTTTATTTGTTGATGACACCAAGCTGAATGGTGTGGTTGACATGCCTGAGGGAAGGGATGCCATCTGGAGGGACCTGGACAAGCTCAAGAAGTGGGCCCATATGAACCTCATGAGGCTCAACAAGATCAAGCGCAAGGTCCTGCATCTGGGTCAGGGAAACCTCTGGTATCAATACAGGCTGGGGAAAGAAGGGATTGAGAGCAGCCCTGCTGAGAAGGGCTTGTGGGTACTGGTGGATGAAAAGCTGGACATGAGCCAGTAAAGTGCGCTTACAGCCCAGAAAGCCAACTGTATCCTGGGCTGCATCAAAAGTGTAGCCAGCAGGTCGAGGGAGGTGATTCTGCCGTTCTACTCCACTTTCGTGAGACCCCCACCTGGAATACTGCATCCAGCTCTGGAGTCCCCAACATAAGAAAGACATGGACCTGATGGAGCGTGTCCAGAGGAGAGCCACGAGGATGATTGGAGGGCTGGAGCACCTCTCCTGTGAGGACAGGCTAAGAGTTGAGGCTGTTCAGCCTGGAAAAGAGGAGAGACCTTATTGTGGCCTTTGAATACTTACAGGTGGCTTATAAGAAAGATGGGGACAAGCTTTTTAGCAGGACCTGTTGTGATAGGACAAGGAGTAATGATTTAAACTAAAAGAGGGAAGATTTAGACTAGATATAAGGAAGAAGTTTTTCACAATGAGGGTGGTGAAACACTGGAACAGGTTGCCCAGAGAGGTGGTAGATGCCCCATCCTTGGAAACATTCAAGGTCAGGATGGATGGGGCTCTGAGCAACCTGATCTAGTTGGTATCCTTGCTCATTGCTGGGGGTGTTCAACCAGATAACCTTTAAAAGTTTGTTCCAACCCAAACTGTTTTATGATTCTATGATAGAAGAGTAAAAGGAGCCTCAAAGAGGCTAGACCATGGCAAAAGTCTTGCTTCTTCATCCTCCAAAGTCAAGCAGCCAAAGTGAATACAAATGTCGTCTTTCAGAATGGCTGTTGGCAGAGCACTCACCTTGCTGACCTGTCTTCTGGGCCATCTGAGTGTAAGACGACAGCTTAAAACTGATCAATTACACATTTTTAGAGTACGTATACCAATAGACAAATAAAATATTGAAAAGCTGGGGTGCAGCTATGAGTCCCTCATACCCAACTAGTGAAGCCAGCAGTCCAGCCATCTCTGTACCAGTATAACAATACTTCCACTTACAGCTTCTCATATTATGAATGGAGTCTAAAATGTGTCTGCCTGACAGGGGAAAGTAAGAGAGGAAGACGGGGAAATGGACAGGAATGGGAGGAAAAGAAGAATAACAATGCGGTGCTTTGAAATGGTAGGCTTGACTCCAGCTTGACTTCAAACACCCCTGAGCTGCGCGGTGGCTCGGCAGCTGGGAGGTTTTCCTAATTATGTTGTGCATTGTGCTGGAGTGGCTTCTACTGCTGCGATACAGCCACGCTGCTGAAGACTCCGGGGAATTACCTTGGTATTTAATTTGTTGTTATGAAAACAGTGAGTTTGACTGCAGCAAGAATAGTTTCTTCACAAACAGTTACCAGAATCCTATTGTTGTTCTCCTTCTTGTTGACCTTTTTGCTGGTTTTGTGATTATAATAATGATTTTCCCGGCTTTGCTATCTTGAATTTGTTTGATTTATATTGTGCCAGGAATTCAGAAGGGGAAAAAGCAGCCCATCTCAGACAAGTTCTGCTAAAAGAAGGATTTTAGTAAAGTAATTTTTTTGAATGGAATTGTGATGGGAAGAGCAAATTTTTCCTTGCTTTAAGCAAGCATGACCATTAGAAACATAGGGCCCATTTTCAGCCCTAGTAGTATGCTGCTACCACACAAGCTGTTCAATTGTGGGTTTTTTTTAAATTACATTAGAAGGAAGTACTACTTCTTTTAGAGTGCAAAGGCTGTGAAAAAGTCTTATAATGATTTTTTTTCATCTGTAACTTTGCTGACATCAAGGACTTTGTCGTTAGGTATTTTTCCTCTTTTCTGAGGATATTTACTGGGCTTTCTATTCTAACTTCCCCCCCCATAAGATTCTGAAATGAAGTGAAAAGCCCTTGAAAAGCAGGTCACAAGTCTGCTTTGGATAGCTACAAATAGGCTTTACTCAGGATCCTGTTTGCAGCATCTCTGTGTGAAACCTCTCATTGACCTCCCATGGAGGTGATGGTCAGGTAAGTCTGGTTTAGACAATGTTCTACCCGCTTGTGTCGCAGAGGGCAACGGCATGACAAAAATCACTTCCAGTTCTCTTTTCCTGTGTCTTCAGAGACCCAGAATTTAATTTCTCTGAGTGCCCAAGACAGTGGCAGTCTTAGGAAGGTGCTAAAATTATCTGGCTATGAAATATGGTACCAGGGCAGCTGCGTGAGCTCTGCTTTGCCCTCTGCTCGTGGCCTGTGACATTTTCATGAGGGTGTGTGTAACTGTGCTGCCTTCTCTGTTCAGCCCATGTCCCCCCTTGTATTTTAACGTCTTGCATGGTATCCAACACACAAGCAGCAAGCTAAAGGCTAGTGAAAGTGTCTGTTAACTTAGATACAGATTTCTGTAAATTTATGATGATATTTTGAAAGCCTCTTATAGTAATGAAATAATACAAAATGATTCTTCCATTTCCTACCATAAATGTTCTTTATTGTAGATCGCTGACTATATTTGAGGTAACATTTGCATACAAAACTATGCGCCACTGTGATAAGATAACATAGTCATTATGATGCTATTTGCTGTGTTTGTACAGTATGCTGATTCAGTTCCTGCACATTACTTTTCCTTTACTACTTATGGCTGTGTTTAAAAAAAACCCAAACAACAAAACACCGAAAAGTAGTAAATTTTTTTGAATTTGTGCTTGCAACTGTTATCTGTGGTCTGCAAAGCTTTCATTTTAATTGACATTTCTTATCTGCAAGAACGTACTTTTCTACAATAAGGGCAGTGTGCCATAAGCTACTTATGAAAGTCCTATTAGGAGACAATTATTTTTATTTTATATATATACAGTACTGCTAAAAACATACTATACACTTCAGAAATACACAAAAGACCTCTCCATCCTACACCCAGTTCTCCCAAGAGAGCTTGCAATCCACAGAGATAAAGACAGCAGGGAACAACCAAAGAAGCACACAGGAGTGGGAAATCAGTGTGGCTTCAAGAAAACACAAACACAGCCTTGAATAAGTTATATTAGGACCTAGATGAATAAACTATAGAACTATACTGTTTACTGTATGTTTTTTGTTCTTAAATGACAGCAATGTAAGTGAAAGAAGGCAAACATTAATTGTTGGTTTGCTACCACCTCTTCCAGCAATGGTGTCATTTTGACATACTTCTGTAAAAAGCAATGCTTTACTTTATAGCTTCTTTCTTGAATTTTGCATGTAGTAGTCATATATACTGTTCCCACAGACTTTGTAAAAATGGACTTCATGTGCCCCATTACAGACTTTCTATTATTTTGTTACCAAAGGTACCAGCTCAATTAGCCTCTTTTTTTCCACCAGGTTATTTTCATGGAAATTTGCAGTAGTAGATTTTAGCATAAGGTGGGGGAAATAGTTCAAGAACAAGGTGCCTCTGCAGTTTAATGAAAGAGTCCAAGCTCCATGCGAAGGGGCCACAGAACTGTACTCTCTCACTCATTTGTTATTTTGCTCAGTTTTCCTCGGCAGCACCATCTAATACTCCTCCTCGCAGCGCAGATGGAAATGACTCAATAAATCTCCACCTGGGGAATATCAAAACCTAGACAGAGTTGAAATATTGCTGAAACAGAGGGAGAGAGATATTTAACAGAAAATCAGGAAAACAAGTCCAATGCTGGAATAGAGTTTACATAATATGCCGGTCTTCCTCCCTCCTCCCCTGGGTTGCCTGAAACCCACGTTGAGCATGGGTGTTCATTTATTTCAGACTCCTGGAATTTAAGTTTGTGTACTGGAAAGTGAGAATGATTTTATAGAGCCATGACTCATCCTGAGGCACAGAAGAAAACACTTTTACCTACACTCTGGCCTTGCTCAAAGTCCATTCTCAGGGGCGGTCTTGCAATCAACGGCTTTGAGAAAACATTTGGATCCCTGCTGCCAGACCCAGGCAGTGGACACTGACCCAACCAAACCTCTTCTGGTGAAAGGCTCCATTCTGGAAGACCACTGAGACCTCAGACCTCCATGTGGTGAATGGTGAAACTAAACCAAACGCTACCCTTCCCAACGGCCTTTTGGATGCTGTCCTTGAGCAGTAAGAAAGGACCCAAAATATCATCAGAGCAGAAGGCTAGTGTCTATGTCTGTTGCCAAACAAAATGTTCTCATCACTCTAAGATTTCTGGGAAAGGATTTTTCTCTTCACAGAAAGGTCGTCTTAACACTTTGCAGAACAACTGTCAGGCAGGTGACTGCTTTGATTTTCAGTTCTGTCACCATTTTCTTGCTGTGTGCCCACCAGCACACGGAGATAGCAAATGCAGATGATCTGCTGAAATACCAGGTGCCACAAGAGGGAAGACCCAGGAGATAGGAAGCTCTTCCCACCACCCTTTGCTGCCCAGCTGCCTGCTGGGTTTTTGGTACGGTGGTACCCAAGATAAATGAGATGGGGGAAAGCCACTTGTTTGAGACTGCGCAGGCAGGGAAGGGAAGCAAAGCCCAAGCCCTTAGCCCAGCCTCCAGCTGATGTTTTCCTCCTCATGTGCCAGCACTCAGTTTAGGAGCTGCTTAGTTGCGCGGCTCAAGGCAAGAGTTATCTTTCAGTTGTGTGTTTGTACAGTACCAAACACAGTAAAGGCCTTCTCCTTGACTGCAGCTTGGAAACATTATCACAACACAAATAGTAAATAATAATCAGGTTAAAGATAGCACTGAATTAAACCAGAGCAATATGTCTATTGGAGGCCAAATGGTACAGAGTGCCAGCTCAGGCAACTGGCTCTCAAAATTGAAAGAGAACATTCCTCTGTGGTAAAATAAACACTATTCTTTTTCTCCTGAGCTAGATAAAGCATTGTGTGTTTCTGATAAATCCATATGGTTTGCTTGCTTGCGGAGGAAAGCATGAAGAACAACAATTCCCCAGATTTCTTCATCAGAAGTTGCATTATCAATAAATGCCTGTGATATCAGTCGGGTTCTTTAGCCCACACATCCGGCCAGTATCTTAATTGCAATAACTTCACGTCCCAAAAAGCCAATGCAGTGATATACAAGGGACCTGATTCCAACCCCTAACCTCTCAGAGCCCGGAAAGTCTTTCAGCATTCATGCAAACTTACATAAGAGAGAAGGAGCAGATAACATTGTATGCTTGCAGTTAAACATGCAGGATGCTTGTGCCCCCTTGCAGAAAGGAGTCAAAGAATGGCCTCTTAGGAAGTTGTTCTGAATTAGAAAATGGCCTTACAACTTAAGAATTTGGAGTGCAAAACCAAAGACCCCTGGGACTGAGCGAATTGTTTTTTCAACTTTCCAAAATTACTTCATTGCATTTTCCTACAGTCTGACAACTGAAAACCTAGTGAATAAACAGACAAAATACTCTGTTGTCTTTATACATACTGAGCTAGGCCTTACCAACAGTACTGTGTGAAGCAGACAGAGGACGGGCCTGACTTATTCTTAAGTGGAGAAGGAAATTCTCTTGACTTCAAATGTTTCCTTTAATTTAATTTAACTCTAGAATTGGGAACTACAGACCAGAACTGGGAAGCCAGACCAGTCTGGCTTCCATTCCTGGGAAGATGATAGATGGCCCCACACATCTATTGGGAAAGAGATGGCTTTTGGGACGGGAGCACCTGTTTCTGGGTCCCTAGGAGGGTGTTGGTAGCACAAGGGTGAAAGGAATCCTATCAGTGACATTTTCAAAAACACCTGATTTTTTAAAAGCCTTTTACAAAGTTCCACACTAAAGGCATTGAAGAAAGTAACTGGCCAGAGGATTACATTCAGCGGTGGAGAGTCCCCAGGAATGGGTGCTGCGTCTTTATTGACAATGAAGAGGAGAAAAGGGATTGAATCGTAAAATGTGCAAGTTTGCAGGTAATACTAAGCAGTTCTCCATAGGCAAATGTCATGCTAGGTTCAGAAGGATGACATGAGTGGACAAAAAGGTGGCGGATGAGGTCCAGGCAGATAAATTAAAGGTACTGCATCTTTGGAGAAATAGTCCAAACCTTGCCTTCATGATGCTGAACTTGGGTAGCTCCAGCACAGGAAAGAGGGCTTGGCATCATCAGTGATGGTTCTCAGACATCACCTGCTCTGTGTGCGGTGGTGGCCAAAAAAGCCAGCAAAGCACCAGGCATCGGAAGAAAGGATATGGATAACAAAAGAAAGAGTACCATTTTCCTGTTACAGAAGACTGCTGTAGTGGCAATACCTCCAGTACATTGTGTGGTTCTGCATCTCCAGGAGGATATAGCGGAGGTAGACAAGGTCCAGAGAAGGGCAAGGGAAACAGCTTAGAGACTGCTGATTGAATGATACCTTATGAAGAGGCACTGAAAAGACTGAATTGCTTCAATTTGGAGAGAAGGTGGGGGTGTGAAGGGGAAGATGGTAAAAACTTATAAAATTGCAAAGGTGGTGGATTAGATGAAGGAAGAAGGGTTATTTACCAAATTCCTTAATGCTGGAAGTGGGGGATGCACGCTGAAACTAGCAAGAAATCAGTTTAATACAGATAAAAGTGTATGCTCCTCTTATGTGATTAGTAATGAAGTTCAGGGATTCGTTACCACAGAAAGTTTCAGGCAGATGGTGTCTGCAGGCTCAAACGGGCATCAGACAAACTCAGTGACAGCAGGTCCACAAGTAAAGGCTAAAAGAAACTGTCCCCTTCCATCCCTAATACATACGTTGTGGGTCTTGGAGGAAAATGAGCAGAAGAGATCACAGAAAGTGGTCAGTCCCATTCGCTGTCTTTGAATAGCATGGCCTATTTATTGCCACTGTCTGAGATGCAGTATAGGTCTAGGTGGACTACTGATCTGATGCAGTATGACTCTCAAGCAGAGACAAATAAGTGGTGATTTTCAAAGCTGTGGAGGGTAAACAGACCTATCTTTCATGGATATTTTAGCTAAATCTTTTAGGCTGCTTTAAAAAGCTCTGCTCCACTTTACACATCAGGTGAGTCTTCAGGACTGGACTCATTAGGAGCAGCCAATGCCGTGTACTGCCCAGTGGGCACAGTTTGTTCCCCTTCATCTTGTGCCTTTGCTTCCACTTGTTATTTGATTGGCAACAGGAGCTGCACAGCACTGTTTCTCTGTCAGTTTGTAGCTAGAAGAGCTGCTTTTGCGATGATGTGAGTATGAAATGATTCAAAATTTGATATATTGTTTTTCAGGGATATAGGGAAGGTAGAAAGTTTTCAATCTGTTGATGTGCAGCAGCACCATTATATAAGGTATGGGATTGTATCAAAGACTTTCTGTTTAGGAGTCATGAGGAAGAGTGCTGCTGCACTCAAATAAGTGTCCTTTTGGTTATGTTTTACTCTAAATTACTTTTGCGTGTGTTAATGCCACTGAATTTATGGGTTTATAAAAGAATGAAGAAGTGAGATGTCATCGCTGTCCTTCAGTTAGTAATGCAGGTAGTTAATTACTACACGACTTAAGGGTAAGTAATTCTTATTTGAGAAATTTTTGGAAGATGCTTGAGTTTGATAAAGGGGAATACTGTTTTCTGGACCTGAAAGTTCACCTTGGACTTTTCCCTAGGTCTGTAGTTTTGGTCTTTTTTTGTCATCCTTGAGATCATTCTTAGCACCCAAAGGGATTTCTGGATTTGGTTGCACTCCTAGGCTATTACTTGGCTGTGTGGGGCAGGTGGTACTTTACACTGCAATTCCTCAGTGCTTGCATGGTTCCTGTGAAAAGCGACTAAGGGCAGGGGTAAAACGCTATTGAGGGATCCCTGGCATAGAGAGAGGAAAGCTTGAGTGTTATTTCAATGCAACAAAAAATGTGTATCCCGTTCTGATTGCTATTGTCTGTTGTTGGTAAATGAAAGTATTACCAGCTTTAAAAGGCTGAGCTAACCTACAGGACAGGGCTGCGGTTCATTTTGTGAAATCTCAGTTAACAGAAAGTGGTATCAATGCAGTCAGATCATATCCTGAAGTCAGAGTTTGATATTCAGTTTCAAAGCAGAAGAAATTTTCCTATTTGTTGTCTAGACAAAGTAGTTTTTACAATAATGAAATATTTTTGTAGCAGAATGAAGCAAGTTCTTGAATATGCCAGCTTAGCAATAATTTTGGTGTGATCTACAGTTAACATCAAGAGCTTCTCTCTAATTACAGTGGGTGACTGTTGTATTAAATGTATTAATGATCTCACATTTCATGTGACTTATTACTGCTGTTGTTAAGGGTTGGATCTTGTTACTACTGAGTGCTATGTAAGCCCTTTAAAAAAAAAAAAAAAAAAGTAAGCTTTTTCTTGCCCAAAATAGTCCAACCTCTTGTCCAAAGCCATATGAGCAATGTGGGCCATATGTATGAATATGAGACAAAATAGAAGATTAAATGTGCTGACTACCTGGCCAGTTCTGAGTGTTTGTAGGAAGCACAGTTAAGTCTAAGTTGCGTTAAGTCTTTAGTTTTTACACTTTTGAAAATCTAAGCAATACTTCTAGTAGTTGTTAAGAAGGGATTTGCTTCTTCCTGGCACTTATTCTGATCTACCAGGTGTGTGTGGTCTCTTCCCTTTCTGAGGTTGCCCTTTTGTTCTGACTTCTTTAGCCAAAAAAAAAAGGCAGCTGGACAGCTTTAGTCTGTTAAATAGTCCACATTACTTACACGGCTACTCTCCTCACTGACCCTTAACAGTTTAGTAGCTATGAACTTTAAGAGGCTCAGTCTTAATCTTCTGTCTTCAAAGGAGCCAGAGCTGCTGCAGAATGTGGCCTTTTGATTGTGGCTTTCCCTGAATTTTAGAAACCCACCTTTGTCAGCTGGTCACTTCCATGCTTTTATCTAGATGCCGACAACAGTAAAATTAACGTAAATTGCATAGACTTGTCTGAGGGCTTTCATTACTCCTTGATGCTTTGCTCTCCTCTTGGCACGAGCTGTCTCAAACAGTGTGTTAAATAGCAGGCTGCTACCTAAGGGACAAAATGTTCAGAATCCTTGGATGCACAGCCCAGAGAAAATATGCTGGCTAAGGGAGCGCTCTGGCTCAAGAGTAGTATGGCTTTTGTATCTTTACTCTGAGCTGAGGAAAGGTTTCAGGGACTGTCTTTCTGTAACCTGCACAGGTGTCAAGACTGGACCCAAAGGAAGGTTATTATTTAGGGAAAACGGTCATTTCCAGCAAGACAGGGCTGTTGGGCTGGTGATCTCGGTGGATTTTTTGGTTTTTTTTTTTCCCCTTCCAGGGGTAGTAGTGGTCAGCTGTGGTTTCACACGGCTACTGTTTGCCGTTTCTTACTCTCCTTGATTTCTTTGGATCACTGTGCTCTGGGCAGTAAGCATAGAGGAGAACTGTGGACATGGTCGTGAACCTGGGCTCATTCAAAGAGCATCCACGTTACTGATATTTAAGGGTTGTGAATTTGATCCTTTCCTATTGCTCTAAGAAGCATATGAGTATCTCTATAGCATACAGAGCCCTGCACACCTGCTGCACGTGAGAGCTCAGTACCACAGAGAATATTTTTCTCCCTGGGGACAGATGCATGTAAACTTCCTCAGGCTTCCCTGGAGGTGTTGTCGCTCTTTCCCACTTCTGCTACAGACTGCAACAGCCATCAAGCATGGGGTAAACACAGGGATGTTCACTCCCATCACTCTCTGTGACAAGTGGCTAAGACGTCAGCTTACAAAAACTTTTGGGAAAAAAAAAAAGAGAAAAGATAAAAAAAATCACATTATCACATTGTAAAAATAGTTTCCTCGCTGTGTCCTGACTCCAGGAGTGTAGACCAAGGTGTTAACTATTGGTAATGTACTGCACTGGAATGATATATGGACACCGCTGCTGTCCTGTCTCCAGGAGTACCAGAGATGCATATGAGCCTGCTGGCTTCCCTTGGATGCTCACAAAAATGCCGGTGGCTGCTGTTGGGGAAGGCTTGCAGGATCAAGCTGCAAGGGCTTGTGGGCTGCAAGGGTCTCTATGCTCAGAAGCCTTCATGTGGTTGTACAACATTCCTTCATATCCTGTCCTCTCTTGCTGACCTTTCTTCCTTGTTTTCCATGTGACTGACAGCCCTTTAAAACACAAAGGAACAGGATAGTGTCAGATGGTGGGAGGAAACATTGTCATCGGTTTGGGATATCATTATTGAAACAGCTTCAAGTTATCAACAGCTTCAAGGGGGGAAAATGCTGATATTTGTTTTTTGCCTTGCATACTATTCCCCATTCATTAATCCGTTTCGTGACTCTCTGACCCACTTTCCTGCAATAATAGTTCTATGGAAAAATCTAATATTTCTTATCCTGATGTCTGTATCCCTGGGCTGAAGATTTTCAGCTCTGCTTGCTGGCAAACTCTTCTAAGACGCTTCTGACTGTTACTAGACAAGACCTTTCCTTCCTAACAGTTTGAAAATTGTGTCTTAATCTTCCCTTTTAACTGTCTTTTCTTCATTACTCATCACAGCTGCTAGAAGAACTAAAACATAATTTGGGAGGAATTATTTGATTTTGCTGAACTCTTAGGGATCATAGGGGTGACATTGTACCAGATCCCTCGTCTCCAGGTCCATCACACTAATTCCCCATATAAAACATCACCAAAAGAGGTTTCACTATAGTAATTAGTCTCCCAAAGCCTACCATTTATCTAATAGTCACAGGATTTTGCAAACATTCATTAATTACATTCTCAGCAGCCTGGTCTTTTTAATGTTGTTGTTCTAACTTGGTGCCACAGTAGCCACTGTGTTTAATAAGGTAATTACTAGCCTCACTTTAGCATTGTATAAACTGATATACAAAGAGATTGCAATAGGTGGCTGCCTGATTAAACACTACATGTGCGGTAGAGAGAGACATTAGGTCTGCATCTGACTCCTTCAATTCTATTTTGACAACTACAGTAATCTCGCTTTTTGATTCTGTCAGTTCACCTAGGGTCTTCCCTGGTGCTTCCAGACAGTACTACGGAAGAAAATAACAAAAGCTGGGAACAAGCAGTTGGTAGGCAAATAAGAACTTCCTTTGCACCACTCGCCCCCCCAAGAGCTAAGGCAGAATGCTAGCTGATGACCAATTTCTCATTGAAGAGATGCTAGGAGTTGAGCTACCTTAAAATGTTGCCAAGACTATAGGGAATAAGAAGTATTTGTGAGTAGTCCTGGTGTTGAGAGAAACCAGCTTTGGGGGCATGGAGCTGTGGAGAGAACAACTCGCCCAGGAGCAGGGACCTTCACTGTGTAACAAACGTGGTGGTGAATATGAGTGTTGTAATTGCAACAGCTATAGTCGTAAGCCTGGGGTACTACTTTGAAGATCAGAGCATCCACCCAGCATAGCCTGTGGTTGATAATACGGGCCATGGATCATCCTGCCCTGTGGCCAGTAACCCATGCTGCAGTTTCACAGTTGCTCTGGGCCAGCCTGAGCCCACCACACTCCTCCTTGCTCTCCCCTTCCAGCACCTCTCTGCACTTGCATTTGTGTTCCATCCTTTGCACTAGCTCTAGTGGGTGTGAAGCCAACTTGAAACTACCAAAGAAAGTGTAGTCTTGAGTCTGCTCCGTCACTACAAAGTGTTTGAATGAGGTGGGATGACAGAGCCAGGGGATGAGAAGGCTGCCCTTGGATTGAGTGGGTGAAACCACAAGGATCATCTAAAGTATCTTCATTGGAGATCCCATCTGGTCCTGAATAAAAAACATCGATGTTCAGAAACTCCCATTGTTGCCTTTTATTTTGTACCTGGAATGGATTAGTATTTTCAGGAGCACAGCACTACCTTCAGCTAAGTCACTAGAACATCCTCTTCTTTGACAGAAAAGGGTTGTGGTGTTTTTTTAATTTTTTTTTTCCCCACTTATATTGAAGGCTAAAAACTTTGAAGAGGTCTACAACCTGCCCATGAGGTTCCAGTGACTTGATACAAGGACAGGAGAGAGGGTCGGGTTTTCAAAAATAAAATGGCATTTGCATTCCATGCCCTCCTGTGATATTCAATAAAAGTCATGGTCTAACTAGCATTTATGACTTTTAAAACCTTTATCATGGGGCCTCAGTGGTGGTAGCAAGCTCAGTGTTTGAATAACTACAGCATGCAACATGTTAAAAACAAGGATCAAATTCCAGTCACTGGTGGGCAACATTCAAATGGCAGGGGCAAGGAAGGAAGAGTGTTATTTGCTGAGGTGTGATTTATGTATTTGAAGATTAGAAAAAAGGAAATAATATGGACGTAACAATTTAAAAAAACAACCATCACTTATGCCTTATATTTTTTAAAGGGAAATCCAGTATCTCTACAAGCTAAGGTACCAATGGTTGAAACTTGCTGACAAGGAACTAGCAGTACATCAGTTGTAAACCAGCTAGTGAAAAGCAGATTTAAGCTACGGTAAGAAATACTGGAAAGCTGATGGTGTTTCTTGCAGCAATGAATTTTTAACTGTCCCTATGTAACCTGGTTTTTTGGCTACATGTGAAATTGTCTGAATCTTCCTGAAACCAGTGAAAAATTGGTTTCTGAGTTTTCTGTTATGCTACTGAAAAAAAACTTTTCTCCTCCAAATGTTGTGCTCTATTCCTATTTTATCCTGTCTTTTACCACCTGAAAATATTCTGAATAATGAGTACTTTTTTTTTTTTTCCATGTTGGACCTTGTGCCTATATTCTGGTATTATGCCAAGCAGCTGATATTCCTCTCATTGCTCAGGCAGTACCAGGGTCTTCCTGGAGTCCACAGCCTATAGATGGGCCTTTACTCTCAGCGAGGCCCTGTCCCCTCTTCAAGCTTGTAGATTTGTGCGGGTATCGGGTATAATCCTGGCCTGTCTATGTTGCGATCTTACACTGAAGATGACAAGCAAGATGCTGAGGCCAAATAATTGCTCTAAAGGCCTAAAAGACAAATATAATGCTAATAGAGTGTATAAAATTACTATCCCCTAGTATTGATACGTTGGATGGGAGCAGAGAAGTTCGCTTTCTAAATGCTTTTCTGAAGCTGAAACTATCGTAATGGTAGAATAGCAAATTGAAAAGTCTTGGAAGAGCAGCTGAGAACACATGAGTATGCTGGAAAAGAGAGTGTATCAGCCAGGAGCTCTTGGAAAAAGTTAGGCTAGGGGGTGATGACATGATGATAGCAATATAAATAAGTGAAAGGAAATTGCATGAAAGAAAGGAAGAGGGTTATCTGGATTATCTAGAAAGTGGCTGAACAGAGTTTGGCCTAAAATTAAAAATGGAACAAGAATCAGACTAGACATTAGGAAAAATATTCATAACCTTGAGCATGCCTGGAATAGGCTGTCAAACTGTAGCAGAGGCAATGACATGGGTGGGTGAGACTAGATAGGATAAGATAATAGCAAAAATATAAAGTAAGGAAACAATCTTTGTGGTGTGGGCGACTGGAGTGGATGACCCAACTTGTGTTTTTCCAAGCTTGGCTATATATAGTCTATATATAGTTCAAGGGAGGCAGTAAGTAAAACTCATGCATTTGTCAGTGGTGGTTGGCTATGATGGTACACCATGATAAGCTTCCTGTGCCTCAGCCTGGTTTCATGGACGTGTGGCTCTGAGGGGCTGTCACCAGCCCAACACCTGTCAGAGGTCAGGTTGCACAAAGTCACATGAAGTGGAAAGAAGGTGAGCCGTCAGCCACCTTTGTGGTTCTCAAATCTTCAAGGCTTTGGGAGTTTCAAACTCAAACTGGAACAGTTGTCTTGAATGCTTAAGTTGCCTTGAGCTGCCTAAGTTTGTTATTCACAGGTCTGTCATCCTTGCACCAACTTCATTGTTTGTACATCTGCTGCCTTTAAACAAATTCTTTTGCCTCACTCCATCTCCAGTGTGGTGACATGGACTGTGCACCCCAGCAGATGATATTAACACGGTGGCTGCAGGCTCACTAGTATCAGTTTCACATGAAAAAAATCAGGTCTGCACCTATTTGTGTTTTGTTTTATACTCCCTACAGTGGAATGAGAAAGAATAATAGGAAAAAAATGAAGGTTATGAGAAGCATGAATTTGCCATGCTGCTTTTTTGGTTTGCCCATGATGTCAGGGTTTGGGAATTTTTTTATTTTTTTTTTTCCTGAAATATGTGTTAATGCAACCTCAATCTGCTTCAGTAGGACACCAAAGGAAAATGTCCATTAGAAGACCTTTTGGCCCTTTCCATTTGTTCTGTGTGGGAATTTTTTTTGTTTAATTTTGTAGCGATAGACCCATACTAGGCTAAAATGAACCTTTAAAGGAAGTAACCCTAAATATGCCTTCAGGTCCATTCTCTCAGCCCAGACAGGAACGGAAGAAAGATCTTGAAATTCTCCTTCTTGCAAAGAGAAGGGGTCTGCATTTCTAACCTAGCGAGTCATTTTTCCCATACTTGGCATTCAGTAAGCTCTTCAGAGAGTTGCAGTTACGTGCCAGAGACATACCAAAAGGGAAGAAGCAAGATTTTGACGTACTGCCAAATACTGCGCATTGTTACGCACCAAGGCGCTCCCTGTGCGCCCGTTGGGCAGCAGTTATTGGTGTGCAAATATCAGGTAGCAATCATCTTACATTTACGTGGCTCTTTACATGGGAAATATTGCTCCTATCCCCTAGTAAAGGCAGTGAGAGTTTTGCTGCTGGTTGCTGCTCAGAATGGACACCGTCGATTTGGAGGAATTTATAAGGATGGTAAAGAAAACTGAGGGCTGTCTGCAAACCCTGAGGAGGGAAGAGGTTGAAAAAGTGGCAAGTGCTTCCTTAAAATGAGAAAGTAAAAAGACACTGGGTCAAAAGGTGTTGAGTCCATGTGACAAGGGAAGGAGGAAATGCTGTCAGGAAGCAAGGAGAAATATGCTTTCCAAATTTCCTGCAAAAGGAGAATTCCACAAAAATTTCAGAACTGGAATACATTGTTCAGGAAAATTTTAAAACTCATTTGAGGAGTGACATCTAAGCTTCAAGCCATCCAGAGGAGGCAGAGTTTCTGGCACCTCTGGTCCCCTAGCTGTGGCCAGCCCAGCGATGACCTGCCCTGGAGCAGGGATCCCTCACGTCCCCGGCGTTATGTCAGGAAACCCAGCAGGAAACACCTCTGGGACCCAGTCCTGTTCGTATTTTATCAGAAGATTGTAAACAGATCCATTTCCCAAAGACATTTTCACTCCGAATTGCCTTTTTCCAATCTGTTTCCCTGGAAAATTCCTAACATGCCCTAGCTGCTATCTGAGGACACGGGAAGAAACTAAAAGGTGGCAAGTTCAAAGCTGAGAAGAGGAACTATTTTCACCTGTGTGATATGAAACTCATTACTGCAGGATGTCAGCAAGGTCAGGTATTTATCAAGATTCAGAGAGGGCTGGCAAGGTGTGCTGGTGATGAGCATATTTGTAATTCTATTACGTAATGCTACACAAGTAGGTCTGGGGAGGGCTGTTTAGGATTAGACCTTTATTGATCTCTCAATGTTATAATGGGATGAAGTGTAATTGTATTACTGTAGGCATATACTGCAGAGGCAGTTCCTTGTGGTTCTCCGATATACATATCCAACAAGTTTTGGTGCTGGCCACTATAAGAGCAACTGTACTGGCTTACTGGAATCTCATCCTGATTTGATGGGAGAGACTTAAGTATTAAGCCTCTGTGTTAAATGTTAAGCCTCATCTTTGGGGCATTGAAGTTGTTACATCTGAGGGCCTATTCTCTTGACATTCTGACTTGCCTTAGCTGCTACTGCAAACATATAGAAAATGAGGATTGTTCTCTTCATAGGGATTTGGGCCTGTGTTGTTGAGACAAAGGAGACGGCGAATGGGCAGCAATGTTTCCAGGGTGTCGAATCTGCGCAGGGCAATTGTGGGTACAATAGGTCCTGGAAAGGGAGGGGAGTCTGTAGGAGGAATTGGATGTTTGGCAGATGACACTTCAAATTCCTGAACTGCAAAGACATGGGCTAGGTTTATTTACAGTGACAGACATTGCTGTCTCACTAATTTTGCTGGGTGGGTAATGTCGGTCCTTCTAGCATAGAAAAATCACCTTTGGGCATGATTCATCTCATCTAATTTTAGCCCCTTAAGACTAAGTCTAGTCATCCAGAGTCCCTATATCCTCAGCAGAGAGAGTGAAGCCTGTCTATAGGGTGATTCACCCCTCTTGTCTCTGATATCTGTCATAAAATGGATTGAATCATCCTTGAAAGAGCTCATCCCTTTCCACTGACTGCAGTGGGAGTCCAGACACACCAGGTCATGCCAGATGCCTAACGCTGAGACAGCTCATGTGAGGTGAAACAAATCTCCCTCCCTGAGTAGCTGTGCTAATACCAGCAGCAACAAAAAGCACAAATAAACCAATTTTTTATCAACACAATGTAAAATGTACATGTACTAGGGGAGAGGAGGTTGCCTTCAGAGGTACCCAGCTGAGGTCAGCAAGGTCCCACAGCTATATTCCTTTCCCTTTCAGCTCTCAGACTTTAATCTGTACCTGTGAAGTCCTTGTCTACTTCTCTCTTTAGAGAAAAGAGTAGCATCAGATAGAGCTGAGAAAAATATAAGACCACAGGAGCATATCAAGCCTGGTGTGCCCCAAAGCTTGCTTACTTTGTCTCCCACTGTATCTGTTGGTCTAATGAAAGATACTGAGTCTGCCTGTAAACTTTGCCTGCCTCCTATCCTCACACCACCAAGGGAGCTACAAACTGACCGTTACCTTGCTCTCAGCTGATCTTTAGTGAAAAACATGTGCTAAGCCTGTAATGAGATGAGCTTGTGCTTTTAACACAGGCATTTATCCACTGGTACCTCAAGCCAGCAGGACCGCTCACATCTTTTAAAATTAGAACATGCTTAAGCACCTCGTAGTGAATCTCATTTTCATCTGAAAATGGCAACTTTTGTGAGATTTAAGTTAAGAATTTGAGAGGCTACGCATCTGTGAAAAAGGCACTTTGTGTGCAAATCCTTTTTCAGAACTCTGAAAGGTTTTCTGATAAGAAAATCATAGGAAGCAGAAATGAATGACAACAAAAATACATGGGACAATATTACTCATACAATGACTCTGTCGCTTAAAACAAGAAAAAAAATTCCCCACGAAACCTCAGAGGAGAAGCACGCAAGGAATTTCTGTATTTCGCAAATCCCTCATTTTGGGTGCATATGTAAGAGCCTTTGCTGTCTGGGAGGCTTCTTACGCTTAGGTAGATGCTCATTGTCCTTCTATGGAAATATACAGTAAGTGGTGCAAATAGAGGCTGCGAGGAGACATCCGTCTCCCACCGGCAAGGAATGTGGGTGTGGATGGCGCTGGGCTCCAGCCCGGCCCCTCTGGGGCACTGCCTTTACACAGCCCTGAGAACAATAACCACCGGAACATACTCAGAGACCTTCAGGGATTTTTTAACAAAAGGTGAAAAAAAAAATAAAAATAAAAAAATCCCAGTGCAGACTTTAACATGTCGGTGCATCACTCTGTGCTGTTTCCGGAGATAAATGACACGTGGGGATGGTGCCACGTGCGTACGCCATTTGCACCTGCACTGGATGCTCACCACAGTGAGCGGCTGATGTTTCAGCGCAGAGAGCGCAGTGGCTCGGGTGCCTCCTGAGGGCGAATCATCCTGGGATGGGCTTTGAGACCCCCCTCTGACCTGTCGCTCAGCGGGGCATCCCTGAAATGTGGGAAAGCGGAGGGCTGGAAAAGCTGCCGCTTAGGGGGCACGTGGTGGAGAGACAGAGAAATCAGCAGCGGCTGAAGCACAATAATGTCTTAAAATAGCTAGTTATGTATTTACTGCCATCTGTCTCTGTTTTGCTAGCCGATTCGCTTAAACTTCACATGTACCAAAACAATTAAGTGCTGTGGCTTGTTTTTTTGTTGTGTGTGGTGTGCGTGAGTGCGTCCCACACACGTAGATGTGTGTGCATATTCCCTGCACTGTGTTTTGGAAAAAACAGCTTCTGCCATATCTTTTTGCGTAACACCTCCTCATGGGCAGTTTCTAAATCCAGACTGGATGTCTGCTTAAAGCACAAGCCTTTCTCACTTAAAAAAAAGTCGCTGTCAGGCAGCCCTTGCAGAGGGAGCACTGTTCTAATCCATCCTTTGGCATCTGCAACGCATAAGCCCCTGCTATGTTCCACCTGGAACAGCTTCTGGGCACGGACAGTCTGCTCTGGTGGCCAGGACTTCCAATTGCAGCTATGGCAAGAGAAACACCACTTGGTTTGGTCAGTGGGACCTTATCACAGGCAATAACAAGGAGGGAAACGTAGGTAACCAGAAAGGATCTGTTGGTGCAGGGGTCAGGCAATGACACTAATTGATATTTTAAGAATGGGTTGTCTGTTTGTTGGTCCTCACGTCACTGCTCAGTAATGGATGTGAATAGCGGGTTTGATGTTTTCAGGTGTTGGACACTGCTTGACTGCAGTGACTGTTGCTGATGCTGCAACCTTGGAAAAATCAGGGCAGTCATATAGTTGTTGTTATCTGGGAGATAGCGTTTGCCTCTGGGCACCCATATCTGAAAATATTTGACTTTTGACAAATGTCTCTCAACCACTACAAACAGACATTGCTTTTCTTTTTTGCTACAGTTTCCCCAGAAGCAAACACAGTGGAAGTAAGCAAACTGTGATTTACTTTAGCTCTAGGTCTGTACTTCAGACCTCAGCAAATGCAGTGTAAGTAAAGCCATTTTCCAGCGTAGATCTTCTTAACCATCAGTTCTTTATGTGACCCAAAGCAAACTGTATCATGGGTATGACTTTTAGGCTTGTAAGTGTAGACTGTTTTTTGGGTGTTTTTTTTTTTAAAAAAAAAAGGTAATGCAGAGGCTTGTTGTAGATGGCAAGTCTGAAAAATTATGTTTAAAGAAAGAAAAAATCATTTAAAAAATAGACTGGAATACAGACAAAACTGATTACTTGTTGCTAGGTTTACTTATAGATGTTGTACTGCTGTAAATACAGGGTAAGGAGCAATAGTCTATAGAACTGTGGGATCTGTGCGTCCTCCTGTATGCTCAACCCCTGGCTGGTTGGTTAGTTTGGGAGGGGGAGAATTATTAGCTATGCCCAAGATTGGTGTGTTTCACTCATCGTATCTAGTAAGTGTTACTTTATATAGAAATGAACAAAAAACATCGGTCTCGGTGCATCAAATCAAGTTACATATTTGGGAATAGTACGTAGGAGGGATTTCTGGGGCACACCTTAGATGCCAGCGACTGCTTTTCATACCAGGAACTACCCAAGTCTCCTTGGCAGAAGCAGAACTCAGCTGTGGTGAGTGGTTTTTTTTGTTCCCCAGCTGGAGGCTGGATTGCATGCCCAAAGCCATCTTTGCAGGGAAAAAGATAAGATGGGCTAGTCAGAAAGCATGAGGAAATAGCATTCAAAATTTTACCCTTTTAGAAGAAAAGTGATAAGTTTCTGCCAGCTCAGGCTGAGAGTTTGCTTTTTCATTTCTGGTTCCAGCTCATTGGTGGCAGTGGAGGGAGCAGGGACTTAGTGGGGTCTCTCAGCTCCCCCCAGGGAGGGTACCTGCTTTGGCTGTACTGCCAGGGGCAGTTTGGCTCCATGGTTCACTCCAGGGACTGCTCCCTGCCTTCCTTCATTTCCCAGGCGCTTTGGGATTTGGTGTTTAGTCTTAGTCTGCTGGTGTTACACGATGCCTTTGCCATTACCCCAGGCTCCCTCAATCCTGTTTTCTTTTTCCAAACTCCCCAAACCAGCAACTCAACAACCACAGTGAGAGTTTTGGGAGAGAGAGTCAGACAACAAAACATTGCCCCCGGACCTGCATATTTATTTAACGCTTGTTTTTTGAGGCTTGCAACCTGCTGACACCCTTCAAAGTGAGCGACTGCCTTTCTCCCACGCTGGCAGCCTGGAATGAAGAAGCCACCTTGCCCGGGGGGGACACCCGTGGCTCTGAGTGACAGGCCTCTGCACAACAATTAATCTGCCAGCCGGCTTCGGCTGCTGCTCTGGAATTTGGGACAAACACAGGGACACCCACTCTCAGCGGGGATGGGGTGGCAGGGATCTGGTAGGGCTGGGTTATGGGAGCTACGAGCAGCTAGGGAGTTGGCCACAGAGAGCCAGCAGCGGGCTGCCGAGCTTGAAAAACATTCAAAGTCCACTGGATCCTCGCTGGTGGCTGGAGCTTAGCGTAGGCATGAAAAGAGAGCTTCCAGCCAAGTGCAAGCACAGCCCAGATGCTGTTATACAGCTGGCGCTGCCTGATTTTGCCAATTAAACTGGGCCTTTCTCCCATTTGTTTGCTTGTTTGTTTGTTTGTTTCGAAAGGAGAGGGGAACTTCTTTGTTGTATTCCGTAGTTGGAATTTGGTTTGTCCTAGCTTTTCGTGTGCTGTTGAGACAAGCTGAGTGGAAATTCCAGTTACATGCTTTCATTTGTTCCCCCTTGGCATGCAGGTTACGGGAACAGGGCTACAGGCCCATTGGCCTACATGTCATTAATCTTCTGGGAACAATGAAAAGAGAGCATTTGAATGTGTCTTGGCTTTTCCGGCAGGCTCTGTCTGAAGGACTTCTCATTTATGTGGTGAGAATAACAAAAAAAAAAAGAAAGGGGGGGTGGGGGGACAAGAACAATAAAAGGAATACTTGAGAGGAGAGCACGTGTGTCCCTGGGTGTCCATCAGCCTCACTGGATGGGGGCTGCATCCCAATACCAGGAATGAAAGCCCATCATCACAGCTAGGGGCAGGGGAGAGGCCTCCCATTCAGGCATCCAGAACCCAAAAAGTTGAAGAGATACAGCTTTTGATGAAGAGCTGTGGATGTAGACAATTGTGACCCTCCCCTAAAAGTTTCCTGAAGGCAAAGCAAGAAGGCTGATATCTGCAAGCAGGCAGGTTGCAGCTCATCATGGCTCTTGCTGGAGAGTAACCATTAACCTTAGCAGATGAGGGAAGAGCTGTGGATGTTGCCTACCTTGACTCTAATAAAGCCTTTGACACTGTTTCCCACAGCATTGTCCTGGAGAAACTGGCTGCTCATAGCTTGGGCGGGCATACTCTAAGAAAAAAAAAGGCTCAATGGCCAGTCCTAAAGAGTGGTGGTGAATGGAGTTAAATCCAGTTGGCGTCCAGTCACAAGTGGTGTTCCCCAGGGCTCAGTATTGGAACCAGTTCTGTTTAATGTCTTTATCAACAACCTGGATGAGGTGATCGAGTGTACCCTCAGTAAATTTTCAAACACCAGGTTGGGCAGGAGTATTGATCTGTTTGAGGGTAGGAAGGATCTACAGAGGGATCTGGACAGGCTGGATTGATGGGCTGAGGCTAATGGTAGGAGCTTCAACAAGGCCAAGTTCCGGGTCCTGCACTTGGGTCACAACAACCCCATGCAGTGCTACAGGCTTGCGGAAGAGTGGCTGGAAAGCTGCCTGGCAGAAAATGACCTGGGGGTGTTGATCGACAGTCAGCTGAATGTGAAGCAGCAGTGTGCTCAGTTGGCCAAGAAGGCCAACAGCATCCTGGCCTGTATCAGGACAAGTGTGGCCAGCAGAAATTTTACCCTTTTAGAAGAAAAGTGATAAGTTTCTGCCAGCTCAGGCCGAGAGTTTGCTTTTTCATTTCTGGTTCCAGCTCATTGGTGGCAGTGGAGGGAGCAGGGACTTAGTGGGGTCTCTCAGCTCCCTCCAGGGAGGGTACCTGCTTTGGCATCAGCATGGCTGTACTGCCAGGGGCAGTTTGGCTCCATGGTTCACTCCAGGGACTGCTCCCTGCCTTCCTTCATTTCCCAGGCGCTTTGGGATTTGGTGTTTAGTCTTAGTCTGCTGGTGTTACACGATGCCTTTGCCATTACCCCAGGCTCCCTCAATCCTGTTTTCTTTTTCCAAACTCCCCAAACCAGCAACTCAACAACCACAGTGAGAGTTTTGGGAGAGAGAGTCAGACAACAAAACATTGCCCCCGGACCTGCATATTTATTTAACGCTTGTTTTTTGAGGCTTGCAACCTGCTGACACCCTTCAAAGTGAGCGACTGCCTTTCTCCCACGCTGGCAGCCTGGAATGAAGAAGCCACCTTGCCCGGGGGGGACACCCGTGGCTCTGAGTGACAGGCCTCTGCACAACAATTAATCTGCCAGCCGGCTTCGGCTGCTGCTCTGGAATTTGGGACAAACACAGGGACACCCACTCTCAGCGGGGATGGGGTGGCAGGGATCTGGTAGGGCTGGGTTATGGGAGCTACGAGCAGCTAGGGAGTTGGCCACAGAGAGCCAGCAGCGGGCTGCCGAGCTTGAAAAACATTCAAAGTCCACTGGATCCTCGCTGGTGGCTGGAGCTTAGCGTAGGCATGAAAAGAGAGCTTCCAGCCAAGTGCAAGCACAGCCCAGATGCTGTTATACAGCTGGCGCTGCCTGATTTTGCCAATTAAACTGGGCCTTTCTCCCATTTGTTTGCTTGTTTGTTTGTTTGTTTCGAAAGGAGAGGGGAACTTCTTTGTTGTATTCCGTAGTTGGAATTTGGTTTGTCCTAGCTTTTCGTGTGCTGTTGAGACAAGCTGAGTGGAAATTCCAGTTACATGCTTTCATTTGTTCCCCCTTGGCATGCAGGTTACGGGAACAGGGCTACAGGCCCATTGGCCTACATGTCATTAATCTTCTGGGAACAATGAAAAGAGAGCATTTGAATGTGTCTTGGCTTTTCCGGCAGGCTCTGTCTGAAGGACTTCTCATTTATGTGGTGAGAATAACAAAAAAAAAAAGAAAGGGGGGGTGGGGGGACAAGAACAATAAAAGGAATACTTGAGAGGAGAGCACGTGTGTCCCTGGGTGTCCATCAGCCTCACTGGATGGGGGCTGCATCCCAATACCAGGAATGAAAGCCCATCATCACAGCTAGGGGCAGGGGAGAGGCCTCCCATTCAGGCATCCAGAACCCAAAAAGTTGAAGAGATACAGCTTTTGATGAAGAGCTGTGGATGTAGACAATTGTGACCCTCCCCTAAAAGTTTCCTGAAGGCAAAGCAAGAAGGCTGATATCTGCAAGCAGGCAGGTTGCAGCTCATCATGGCTCTTGCTGGAGAGTAACCATTAACCTTAGCAGATGAGGGAAGAGCTGTGGATGTTGCCTACCTTGACTCTAATAAAGCCTTTGACACTGTTTCCCACAGCATTGTCCTGGAGAAACTGGCTGCTCATAGCTTGGGCGGGCATACTCTAAGAAAAAAAAAGGCTCAATGGCCAGTCCTAAAGAGTGGTGGTGAATGGAGTTAAATCCAGTTGGCGTCCAGTCACAAGTGGTGTTCCCCAGGGCTCAGTATTGGAACCAGTTCTGTTTAATGTCTTTATCAACAACCTGGATGAGGTGATCGAGTGTACCCTCAGTAAATTTTCAAACACCAGGTTGGGCAGGAGTATTGATCTGTTTGAGGGTAGGAAGGATCTACAGAGGGATCTGGACAGGCTGGATTGATGGGCTGAGGCTAATGGTAGGAGCTTCAACAAGGCCAAGTTCCGGGTCCTGCACTTGGGTCACAACAACCCCATGCAGTGCTACAGGCTTGCGGAAGAGTGGCTGGAAAGCTGCCTGGCAGAAAATGACCTGGGGGTGTTGATCGACAGTCAGCTGAATGTGAAGCAGCAGTGTGCTCAGTTGGCCAAGAAGGCCAACAGCATCCTGGCCTGTATCAGGACAAGTGTGGCCAGCAGGACTAGGGAAGTGATTATATCGCTGTGCTCAGCCCTGGTGAGGCCCCACCTCAAGTACTGTGTTCAGTTTTGGGCGCCTCACTCCAAGAAAGACATTGAGGTGCTGTAGCATGGCCAAAGAAAGGCAACAAAGCTGGTGAAAGGTCTCAAGCAGAAGTCTTACGAGGAATGGCGGAGGTAACTGGGGTTGTTTAGTCTGGAGAAAAGGAGGCTGAGGGGAGACCTTATCACTCTCTGCAACTACCTGAAAGGAGGTTGTAGTGAGGTGGGGGTCCATCTCTTCTCCCAAGTAACAAGTGATAGGATGAGAGGAAATGGCCTCACACCAGGGGAAGTTTAGATTGGATATTAGAAAACCTTTCTTCACCAAAAGGGTTATTAAACATTGGAACAGGCTGCCCAGGGATGTGGTTGAGTCACCATCCCTGGAGGTATTTAAAAGATGTGTAGATGTGGTGCTTAGGGACATGGTTTAGTGGTGGACTTGGCAGTGTTAGGTTAATGGTTGGACTCAATGATCTTAAAGGCCTTTACCAACCTAAACGATTCGATGATTCTATAACTCTGTGCATAGGATTTCCCTGTCCTCATTGGTGCTCACTTGTCACACTTACCTGTTTACCTCTCCCTTACGTTCTGTGGTGTGGGGTTGCGGTTTAGTTAAACAGTTACCGGACTGAATTCACAGGGAGCCAACCAGGATGAGGCCTCTAAGACCAGCGATTCACCAGGGACTCACAATTTCCCTGCTTCAAGTGTTGCTTCCCCACAAAAGTGGGTTTTAAGGCAGTATGTGCCAACTTTCCTTTGCAGGCACGTGTATTTTAGTTCATCGTTTAGCCTAAGGATTTCCAGACTTGCTGGTAAGATAGGTGACTGAGGAAACCTCAGGGCGTTGATTATAGGGCTGGGCAGGCAGCAAGAATTCCATTTTGCAAAATATTTCATGGTGTTGACGCTTGTGTCGAAGTGCAATGAAATCAAGACTCTCCCAATTGTTTTTGCCAAAAATAAAATTAAAATAATACTATGGGGGAGGAAAGGAAAAAAAAAAATACAGGCTGCACAATAGCCAACATCTCAGACTTGCAGCTATTCACTTGAGAAGTCGTCTGTAATCTGGAAGAAGAAGAGCACTCCTACCACCAGCCCACTCACCATCCTGGGGTGTGCCTCCCTAGGCTGGAGGTCCTTTTCTGCACCCAAGAATTTTTTTTTTCTGTATTCCTCATCAAAAAGCCAGCAAAAAACAATAGGTCTCTTAGGAAAGCTTCAGTTTTAATCTACTGCCTTTTCCAAGGAAACACCCTCTCCCTTTTTTTTAATTTTCTCTGCCATCTCCAATTATAGCATTCTTTTTGTGTGTTCTCCACTGTTCCACTGTGGGGGGGGGGGAATAATCAGAATTTCAAAATTATACTAAGAATATTTTGGTGTTCAGCTTCCCTATGAGCAGTGTTGTGCCTTTGAATGTTAGCTTTCTGCTAATCCTGCAGTGGATTAGTAATGAGTTCCAAGCAAACGTCTTTACCTTTCAGGAAAACTGATGTTCTCAGGCTAAAAGAGGAAAAAGGGGGCAGAAAGATGATTTACTGAGAAGAAGGGGTGCAAGCAAATGAGAGAAATGGCATCATGCTCAGCTGGCCGGGCCAGCAAGGAGGGAAGGAGTGGCTGGGAGG
>NW_009648242.1:1523415-1600658 GCF_000708025.1 Charadrius vociferus | reverse complement strand
AGGAGGCTTCTACCGCCCTGCAGCTCCTGCCACAGGCAAGCGCAGAAGTGCTCTCCCCTTGGGAGAAAGCCCCAGGTGTTACCAGCAACTCTCTTTAGTGCCCTGCCCAAGCGTTTTGGTTTATGGGACCAGATGGGCTATCTCAACCTTACCACCTCCAGCCTTCTCGATCTTTAGGCATAAAGAAGTGGACTCATGGTGTTGCCCTATATCCGTTTCTGACTTTGGTCTGCTTGTGTCTGCTCTCCAGGCTGCATGGATCAGGGCAACCTGAGTCCTGAGACCCATCTGCAGAGCTATGGCACTCTACTCATACCTCTCCACTGATGGGATTTGCAAATGCTGTTCACTGGCACAACTGGAGAGAGACAGCGCTTGACATCGTGGGGATTTTCTGCCCCCCTGTAGTATGGGCAAGGAAGGTTCATGATGGAGATAATTTTAAGGTTTTTCCCAAGGTTTTGGTGGGGCTTCTGGGAGTTGTTAGCAAGTGATTTACAAGACAACCTCCAATGAGCTCACATATTGCAGTCTGGGTGCTCCGCCACTGTATTTACTCTAGAATAAATAGTAAATATTACTGATAAGGAAATAATAACTAACATGTGCCAGAGATTTAATCGTGTGCTATTGGAATTTTCATCAGTGAAACAATTAAAGGATTAGACCTTACAAACTGAAACTGGCTGACTGAACGGTACGTGAGAAATTTTGTTCAGAGGGAAACTGCTGGGAAAATATCAATTTCTGTGTCAGTAGGAAAGCTGGAAAACATAAGTATCTTTGAAATAAAAAATGAATGGCTTGACAGAAATGTGTATTTTAAGAAAATAGTAATTCATATGCTTCACAGCTTTAAAGATTAATGATGGGACTTTCGCTTTATCAGAATTAAATCACTGCAGCTTCACAAAGAGAAATCCCATTAGTGAACTGGCATATCTGAAAGTTCATACTGAAACGGTAACTGCTAAAAAAAAAAAATCTTGTATTTAAGCATGTCTGCAGGAAACCAGGAAAACCCAAGTATTTTAAATTCAGTTTTAAGTTTTACAGTAAGTGAACTCAAGCCCAGTATTTTAGTGTTGCTGTTAAAATGTTCTCAAGAAAACTGGTAATTTTTGGTTGTATCAAGGAAAGAAAGTGAAGACTCCCCCACTCGTGGCCATCAAATCTTGCACAGGAGCCAGCTTGCTGTTGGAAATGAACCCTCTTTACCATGAATCTTTCCCTCCCCTTTCACCAATTTCCCAGTGAAAGAGGGAGAACTTGGGAGAGAGCCTAGCCCAAAGAGGGGCTGGTGGCATCCACCGTCATTGCCAGCCAAAAAAAATGAAGGACAGAAGCCTCTGATAGATATAGGTCTCTAATAAGCTTAGCAGCAATGAGTGTGGCTGAACTGAATACCTCCTTGGCCCCAATCCGCCATCTCCACTCTGTTCGCTGGGTTTTTCTGGGATGTCCAAGCCCAGTGAGACACAGGTCAACCTCATGCTCTGTTGTACCTCCAGGTTCAAGTCCCTTCACTGCCAGCTCTTTGCAGCAAGGGGTTGAAGGAAGGCTTCTTGCTGGCAACATAAGCACCCCGTTGCTTGGCTTTCTGGGCATGGGAGCGTCTCTCAGCTATTCCCCCCCTCTAAATCTTAAGACAAAGATGATGATTTCTCATCCTATTCCACAAGCAGCCTCTTAAGGGCTAAAATTCACCTCTGTAAGCAGCAGCATTTCTCAGATAATAGCGCAACCTGACTCACAGTTTCCTTTTGTTCCTCTCAGCCTTCCTTTCATCCACCTGTGGTATTGCATCTTGCATTCAGTTTGGAAAGCTTCAGGCAGAGCTCCTTCCTTTGTTGTATGTTTGCACATCTAGTACAGAGAGGGAAGAACTGAATTATGACCGATACTCCTGGACAACACTGCATTACACACACATGCAAAAAAAAAAAAAAAAAAACAACCAAAAAACCAAACAACCCAGCAACATAAACATGAGGATTTGTTGGTACTTGAGCTGTACACAGCATCCCCAACCTCTCCATGCAGTCACCAGCTGTGTGCTGCTGGGGTTCAGTCCCACACATGGAGGAAGAGGTTATCCAGTTTCAGGAAAGTCAATTAAATCTCAGTATGTCTCAGCTCCTCAAAGATGTTTTAGTCCTCCTTTATGAACTGTTTTTCTGTTTGTGGTGATGGAGGCCATCACACACTGGCTGCCTCAGAGACAAAGTTAAACACAGAGATATACCAGGAACTAGATGTAATGGTCCTCCTGCTGTAAGATGAGGTTTTCCAGCCATTCAAGGCTTACAGCAATATATTAGTGCATGTGATGTCTGTATGTATTATATATGCTTTTGAATGAATTGTAAATGTGTTCATATGTATACTTTGCATCCCAAATACTTTATTGATATGATTCATTTCATTGTTTCAGTGATCTCATGTTTCTCTTGTATCTACAGCACATGAGGAAGTAATTTGGTTCGGTAAAGAAGGTTTCAAACAGAGAATCTTTTATTTCATTAGTATTATCAGAGGAAGGCAGGGTGGTTTGAAAGGAATGCAGAAGCTTGGAAACAGAATAATACTGGTTTTATTTTTTTGCAGGTGTCAATGTGCATAGGGGAATAGTTGCTAGCAAGAATTTTTGGAATAAATTAACACCTACCAGAAATACCTTGGGCTTCAGACCAGCAAAGCAATTAAGCATGTGCTCAACTCGGAACACTGCCTATTTTGCAAGTCACTTATGTGAATAATGTTAAACAGAGGCTTAATTACTCTGCAAGATCATACAAAAGCAGGGCTGGAAAGGACCTCAAGAGATGACCTAGAGCAACCCTGACAGCTGTTTCTCTAACAGTCCTCCAATGACAGGGTTTGTACAACCTCCTCTGGTAGCTTGTTCCAACTATCCTTCAAATGAGAAAATGTTGGGGTTTCTTTGGTTTTTTGTTTTGTTTTGTTTTGTTTTGTTTTTTTTCCAGGCAGCTAGCTGAGATCTTCTTTGTGCAAAATAAACAAGATTCTACTTAACACAGAACAACTAAGTTCTGTTCTTCATGTAACACTGTTCTTGCATGCTGCAAGACTGATAGCATCTCTCCCCTCTTGTTCTCCCTCTGCTCCTGTTTCTGTACTGAACAAAGACAGTTTTAGCAACCTTTGCTTGAATAATATGTTTTTCACATCACCTATCACCCCCATTGCTCTCTTCTGAACTGACTAGTACATTGACCTTATCTCAAATGGGGACCCAAGCTGATGGCCCACCAGTGTCACGCAGCCCAAGCAGATTGCCTTGTGTTTCACATCCAGCCCTCCTATTGATACACCTTGAAAAAAAGATTCATTCTCTTTTCTATGTGCACATTGAGTTTCTGGTCCTCTGTAACCCCCAAGATCACATCCTGGTGCGCTGTAACTTCTTTGCTTATTCACTGAGTTTCATTTGTGCATTAAAAAATGCTTCATCTTTGCTGGATTTTGTGCTGCAGACTTGAAACCCCTCCCCACTTTGGATCATTCACTAGCTTTATAGATAGTGCTGTAGGTGCTGAGGTCACTGTCAGTCCCTGCCTCTAATGAATGTGAATAGAGCAGCGACTAGAATAAATGCACGAAGGACTTCCTTAAATGTTGTCCTGCCCCAACAGGGAATGACTGATAACTGGTCTCCAAGTGAAGTTTTTTACTCAGTGGCACGTTGAGGTGAATGTGACTTCACCAAGATCATATTTTCCTATTTTACTTCTCCAAATATTGTTTTGGAAAATGGCATCCTGCCTCTTTTTTAATTACTGGGCTACTTACCCCCTAAATTGGTCTGACGTGCCTTGTTCTTAAAAAAAATACATAATCTGCACTATCTGATATTTGTCAACATATTGTTCTCGTGGGATTATAAATTGGTTATTTAATTATTCATTCTATTATCTTTCCATTTATCAAAATTAAGCAGATTAATTTTGAATTCTCTGGCTCCTCCTTTTTCCTCTCTATAAAGATAGGTCCTCTCTCTGCCGTCTTCCAGCCCTCTGGGACATCCTTTTTAAACCTTGAATTCTTGCAGATAATCACTAATATCTCAGTCTGCTTTGATTAGTTCCTTAATTACGCTACTGTGGGTTTCATCAGGCCTCGTGAATTTGAAAACATTTATCTTATCTAAAAAGTATTCGGGCAACTCTTTTTCTATCTTGGCCTTTATACTTGTCACCTGCTAAATCAATTTCACAGTTAACTTTTTTACAAAGACTTGAACGGACTTCTCTGTTTCAGCCGTTATGTCTCCTCTTTATCCAATAAGTAACAGGTTTTCCTGTGTTGTCCAGTTGCTTCTGGACATCTGGGAAGCCTTTTATACCCATTGCTAGTTGCTATTCATTTTGCATTTACATGCTTGAGCTATTCCTCTATGTTCATTCTTCAATACAAGTCTGCGCTTCCACTTCTACATTAATTTCATTGACATGGCAATCCTCCACAAACTGTCGGCACTGTCCCATTGCTCTTCACCTATACTTCCTTTTCTCCTCTGTGACTCAGGCTACTTTGTGGCGGTCCAAATGCAGGCTTGCATAGTAACTTTTCTGCATTTCTTTCCTCCGGAATTTCTTTCTGTGAGACCTGACTTACTATTTCTATGATGCTGTTGAAGTTTGCTCTCCAGAAGCTGGCGTTTCTTTTGTGGTTTTTCCTCTTTTCGTGAACGTGACCATTTTGTGACCATTGTCATCCCCTTTTCCTTACATTTTAAAATTTGCATTCAATTCCTGCCTACTCAGCAGCACCAGGACTAAAGTATGCCTTCCTACCCCAGGCAAACACCCTTCTTTCTCAGAAACACATTTTTTTTTGCTATAGTATCCTAAGAACATGATGAACTATGTCTCGCCGTATTCGATTCATTACTCATGTAAAATTTCCTCATGGCCAAGCCTTCACTTGCCTTGAGATTTGCAGTAACCACTGCCTGGTTCACTCTCTGTGGGTGCTGCCTTGTACGCTGAGGTCAGGCTTGGCGCTGTTGGTTTCACTATGGGATGCAGGAGTCTGTAAATTAAACCTTTTATGGAGCAATTACACCTCCAACATCTTATTGACCCATGTACCTTCCAGTATTAAAAAAGGTATTGCTGATGCTTTAGTTCCCAACTCCAATAAAGACTGCAATGCATTCAGGCATCTGACAAAGGCATCTCCCTAAAAATTTAATGCTCGGAAAGTTTGGCAGTCCTGAATACACCAGGCAGGTACTGTCCTTGTGTTGTCTGGGAACTTGATATCCCCAGAGCTCCCCAGGGAGACATCGTTAAATAAATCAGAGAGTCATTAATAATTTCATCCAGACCATGAACTGGTTATACTGCAAAGGGTCTGCCTTCAGTTACGTTGTCAGTCTGCGGTAATATCTCTGTCCAATGCTTTTTCTTTTCCTATCTGCAAGGAGACGGAGAGGGGGCCAAGGCAGTGAGTGGTGGGGAGAGAGGAGTGATCCTCCCCAACATCTGCACCTCCCGCAGATCTGCTCTCGTGTTGCGCAGATGCTGCCGTGAGCCCGGCACCTCCGGGCTCTCATGAACATGTGGACCCTCAGGCAGGGGCAAAGGCTTTCCCAAAAGACAGACAGCGCTCCCACTGAGGGGTGGGGGCTCGCTGTGCTCCCACCATCTTTACTGGTCTAAACTTGGTTCTGGCAGCACTTTTACCCGGTATCTCTTCTTAGAGCACTTCGGTTTAGCATGTGTTGCTTGTTTGATCTTTTGAAGTGATGCTTGGCACCTCCACCTTAACCCAGCCGAGGTTGCTGGCCCTATGCAAATCCTTGGAGTCCTGGATGGCTTTATCAGGAGTCTCCCCGCGCCTGTTTAACGAGTGCCATGGTTACGAGCACCACTAGACTGATGATATTCACATGCAGGAAACAATGCAGGGAAAACAGGATTTGCACGGCTCCGGCTGCACTGCCCCAAGAATTGCAGGAAGTGATTGTACTTTATGAAACCGTCTGTGCTCCGCTAGATTGTCTATAGCTTTTAAGGTCAAGCCATAGCACACCGCGTTTGAAATGCCCTTTGTAATAATGAGGACTGTTTATGAACCAGAGTACAGCCTGTATTGTTTACCCTGGGCTTTGGTTAAAAGGTGCTATATTTCAGCCTGTTTTGCAGGATGGCACGGAGAATCTATCATGGGCCTTTCTGGCATGGGCCCGGGCTGGGTTCAAAGGGAGAATGTCCATCATGTCATTTGAAGGAACCCCCGGCATGTAGAAAGTCACGCAGCAAGCGCGGCCGCCTGCCGCCGTGCAAAGCCAACAAAAGAGCCAGGGGGAAGCGGGAATGGGGAGGGCCTTGCAGGGTCCCAGGGCCTTGCTCCGGGTGCTTCCCACAGCAGCCGAGCTGCCCTCGTGGAGCAGGGAGAGGTGAAAGCCCTGCAATGGGTGCGCTCGGCCTGGGGAGAGGGAGAGAGCGGTGATACAGGGGAACCACGGCCCCTGCCAGCTGACTGGGAAAGTTCTGGGAAGCAGCCATAAATTCAAAGTCCCTTCTCTGCTAATTCCCCGATCATTTTAAATCGCACGAGCGCTGGCTGGTGCTGGTGCGGGTCCATGCAACAGGGCTGCGAACAACGCGTTTCTGCAAAGCGCGCCTGGATTAGAAGTGCTCAGGTATTATTTCTAGGGCTTGGCTTGGGTTTAACAATGCCAGGGTTAATAAGCACAGCGCATTAGGCTCCGGCAAACAAATCTACATGGCTCAAGACTTGTCCCCAAAAAAGGCGGGAGTTTTGCAGCAGAACTCTTGATTTATATCGCATTGAAGGCTGCAAACCAAAAACCTAGCTGCTAGCCCTCTTTGGGCTAAGAAGGTTGCTTTTTGAAAGTAGATTGCTCGTGCAACTTGCCAATCATCCAGAAAAGCTGTATTTAACATAAATTTGTGCTGCTCACATTTTGGAAGCGCAGAGGACCTGCCTGTGTGATGGGTTGTACTCCCGCCATAAGGAGTGTAACAGGCTCAGGGCCTTTTGTTGTGGCCACCACTGACAATGTGGATATGTCAGAAATGTCACAGGCAGTTAGCGACTTGTAGAGGCCACGGTGGAGTCTGGAAGCTGAGAAGGGTCCTCCTTCAGTCGTGAGCCTTCAGTTAGTGATCACAGCAGATGGCAGGCAGGTAAATACAGGACGGCAGCACTAGGGACGTGCTGGAACCTGTGACAACTGGCGGCGCGCTGTGCCTTAAGTGTAGGTTTTACCTGTTCAGCACAGCGAGGTCCTCGCAGAGGATTTTGCAATCAAGATGCAACGTGCACACAGAATGGAGGGAGCATCCAGCAGGCATTGGGAGAGGAAGATGGGGAACAGAGCTGAAATCCCTCAAGGGGTCATTTGGTGCCAGTGTTCTGCCAGCAGGAGCCTGGGCTGCGGACGTCAGCAGCAGCCCCGGGTGATGGGGCATGAAACCAGCCCCTGCAGCAGCTGCGGAAAAGTCTTGGCATGCTCTCACTCTGGTTCCCCCCCTCCTTCCCCGTGATCATGGCCAGGGGAAAGAACGTACCCCCTTCCCGAGATACAGCGGGGCCCCGGGGTAAGTAAATTGCCTGAAACATGTCCTAAACTAAGCAGTCTGCTCTTGGTCCTGTTCGTTTTGCTGTTTCTTCATCATGGGTGAAGATCTCCTGGCCTCAGAACAAGGGAAATGCTTTGCTTGGGTAGGCAAAATCTCCTCCCTGACCAGGATCAAACCATGGAGAGACAACCAGGCAGCCTGCGTTCCAGCACTGTTTTCTAATAAATAAAACTGAAGAAGAGGGTTAAGGGAACACATAATTAACATTTGCAGCAGATGCTGAGGGATGAAACGCTTGGTTTTGATAGACATCTTTCACATCCCATCCCATCGCTCCCTTGAGCACTTTCATTTGTTCATTTTATCCACCTGTTGAATCTTGACATGAATTAAAACCTTGAGTCCAGAGCAGAAACTGGGTTTGGATGGAGTACTTGCACAAGAGTGTGTTTGCTGAGCTGCAGCTGCACCTCCCTGTTGTCATTGCAACACCACTAATAGCTCCTGCTGCTGAGGAAGATGTAGGCAGGTGAAGGCACCCATCCCAGGCACCACCAGCTCAGACACCAGTTTGGCAAAATCCCTTGGTGCGGGCAGTATTTCCTCAGCAGAGAAAGCTGTTGGCCTCAGATGCACCCTTTGCACATATCCTCCCATCCACCCTCTCCAAGTCCTTCTTGGTGTCCCGAAAAATTGTTTTTATTCATTGCCCTCTGTCTTTATTCAGATTCTAGTACCTCATGGCACTGAAACTTTTAAGGACCCTTGCCAGCACTCTGTATATATTGAGAAGAAGGGACAACAGAGCTGGACACCAGTGGACAATGACAACCCCCAGGTGCTGGGAAGTGGGAGCTTCCAAGGGAGCCAGGGACAGAAACCACAAGGTTTGGGGAGGGGACAGGTGAGAGGTGGATCAGGTTAACAAAAGTTAGAAACCGGAGGTTCTTCAGAGTATTAGTCACTTGGAAAAAAACCTTGGCATGCGTGTATCTAGTGTGAACAAGCATAAGGATCTGAGTTTATTTTTTATTGTTTAGCAGCTAATTGTGGTTAAAGCATTAGACCCTGTTTGGACACAGTGCACCATACCCTCCAGGGTATGTAAAGCAGAAAAGCAAAGAGGTGGACAAAGCAAATCTTAAAAATAATGTTGACTTTACTGGGTCCACTTATATGTCTAAGATTAGTTGTGAGTGAGTTTTGCTGGATGAAGAACAAATGCTCAGCTCTTTGCTGGGAAAACCCCATTTCTACTAACCCAGTCGTCATCCTTCGGCAGGGGTTAAAGAATTTTGACACCCCTGGCATTGTTCGTTACAGCAGCTTTTGGGTGATTATTCACAGTTTATCAGATATCATCACTCGTTCCATTTCCTATTGGTTTTCTTCCTGGAAAACTGCAAGTGTGTACCTAGGAAGATGATGACTGCATTCTTAGAGCGAGTACATGAAACTTCTGAGGTTGAGAAATGCTTCCATGCGTGCTGTACACGTGAGTAATGAGGAGAATGGCCTCCCGAAAACAGCAAAGCAGCTGTCTTTATTTGAGACTCAACTCTCAGATCTTCTGTCTTTTCTATTTTAATCGCTTTTGCGTGTATGGTAGGACATACAGGCACATAGGGGACACACGTGCTAAAACATGGCTCACTCCCACCCTAAGGGGAGAGTTCCCACCACCACTACCCTTTTTTTTCTTTTTTTTTTTTTTACCAAATGAGAAGCTGGTTGTCTGGCTCAGACTTTGAATGTGAAATACTGAGGAGAAAGACCCAAAGCCATGGTCAGCCAAAGGAATAATTTAAACTGCTCATACAGGGATGGCTTCTAAAATAACCGGAATCTATCAGGGAAAAGACTGCCGTGCCAGACTAGGACAGCTGATTTAAAAGCACATATCTGCAACCCAATAAACTGGTAATTTGCAGCTTAAGGGGGAAATATAGCAGAAGACATTTAAAGACTGGGAAGAAAGGACTAGAAAACACTTGTTTGAGGAATACCTGGAAAAATTGGGACTTCCTAACTTAGGGCTAACTTAAACCTCTTTGTAGGGAGAAATACTTTCATCAGTTTGGAGACAGACGTGATAAAGCTGCCAAGGAAGGGGGAAAAGGAGCAACAGGGTTATAGGGCAGAGCCTGTACAGAGCACAAAGGAGTAGAGGGCAGGTTGTCAGGGGACCTCCTAACAAGCTTTTCTTGAGCACCCAAGGAAAAGGAGCAGAAAAGGACTGGAGCCAGTAAATATTGCTCGCAAGATAAAAAGAAAAGCATTTTGTGCATGATAGACCTCTGTCCTGGCATCCTGCAGCCAGGGTTTAAAAAATGACTTAGTCCTGTGCAGGTGTTTGCAAACTCTGCGACTGCACTAGATGCAGCCAGTATTTTTACAACAAATCTAAAGTCCCACATTCAGGGGTATAATAATGTACACAGAGTAGGAGCAAACAAGTAGCACTGTGATTGCCTGCCTGGTTGTCTATTCAGACACAGCTGAGATTTTTTGCTCTCTTTCTCCCCTTGTCCACAAGGTGAGAATTTTGCGTGGCATCCCTTTCACCACCCTTCCCCATGACCATCCCAGGCGTTCAGCACAGGGACATCTGCAGCTGTAGTTGACAAGTAAGATCCTGCGAGATGATCTGTAGTTCCTACCAACCACCAGCATATGGCTCTCTGAAGAACATTAAAAAAAAAACACAAACCAAACCCAAAGCAACCTGACATAAATTACACAGGAAACTTTTGACCATTTTGGCTCCTTGCTTGTAACAACAGCTTTTAAGAACTCTGCTTTACTTGCCATCAAGATTAATTCCAAGGTCAGCAGATCATAACCCTTTATCAAACGATAAATATTTGCCTTCATAACCTCAGCACAGCTTGTGTGACTGGAGCAGGAAGTTAACTTCCACCAAAAGACTTTGGTTAGTTAGTTAGTTTGTTTGTTTATTTATAACAAGTGGCTAACATTGGTACCAGAGCCTGTACTGAGACACCGAATTGTATGGCTCAGTTTTCCAGTGCAATGCACTTTGTTGCTGTCATGGACAGAAGTGGTTAGCCGTGAAAATCAGCCTGCGCTTATGAGTCACTTATCTAATTCAGGAGAATTTAGATTATAGTATTTTCAAAGCTTCATTTTTCTTTTCTTGCAGTATTCAGAGTAATTCACACCATTTTAACTTTAAAATTCAAACGGTGTTAGTATGTTTACAATTTCGGCCCCTTGCCAAATATTTCTTTCCTATTGCTTTTAGTTTTTATTATCATTTCTTATTGTTAATTGTTTGATTTCAATCAACACATTAAGCCTCTAGGGCGTTATGCAAACTTATTCTTACCAACCCTGGCATTTCACAAATCTTCAGTGGCAGTGCTCTTATTTAAATATTATAAAGGATTTGAGATTCTTTTCACTCACGTTTTGGCATTCCAACCTCTTGGATGCATTCAGGTGGCGCTTTCAAGCTTTTCCCTATAGCTGTGCAGGCATCCTTTCTCTAAAGGGAAGCTAAATAGCACACAGTCCCAAGAGCCCAGAAACTGGGGTTTTAATTAGGCCATGAACTATTTCCCAACTCACGGTTAAAGTTGGCAGCATTACAGGCAATTCAGAAGAGATCAGACCAAGGTATAATTGAAAGAACAGGCTGCAGAGCTGAGATATATATTTGCATTTAGACTGCTCTGCAAACTGCTCAGGTCCTCAGCACAACGCTTAAAATAAATAAATAACCAAAAGAACAGCATGTTTAAAACCCAGCAGGAGTGAAAGTGCTTTTCTCTGTCTTTTATGTGAAAAGATTGCACAGCAGCCAAAAAAAAAAAAAAGCCTCAAGAAAAAAAAAGAATCAAGCAAACAAATGGCTGCTAAAAGAGACATTTACCTAAGACTCCTACAACATGAAAGAAGCCCATGGATAGTTTTTGTATGCATTTTAGTCAAAGTGTGTGGACAGCTTTAAATAAACATGAAAGGTTAAAATCCTCTACCACCACTATATATCCCCCTGGCTTAACAAGAAAATCCCTAAAGTATGTTTGTTGACGGACTAGTAACAATTGCAGAGTTAATACTGTTATTTACCACCACCACCCCCCACTCCCTTTTCTTTTCTTCCTCCTTTTCCCCTTGATGGTCTCAGGAGCTTTGCCCGTATGTATTTTATTTGCTCATTGATTCAGCTCAACTGCGGTTTAATCCAGAACAACAAGAGTAAATGTGGCCTGGGTTTCTTTTTTATTATGATGACTCTTTTTTGCAGGTACTGTTTGTTTGGAGATTAGGGAGGCCTGAGGAAAAGGGGCGTTTGATGCATGTCTCCTAGGATGCCTTATTAAAGGATGGCAGTTTCTTATCACTTCTCATCACACAGCTGTGGCCTCTTAATTCCTGTTGTTTCTCAATATGCATTCTTTAAGCATTTCCATGTTGACAGTGATATAATTTGTGGCATGCCCTCCCCCCTTTCCCTTTCTGTTTTCATCTTATCTGATTTCTTGTTTCATTATTTTTTTGTTTTGGGGTTTTTCTCTGAACTTGCAGGGAGCTATTTTTAAGTTTCATGAAGTTTTAAAACGGAAGAGAAAATAAAAATGAGGTCTGGGTGGAAGAATAAGCAGCAGATTTTGGGAGTACTGGCAGGCAAGAACAGTATGGACTCTGGCCGCGTTTCAATGAGGATGACCTGGTCTTAAACAGCTGCTTTTAGGACCAAAATGCCATGCATGTAGAAGAACAGTCCCGAACAGTTCTGAAAAGCAGAGGTGATGAGGTTGCGTTAGCTAACATACGAAGTGTATAAACCAGAGGCACGGAGAGCAGGCAACTGCAAGCAGCTCCAGCACAGCAGGGTTCAGAGCTCCTTGGTGGGCAAAGACCCCTGGATGAAGGGTTGGCAAACCATGGTAGTGAACAGGAGAAGCACCAGGAGGGCTAATGATCTCCTGCTTGACAGGAAACACAAAATTTCCTCTGTATGTGGCTGAACCAGAGCCCCATGCTAGAGCAGTGTGCTCATTTAACTGGAAAGGAAGACTCTGAAGAAGTGGAAGTCGTGGCTAATGCACATTGCTCTCCCTGGATTACAGTGTTCTTGAGATGCTCCTTGGTCTCCTTCACCTGCACTCAAAATTGCCATTTTGATTTGCACGGGAGGCTGAGAGCTGAGCGTTGGAGGTCATTGCTTCATGCTCAGGTACAGACTTAATGTCCAGTGCCAAGTGCCTAGGCTAGTCATGGCAATGATGAGTTATGGGAAGAAAGCCAAAGGAAGGACAGCAATACGGCAAAACCTTTCAGAACAAGGGAGGAAGGCAGGACCAGGAGCTTTGGTCCCTCTGGTCCTCTGATGGCTCCTAGCCTTTGGACTTGGGTTCACACATGGTTGGCTCTTCAAGTTTCTCACTGGCACCACAGGGACCCTTTGGTGGACTCTGCAACATCCCTGGAAGGTTATTGGACTTTGAATTTTCCTTTTTTCAGTAGCTAAGCATGTGTTTAGGCATGAGAAAAATCTTGCCTCACCTCATTTCTCAGCCTGTGTCCTTCCTCCCTAGTTATATAGTGCTCACCGTGACTATACGAACACTAGGAGTAAGAAAAGAAGAAAATGGGGATCACTAGGAATATAACAGCTCACTGACAAAGTTACCAAATCAGTGACTATAAAATAATCTTTTCCTCCTAAAATTACCTGATGTTCCTGCCAGCCAGCTCATACGCTGGATATAAATTAAATAACAATCTGTAATAGAGCCAGTAAAGCTGCTAAAGAAAGCACCCACAGAACATTTCAGACAAAATAAGGAAGAGTTTTCAATGGCCAAGACATTACAGCACCATCTGAAATTCCCTAACGTGTCTGTCCTTAGAAGGTCAGAGTGGAGAATTATCAAGCAAAGCAAAAACAGATCTGCACAATAGAAAGAAATAGGCATACAGAGAAAGGGAGTGACTTGGTGCTTTTGCATTGTGTACCCACAGTGTGCCCATTTTCCTTGGCTTTGCTGCTGTTTTCCTTCCTTCTAGGCATTGCTACTCGAGTTTTCTCCTGGCCGCTGTGGCCGAAGCAGAGCAGTTGTCCCCTTTGTGGTCTGGGCTTCCTTCTCGCATCGGAGTACAGAGTCTTGACTGCTTCACATTTAGTGACGTGTCTTCCCCCCTTCCTAAAGTTTACCTACTAAATTCTTTCTTTTTAACATCCCAGCGTGACTCAGCTATCACTGTGATAGGACTGTTACAAGATCCTGATAACCCATGGGCCAGCTTGTCTGTGCTGATGCTCAGGTTGGTTTTGCTCTAGCCTTTTAAGGGTGAAAAGGCAAGCTAAAGATCAGGCTGATAATTACTCTCACCCTGGGCCTTTGGTCCTGCCTTGGCATGTTTGCTCAGCTCACTTGTTGAAGTACCCTGCTGTTAGAGCCTGGATTTGCACTGTGGAAATGGATCAGGGGCTGTAGTTCGATAAAACACGGAGAACACTGGAGAACGGAAGAGGAAATTGCATCCCGTACACTGAGAATCCAGAAAAGAGTATGGAGACTCAAGTGTATTTACTGGTACTCAGGCTAAAACACAACATGCCTCTGTTTAATTTTAGGGGTTTTTTTGTGAGAATTTTCCATCTGAAGGAAAAACTGCAGTACCTCAGAGTCAAGGGATTAGGTCCTCGCTTCTGGTTTCCTCGACTGCAAAAACCAGACAAAACTATTAGACTTTTTTTGCTCACTGTCCCTGTGATTCCAGACAGATTTCTAAACCTCAGAATTATAAAAAGTTACCCTGGAGAGGTGCCTTGGGAGATCTCCTACAGCATCCCTCTGAAATTAGGTACTTCTCTATATTTCATGGAGAGTGTCTGGGTCTGTTTTCAGTACACCTCAGTGTTTGTTATTCAAGGCTAACCACACAGCACCTTGGTTGCTCCTCACAGGTCATATTTGCCAGCCTTTTGTCACTCTTCTTGCTCGGCTCTGGGCCCAGCCCACCTCACCTATGTCCTCCTTGAAACACAGCCACCAGTACCAGAGCCAGTGTCCAAGCTGAGGCTTCAGCGACACTTGGTAGGGGACAGATTTGAGGAGATTCATATGAGTGTCATGAGACGCTGAATCCAAGGGCTCCCGCAAGAAACTGTTGCTGCCCCTTCCCACCTTGGTATTGATGCTTTGGAGACAAGTCCCCCAGGTTTATCCAACACGCAGAGACTTGGGCATCAGGATGCCTGTCCAGAGGCATATGGCTAACCACTAGTACTCATAAAATGCCAACTAACCTCATAAGCATCTAGTTGAGGTGTGGGGTGGGGGTGGTTATGCTTTGGTTTCCGTTGGGGAAGTCTGGTTTTTGTTCACATCCACCTGGGTCTGACGACACAGGTCTCCTCCAAGCAGATCTCTCACCTCAGCCTTGCCGAGACTTGCAGAACAAGCACTGTCCTGTCTCATTTTATGTGTTGAAAGGCTGTTTTCAGGTGTCCTCTCAGATGTATTTTTTTCTACACTTCTCATAGTTTTCCTCCTATTTTCCAGTCCTTTTACTGTCAAGACATGTGGGTATAGACAGATTCCTCTCTCCCAAAAGTACCTTTTAGACAAAAAAAGAGGACACTGCCATGTAAGGGATACTCAAATATGCTGCCCCAGCCACAGGTTCACGTTCTGCCCCTGCATGATGTTGGTTTCCCCATGTGCCAGCCAGTGTTTTACCCACCAGGTTGTTCAGTCCCTCGCAGGCACCAGCCCCTTCAGTCAGGTCATGCAAGGATCGGCTTTTCTATGAATGTTTTAGAAAGCTGAAATCCAGGAGAAAGACTGTTGCTGCCAAGTCTGGTTAAAAAGAGATGTTTACGTCCTTGAGGGAGCAAAGCTGAGGCCACATAGTTTTGGATGATTAAATGGCCTTGTTATCTTGCTGGCTTCAGGAGAGCCTGTTCTTAGGAATTCCATTTTGAGCTGTGTTTTAGGGTATTGCTGATTTTTTAGGGCTCAAAATCACGAATAGTGCCAGGAGGCTGGACCAGCAGCGAGTCCCGAATCGACTGGGTCAGGCTGGCTTGGGGTACAACAGAGCTTGCTGCAGTGTGCTGGGGAGGGGGCATCCCACTGGCAGCCCCAGCTGTATCCCATGGTGCTAAATATCAAATCAGCAGGTACCACAGTACCTGCATGAGCCAAACAGCAGCTGCCTGTTATACCGTGGTGTGCAACACCACGGCCGTGGGGATGGGAGTGTGGGGCAGACTTGCCTGGCACTGATGAAGAGCGTGAAAGCAGCTTTTTTTCTGGGCATTAAGGGGAGCAAATTTCATATGTTTGAGAAACACTCACCTGCAGTGTCCTTCCAGGTTCAGGCTGGGGATCTGAGCTGCTTCCATTTACTTCTAAAGCGCCTTGAAGAACAGCAGTATTTTGTTAACTAATCGCTTAGTACTGACTTCACTTTTTCTGATGCATCAGAATGTGTATAATTAATTATAATTAGATAGTTTTACCTTTTTTAAAATTTATTTGAGTTTATTTATTTTATACACTTCAATTTATTTTGTCAGTGGTAAGCATTTGCAGCTGAAGTTAGGAAGTTTTCCAGTCTTCTTGTTTAGCACAAACTTGGAAACCTAATCTTTAACCTGAACTTTGTCTTTTCACCAGAGCAACTTTGTTTACTGTTATTATTTACAATTTTAATTTTCTTTTATACTAATTCCTAGCTGTGAACAGGGCCGGGTTTTTTTGCCAGTAACTCTTTACTTTTGCTGGTTACAGTAGCTGGGCGCCAAGCTGAGGTGTTGGTGCCCTCTAGTGAGCACCGTCTGAAGTCGAGAGGACAGTGCCTGTTCCCGCAGTTAGCTGCTGCTGTGACCATCTAGAGCCTACACTCTGGTTTTACATTTTTATCAAGCCTGAAATATTAAGAAACAGAAGCCTGTACCTCTGCAACCCGAAGGACCACTGCTAGTGAAGCAGAGCTAACAATTCACAGTCTATCATTTAGGAAACGTAGTTAGGAGCATTTTCTAAGCCCACGTTGCCTATAAGGAAGCTGCTCTTTTCTCATCCTTGCATTACTTTTATTCGTAATGTTGATTTGTATTTGTAGTGTCACCTTGTGCCGCACACTCACCTGCTGCCCACAGATGCTCTTGCCCTGCTTCCCCTCCCTGTGCATGCAAACTTAGACATCGTGTCTGTGCTTCCTCTTCGAGCAGCATCGCCCCTTCCCAGCCAGTCCTCTGTTCCTGTCCACCGAGACTTTTAAGGACATTGAGGTCTGGATATCTTTTTAAATATATGCCCATACAGCCGGGCTTTGACCCTTGATTCCATCCACCATGATGCAGAGAGCAGCAGGAAGGAGCGTTGTGATACTTAGTATTTGTAACTGGATCTACTGGTTAGTGGTGAATGGTCAGCCAAGTCATCGTGTAATGTTTTTCCATTTACTTGTTAGAAGGATGTCACCTTTACGATCAGTACATCACAGTTTTAAGCCTCTATGAGAAGTCTAGTTGCTAAGAACTAGACGTCTGCTTCATTTTCCTGAAGGGCTGGGCTAATCTCTGCAAGTTCTTCCTGGAGAAATTAAGGCGCTTATATTTACATTCATTCTAATTAATGTCGTGCACAGTGTGCATTTAGCTAGGAAAATGTTGACTGATTTTTCTCTAGTTGAGGTTATTGTGGCCAGGGTCTGGCAGGACTCTGAGGAATTTGGACCTCATGTTGCATCATGCAGGGGAAAGCCTAAAACATGCCCAAGGGCTTTACTGCCCTGAAAAACACAAGCAGGGAAACACTGATGGTAATAGGTTAGAGAAGCAGTTTGCTGCAGTCTTTGCTGAAGACTGGTGCTGTGGAGACCGTGCACGGCACAGTGGGGTTCCCCAGAGCATCGCTGGCCTGTGTGAATGGGGCAGGTGCACAGGGGACAGAAGCTGCTTAACCTCAAATTGACAGAAATGCTACTGGATAAGGCTGATATTAGACATCTTCTCTATCACCTGGGCAAGTCGTGTTTCCAGGTCACTCTGAGACTGGCGAAGTCAGTGGCAGAGCTCCCAGAGCTGAGGAAATGTGGGTTGTGTGAAAAAGTGATGCAGAAAAGAGAAGGGCCACACAGTCCGTAGCACAACTGCCTCCTAGCGACAGTCTGTATCACACGTAGAAAGCGAAATAAAGAGGCAGAGAAGAGATTTGCTCCTGGGTTTCTTGTTTGTTTTCAGTTAGCACTTTGTTGTGCCTAAACACTTTAATCTCAATTTAATGCCAATATATAACTTATTCTCAGACACGCTGAAAAGATTCCTAGGATGACAAGAGTAACAAACATAACGCAAATCTTCCTCCTGAATAAGCGCATAACCTATTTGTCAAGAAAATGGGGCTAATACACAATTCCAGGTAGCTCAAGCAATTGTAGCCTCTGCACTGTAATTACTGCAGTGTCAGGTGGATCTTTTTTCTACGGTATTCAACACTGAGCTTGGCTGATGGTCACATTTCCTTACTCACAGACACTGTTTAGGTTTGACAGGGATTCCAAACTACAGCAAACCTATATCAGCCACAGAGTGTTTATGCAGTGACTGCTCAAGTGACATCCATGAAAAACAGGTGACAAAGTGAATGTACATAAGGCACTTAACTAGCATGTTTTCTAGGACGGTTCAGGTTAACTGCGTGGGTAGGTTAAAAACTGCCTTCTCTGAATATGGCTCTCCCCAGCAAATCCAGTCGTGATCCTCCCTGTCAAACACAGGAGAAAGCAAGCAGAGCCTGCAAGTGGAGGAGGAGAAATTTGGCAGAGCCTGGGAAAATTTCAAACCCAACACTGGGATCAGCACAAAATCCCCAAGTTCAAGATCTACAAAATCACCTTTCATACAGGTGTTGCAACATTTTTTCAAAGCACAGTGCTTGGAGGCTATCTGTCTCACTAGGTTCTTTCATAGGGAAAAGGTAGGGTTTCAGTTTCCTGTTAATTTGAGGAAAACTGCAGTATATTCAGATGACTCAGTTACATTCAATTATAGGCATGCCTGTTTATGAGAAGCAAAGAAAGCATTTTAGATATTTGAGAAAAGCAAGTCTATAAATAGCAGTACAATTCAGCTACAGATGGGCAGAAACTCCATCCCTTCATCTGAACATTTCATACTTTGGGGCACTTGAAATCCGAATCTGACGTTTGCATCATTAAAATGTTTAGAGTCCACCTACACAAGATTGTAAAACACGCAATTTTCAGCAGACGTTACTTAAGTCACATCTTCTCTCCCCCTGTTTCCCTACCTCTCCCTCTTTCTTTCCTCTTCTGCTGTTAAATCCTAAAGATTTTCACAGAAACTGCTTTTTATAGACTCTTTTTATTAGAGCACTATCCCTGCTAAACACTTCTATGAAATTCTCTATTAGAGTGTAACCACCTACAGACCCTGTGGTATCCGGTTAGGTTTTCAAAGTTGATTTTATAGAAGTTTCTCACTGAGCACATTTTAAATGTCAAATTATAACTTTAAGCCTGTGATAGTATATATAGTAATTTCATCCCCTTCCTTCCAGCTTTTGGAGGAGACTTTTTCTTCCCTTTTGCACACACAACCTCCACAAGCTGTCTGATGTTTCCCGTCGTAGTTCACAGAGAAGTTTGTCTTTTGAGAGATGCAAACCATTAAAAAAAAAAAATCAGCAATAAAAGGAGACTTTAGAAAGTTACTATTATGTAAGGGAAGCTGAACTATTATGTAAGCGAAAGAGTGCTATGGAAAGGAAGGAGCACAAATTGTTCTGCAAACTTAACTCCTCAAAGGCCTGAGGAAAAATTACATCCTTGAGAGCTTGTCTATTTTTCTAACAGTATCACTCAGGTTGACTAAGAGTATCATCTTTGTCTGGAAACTTTCCTGCACTTGTTTCTCCAGATGTGAGACACAGTGACGCTGCTGCTTCAGCCATAAATCGTATTGTGGCTGGAAGCTGTAATGGCTTTGTGGTGGTGAGGTCAACCTGAGCAGACAAGATTATACACCCTTATATTTTTAAACACCAAGCGGGAGTGATACCTACCCCTATTCCTCCCTGTCCATAAGGTCCTGTCTGATTTATGTTAGCATAGTAACTTACAGACACTTTTAAAATCTGGAAGCAGCATCTAAGGCTCTTTCATCAGGAGTCCTACAGCTGCTACATCCACCCACGCAGCTGGATGTTCAACTTAATGACAATTAGCAGGAGCAGGGGTCTCGGACAACCGGGCTGTTCCTGTGGTACCACCCTCCTGTATCCACAGGAGTAAGTAAAAGCACCGTGCTACAATTGCCTACCTCATTGATTGCTAAGCCCTGACCCTGCTTTTGCTTTCTTGGCATTTATGTATACACTTCACATGCAGATCGTATGGACAGAATAGGCAGAGTAAAAGAAGACTCCCAGTTCTGTGTTTCTAAAAGACTCGGAATAGAAAATCCTCCAGAACGTGAACCGCTGGAGATTTAACAGGCTGGCTCTGCTCGTGAATAAATTATTCCCTAGTGTAACAGAAACATGAATTTAAGGTTCAATGCTGTTGGTGTGACCGCAGAAGCATTCTTATTACTACATGCAAAACGCTGAGTTTATACTGCCCTCTTCTGTAGTACACTGAAAATGAAAACAGAATTAAGGCCAGGAATTGTTCTAAGAAACGAAATCCTAGTTAGTACTAAGGATCCTTCTATGTCAAATTCTCCCTCTGGGTCAGCTTTTCCTTCCTGTTGTTATTTGTGAAAGTATTGTCCCTAGCCAGAATATAACAATTCATATTCGCTTTTTCCTTTTAAGTTGGCCTTTGCTAATAGCTCTTCTGTAGAGTAGGTGTCACTTCTCAAAATACCACTGTTACGTAAAGCCTGATTGATATGAGCTAAGGTGGGCAGAAAAAAGTTATCAAAATCTGACTGTTTGAAAGAGAAGAATGTATTTTTGTTTAAAGCAGTGGGAGGGCATAATTACCTGCACTGAGGATAGGAAAGATTTGAGCTCGCGTTGCCGACGTGCAGGTCTACAGAGAGCAGACCCACCTCTTCATGTGCTCCCCTGCTCCTGCGCCCAGAGGCATCCCCCATACAGCACGAGGCGTTTCTGAAATCCCATTACAGACAAAATGTAATGGCCAAACAACACCATGCTGTTTATCCAAAGACCATTAGCAGGCAGGGTAATTACACTGCAGGCATAAAGGTCTCTGAGCACGGTAGCGCTGAAGGATGAGCAGCACCTGTCTGAGAGGGGAGCAGCGAGTCGCTGGCTGGATGTGCCCTGTGTGCCCCGCCACCATGCCCGCAATACCACGTGGCCCTGAGCTGGCCTGGGCAAGGATTTGCCCCCCTGGCCCTCACACAGAGAGGCAAATGGGGTGGGGAGGTCACGGATGTGTCCCGGCTCTGACGCTGCTGGAGGGCAGGGTGAAAACAAAAAAAGCTAAAGTGAAGCCTCAACAGACAGAATTTCTCTCATGTTCAAGGCACACTTCTGGCCAAGGGACCAGAGAGAAGCTGTGTTTAAAATAAAGACAGGTGTAAACTTCCAGCTTCTCTCTTTTAGGGGATTTTGTTTGGATCTACCACTAAGTTTGAAAGGTAGCTCTTAAAGCTCTCCCTTTAAATCCCTAAGCCAACTATTTGCAGTGTTCCATTCATCTGAAACCCTGGGAATCCTATTTTCTGCAGTGTCTCCACCAAGCTGTCATCCCTTCAGCGTGTGTACAGAGGTGGTTTTGGCCACAGAGGGCTCTGCGTGAGCCCTGTGATTAGGGCTTTCTGTGTAAGTTCATTAAATTCAGTCTATCAAGAAGCTGGTTTGCTCACTTGGTAAATTGCAACAGAGAGCGGGAAGGACTTGCACGTACTCAGCATATTGCAGCTCTGAGATATATTGGAGCTGGTCTTCAGATAAAGAAATCCAATAACAGGGACTCTTTGCAGAACAAGTTATTTTAAGACACGTTTTCACTTCTTAATGATCCTTCAATTACCAGCTTCCTGACCAATAATGAGAACTGCTGAAGCAAACCAATTTGCAGTGGCACTACTTTTTTGTAATTTTGCTTTATAACCAATATTCTCCCACATAAATAACAGAGCAGTGATATTACAGCACAGCTGTCATCACTGTTAATCTATACATGTATATAAGTCTTTTAAAATAATTGGTCAAAGCATGTCGTTGAAGTAATGGTACCTTCAAACATTTCTTTAGTCCCTTGTACTCCAATGGCTTTGCTGCTACTACGTGTTCCAGTATTTTATTCCTGACACAAAAATATGTACAGCAACCAGATAGTGGCCAGCAAACTTTTTTTTTTTGAGCATTAGCACATCTTTTGCTTCTCTCTTTTCTCCTTCAGTGAAGATCTTTCAGAAGTGTTTCGGAAAACTGGCAAATTCCCTTAATGCTCTGCAATACATATTCTTTGGGCCTGCTTAGCTCTGCTTTTTAAGAATTCTTTTTAGAAAAAAATATCTGTATTAACAACCTGTTTTTTTTTCCTGGGATTCCCTTGCTAATTGCTCATACTCTGTCATCATATTTTTCAAGTTAAATTCAGGTTTCTCTGCTGTCATTCTGATCATGCTTCCTAGAGAATGTAAATTCCCTTTTGTTCTACGTGGAAGCCAACAAAACTTCATTTAAAAACTAGAAGTGAGCTTAAGCAGCAAAATTCACATCCAGGTACAAACTTTGTCGAAGTCCAGGTGTGCTCCAGTTAGGGGTGTGGAGGGTCACTCCAGTAGCTTTGATGGCAGAGGTGTTATATTGACCAGACGCTGCCTGGGAACTACAAGGCAGCTGTGATCAGCCAGTTGGGATTTCACTGACATTGAGGTGACGGGGAAGAGTGTATGGCCCTCATGTCTCTACCACTTTTTATCATCCAGCTTCTCCACCCTGAGAGCTGGAGCCCTGCAAGAAATACGGCTGAAGGGTTGGTAAGGACCTGCTGGTTAAGTTCAGAGGAAGGATGGGGTCTCTCTTACAGCAAGGAGCCAACTTGAAAATTTGCGTGCCACCCCCAGCTCTCTTTCTCTGCAGGGCCAAGCCCCATTAAGCCAAGCCAAGCCCCCAGCTCACACAGTGCTCCAGCAAAGCATAGGCATAAACAAGTTTTCACTGCCGTTGACAAAAGCGCGGCATTTTCCTTCACCAGGAGCCAAAGCTCACTGAGAGCTCCCGCTCTGTTTGCAGTGAAAGAAGGGCTTTCACAATAGAAAGGCTCAATAGAAGCAGTTGCTACGTGGGAGGATACTGAAAACAGTGATTGGCATCACATTTTCTTTCTTCTATCTTCTCTAGTGTTTGAACCCCAAGAATTGCAGGAACGTGGCTGTTCCTGTGGCTAAGACTTCTTCTCTTTCTCTTGTTTCCCCACTCCAATCATCAGCGTTTTAAGAACAACTTGAATTAATCGCACCCGTGGCAGAAGGGTTGTATTTTCCGGCCCTTTATGCTATCACAAGTGTATGCCCATGTCCTGTGGGTATAAAACCTACAGCTGCATCTATCGTATCCTCCGCCAAGGGTCGTGTGCCTGCTCTGCCTTGGGGATGGGACAGAGGAAGGTGAGCTGTTCCCACGCTGGGGGCACATGGCTCACCGCATGTGCTGTGTGGCTACCGGAGCATGGTACCAAGCCCTCACAACGTCCCCTGTAGGGTCACCACCACCACCCCCAGGCCGGGGGATGTACCTTTTCCAGCTGATCATACAGATGTTCTCAAACACTGCCCTGTCCATAAAACCGAGTCAATGGGGTTGAGCTGACAAAGGGCAAGCACACCACACTTGTTATTTGACTGGTACAGGATGGGACCCCCATTTATTTTCTACAGTAGCCGGGGGCCACGACCCCTCTGTCATGGTCAAATTTTGGCTGATGCAAAACCTCAGAAGTCCTTACCTGGATTTAGGGCCAAGCCACAGGTATTGCTCTTAGAGGCTTCCCATGCTGAGACGTGCTCCTGTTTTACTTCACCATTGTGAAAACAGAATTATAGCCCATGTTACAACCAACCCCTTTTGCTGGCACTTGCTGAAAGATTTGTCTAAAACTTGGCAGTGGTTAAATCTAGTTACAGCGATAGCAAGAGAAAGTATCACTGCAAAGCTGAGTCGTACAGTGTCCCTCTCCTCTGCCAAAGGGAGACCTGGGAATTTATTTGCGATCAACATCGTGTAGAGAATTGGGTTTTCTCATGCCCTTGCAAGGGAAACGATTGCTAATGGATCTTGTGCTTCAGCGGCATCTCTCTCCCTGTTATGTTTCCCAAGTGTGTAGGTAGAGCAGCGAGCCTATGGAAACCTTTTGTCCTTTTGTAAATTGAAAGAGAACAACTCCTGCCTGCTCACAAAGATGAGAGCCAGAAAGTTATGAGAAAAGTACTATTAATCGCTGACTTCTGAAACCTTGACAAAAGAAATGTGATAATGAAAGCCACAGTAATCAAGGAGACAATAATACAAAGAGGCTGAAGGTAGGATTCTTCTAAGCTAGAGGTAAACTTCTCGATGCATTTCTGTACGTCTACATGTATTTGCTGAGGTGAGAAGGACTTCAAAACACGTTCTGGGATTGTGTGTTGTTCTTTATTATAATTACCACTACTACAGCAGTGCCTAGCAACTCTAATTAAGTATCAGGGTCTTATTGCAGAAGTCATTGTGTGAAGGAGGAATTAAAAAACAAGTGACTTACTGTCTTAGGCATTTCAGGCAGAAGAGAGTATGAAACAAGCACCCAGACTGGCACTGTGTCAGCAGGTTTTAAAATGTGAGTCCTCTGAGAAAGAAAATATGTGAAAACCAAAGGTTGCCTTCCATATATTTAACCAATAAAGGGAGTCATGGGGAGATCCTAAGCAAAGGGAAAGACATGAGAGGAAACGTTAGACCAGCTGCAAGGGAAATGTCTGAGGCTATTTTAGAAAGCCTTGAAGACACCTTTCAGAAGAAATAAGGCCAGTTTTACTGCAGGGGGAGAAAATTCCAGTATCGAGCTCTCAAAATATTATTTCCACCTCCATTCCTCATGTTCACATATTTCTAGCAATCTGGTCGTGGTATTTCCATACCACCCTCCTACTTAATATCTAATTGTCACTGTACTATTGATCTCCTGCCCAGCTGTGAGTGGTTTCTAAGCACAACATAGAAATTATCTAGGGGACTTTGCACTCTCTGCTTAGCAGTTTGGTTTCAGGTGTGCGTGATATTGCCTCATTTCCTTTTTCTTCCCAGTGCTCTCACTGGTTTACCATCACTCCCCTCTCTGACTTGTTTTTCCCATCTTATCAAAGAGAAGCTTCCGCTGTGAGCTGAAGCCATGTCCTTTTTTCCCATGGCTCTGCTGTTCCCCAGACAGGGCCAACATTTCTGGAGATCAATACTTTTTATTTTCATTGGCCATATTTTCAGCCTTGTTGCTTTTCAGTGTAGTTCCTTCCCTGCTCAGTGCTTTGCTGAAACCTTTATCACAAGACTAATGCCCTGATTAATCAATAAGTAATAAGACTGAGCTAATTCCAGAGCTAAAGGGGAAATCCCAAGGGAAACACTGTGTGTGCTTCCTTTTAAAATTCTGTAAGGCCCCCAGCCTCGCAAAAGTTCACAGGGCTAATTAAAGGGCTTTACAGAGAGCAAGCATCAGAGGACTGCATTTTTGATCTTCATCTTGACCAAGATTAACAGACGTTACTCAGTTCACAGCCCAACATGAAAATCCATTCCTTGCAGACAAGGCTATGAGGTAGAAGAGGCCGCTTCAAGTGACCAAATAACTGTGCTGGTGAAGCACAACCTTTGCAGAAGTCAAGGCCAGGAAAAGGTGAAGATTGAGCTACACGCCTTTGGACAAGAAGTGATAGAGAGGGAGGAGGCATAGCTGAGACCTGGAGACCAGAATTATTCATGGACCCTGCTTTACATACCAGGGGAGATGGAACAGTTATTCAATCCCTATATGTCTGCTGATGATTTTGTAGCCTTGTATTTTATCCTACCAAAATCATCTGCCTCCCAGCCTGCAGAGCTCCAGCCCATCTGTAGGCCAGCTCTAGCCCATTTCCCTTGTGCCCATGGCAACCTCATTGGGTCTCAATGCACACGTCCAACGGTTTAATACAGATATTTCTGTCTTGATCATCTGTCAGCCTAGTTGGTCTAGGTTGCAGCTCCTAGAAGGAGGGACAGTCCAAAGCCATAGGTGGTGCCTTGAGTTCATGTTGGCTTGTCTGCTTCTAGTCCTTGTCGGGAAAGAAAAGCTATGCAGCTGTGAAGTTATCAAACCCCTCATAACTGTTAAAAAGTTCAGCTCTTTCTGAACTCAAGAAGCGGGCAAAAGTTTTGCCAAGTGTGTTGTGAAAGTACCTCTCCTCACCCACCCCCGCATCTGAGACAGAAGAGCTCAGAGTGAGCTAACACCACTGCCGTTCTCTAGCACTAGAGAGAGATACCTTGAGCTATTTCACTGTGCCCCGCGATGGAAAAGTACACGTACATAGCTGACATCCAAACACTTACTGCCTCCGTATGCAGCGCATTCCCCATAGTTCAATTCTGTACTAAACCTTCACTTTTTAAAAAGTTCATTATGTGGGAGAGGATAAAGCAGGGACAGCACAACCTTATTCAACAGCATAAATGGGTTTCTCTGGCAACCATCATCAAGCTGCATTACATCGTAACTAAGTGTAGAAGCAGCTATATTTAGGTTCTGGGTCTGCTTTTGCCCTATCTTTTCCACTGCAGAAAATTAACATGTATCTGCGCATCTAGTTGGGGGGGGAGGGGGAATATCCACCCATCCACTGTCACTGAGGTAAGGATGTGTCTTTGAAATTTGAAAAGGTCTGCCTGAATAACTTCATGCTCCTTCTCTTTTTATGTTTGTTTTTTAGTGCATCTCCAATTTTTCACAAGTTTCTCAGACTGCTCCAGGCTTACGAATTAGTTTTGTTCAGCTGCATCTGCATTGGCCAACAGATGCGGGTCTGTGGTGCTCCCTTGAATCCTAAACCCCAGGTGAGTCCCCGAGCCACGTCCCAGCTACGTGCTGGGTCAAGAGGTGGCTGGACAACACTCGCCGATGCACCCCGCACTGTATTGAAGGAAGGTGCAGGTGGGCAAGCAGAGATGCAGCCTGCCACACTGATCTTTCCAAGCTGGGCAGTTTGGGGACCTTTCACCGTGGGGCCCCTTCACCGTGGGGCCCCTTGCAGGGCACAGTAAGACTCAGAGGATCTGGAACTGTCCTACTCACAGAGCGGAGAGCCCAAGCACCCGCAGGCAGGCTCCTGGTTCCCATTTAAATCATCCTAAATGTCTCTGAAGTTCAGAGCCTGGCTTCTTCAGTGTCTGGCAACACTTCAGCCAAAGAAAAAAGGCAGATGTGTGTTTACTGAACGTGCCCGGCACCACCATAGGTGTTTAACGCATGGAGATACGGTAACAGCCCCACTTATGATCTCAGTAGCTGGGACTCCGCGAACCACAGGGGATATGTAGCTACTATTTTCAAAATGTCCACGGAATCTGGGAGTGCAAATAGTTGCTAGAAAGTGAGAAGTATCACCTTTTGATGACCAGCCTCCAGTAAAATGTCTCGGTTTGAGCACCCAAAATAGTGGCATCTAAAATCACGAGTCCCTTTTCTGAAAGTGGTGATTCTATATATAATACAGAGACATCAGCAAGAGTAACATCCAAGGGAGTTAAAAATAATTCTGAAATATTCTGGAAGAAATTACTTACGAGGAACTTTTCTTGATGGTTTGGGAATTTTTAATTTTCATATCTTTTCTTAGTATCATTTGACTTCTGTGGTCATCCTTTCTCCCAGCTTACCACAGAGAGATAATTACAGCAGCTACTCTTAGAAAAGGAACAATTAAACTAATTGCTACAAATCAAATCAACGGAAAAAGATCTTATGTTTCCAAGAATTAAGAAATAATGCACATATGCTGTAGGGACTTATCTACAAATGGTTACTAAAGACAATAACGATACTGTTTATACATATGTGGCAGGTATATATCAAATAATAGTGATAGTTTGACATCCAGAGATTAGCTCACAGGCTCATTATCTTTTGAATGAGCTTAATGTTTTTAAAATTACTAGATCAAGCCTTAGTTGACATAGGTATTATGTAACAGTCAGCCTATACGAGGTGCTCTCCATCTCAAAATGTTCTTGATTTTCTGCTGGTTATTTGGCAGACCTCTGGGAAAATCAGCAGCAATTTCACAATCCACAAAAGAAGTTTTTGGCATGAGTCGCCACCACAGGGGCGGGATAGGGCCGGGAGGTTCTGGAGGACACCAGGTTGACCAGGAGCCAGCAACGCACCCTTGCATCAAGGAAAGCCAAAGGCATCCTGGGCTGCATTAGCAAGAATGAAGAAGTGATTATTTCTCTCTACTCTGCAGTTGTGAGACCACAACTGGGGTGCTATACCCAGTTTTGGCCTCTGTAGTACAAGAAAGATGTTGACAACCTGGAGCCAGTCTATCAGAGGGCCACCAAGAGGCTGGAGCACATGACATGAGGAGAAGCGGAGAGAGCTGGGCATGTTAAGCCAAAAGGAGAGGAGACGAAGGGGACACCTGCTGTCTGCAAACACTGAACCAGGCTCTTCTTGGAAATGCATGCTGGAAGGGCAAGAGGCAACAGCCACAAGATGAAACATCTGGATTTTTGACTCAATGTAAGAAAAATATTTTGTCACTCTGCAACTTTTCCCCTTTGAAAGCCGGTCTGCTGGGAAACCAGTTCCTTCTGCTAGGCACCAGCCAGCTTTAATAACATGACTTACAAATTTTACTTACCAGATATCTGGATTCAGAAAAAGCAGTGAAACCTCAGCACTGACCCAACAGTCATGACAAGAGCAAAGTTCCCTCCCTGAGCCCCAAAGGGCTACCAGTATACTGGCCAAAAGAAAGGCATGAAACCTAAGAGCAACAGCTCTTCATCCTATTGCAAAATGGCACCAAAAGATGGGACGCTTTCAGAGGGAGACAGTGGCCCCTTCCAAGCCATGTTCCTTTCCTCCTGACAGGCTTGTTCAAAAGGTTTGTGATACAGCCGTGTGTCCAACCCCACTGCAGCCACCAAAGGCTGAGGTCTCAAAGGAGGCAAGAGAATTGCCTGACAACACCCAAGATATTCTTATCTACTCTTCGTCCTGACAAAAATGAATCCTCATCTTTAGAGTTCTGTTGCCCAAAAGACACAGTCAAGAGTAAAAAGTAAATTTTTAGTTCCTTTAAAATGGCATTAATTAAATTGGAACTTTCTACCCCCTCAAAAATGCATGCAGGAAACCCTTGTTTATGTTGGCTGAAAGTTCAAAATCAAACTGAAAAAATCAACCAGTTAACATGTTTTCTAGTTTAGGACTAGGCTGCAATACAAGTATTTAGGGATCTGATGCTAGTGGGCTAGGGATTGCTGTTACTACTGCTTACAGCAGTGGGGGTTTGTAGCTCATGAGAGACCAACAACATAACAAGCAGATGAAATGTGTGGACTGTTGCTTACACAGCACCAACATCTTTATGAAAGATACATATCTTTTTTAGGCTTTACATCAATTCTGTCACAGACTTCCAAGAATAAATAGTCCCTCCCCTGCCTTGTTAACATATCAGCCCAAGCATCAAGCTGTAGACTTATCTCACTTAAAAATGTTGATTCCAAAAGTCTTATCAGTTTACCAAAACAAATATTAACAAAGAGATTAAGTGAAAGGACATGTTTGCATTCTTTTTGAGAACATATGCATCTAATATTTGCCTTGCTTTGGAGAAGAAAATATAATTCAAGAACATGTCCCCTGGTTACTCTCCAAAAGCAGCCAGGTGAGGGCTAGCTAACATATTTTCTTACCTGAATCAAATCAACCATCACACATTTAAAAATAATGTGCACAATAGATTACAGGGAAAAGACTAATATATGCCATTTGCCATATCATTCCACAAATATCCTGTGAGAGACTTGTATAAAGTGTGGGTTTTTTTTAATTCTATGTAACATTGTAGGTTGTTTTTTTTTTTCTTTTCTTTATCTGAGATGGATGGGTGAACCTGGCAGTCGTACAGAGAAATTAACTATGTGTTTCAAATTATCACTGTCTCTTATTCAAAATATGGAATTCTAATAGGTTTTTAATCAAGATCTAGTCAGGAGAAGTAAGGACATAGGAAATGCTAGTGCTAGACTTAGCTATTTTAGCAGAAAAATTGCTGGAACCATTTTGCTGTTGTATCTTGCAGACTGCCTGAGTAAGATCGTTCAGCAATTAATACCACAAACATCATCACGAGGACCCCTTTGATGCTGAGCTTACAGTGTGGTTTCTTTGAGGAAACAGGGAGTAAAAGGCAAGGTTGTCCTTGGGTAGAAATTGTGGTTTGATAACAGGCAGGTAGGAATCACCCAGAGCTTTGAAGAGAACATAGAGAAAGGATGCAAGGGTCTTTTCTGGAACGAGCTGAACCCACATGACCAGGACATAACATATTCCTGAGAAGGACTGCAGAAAGGTTTTTATGCTGTCTTGTTAACACAGGTGTACAAAAGTGCCTGAAGGTTGGGTTGTTTTTTTTTTCCAAATCCTGAATAACTTCTCTCATATAGTAAACTGTGCTGCTTTTGATAAGTTCTGAGTTCTTAAAAACGAAGCAAGAGCGGTAAAATGCAACCAGGGCACGGTGATGGCACCTGCCGCAGGGAGGCTGCGCACCGGGCGTCCCCCCCTGCTGCTTCACCCACAACACAGAGGAATCAAAGACGAGTCACACGTACTGCTCCGGCAGCCCTTGGAAAAACGGCCCAGTAAAAATCATGGGATACCCACAGTACCCACTGCTTTCCCAGGATAGAAAGGGCAGGAGTCTATGTTTTTAATTAACCCATTAACAGTTAGAAATTAATCACCTTTTATGTTTGAATCTGCTCTGCAGCCTGCGTGTCATCCTGCACCGCTCCCCAGCAGTTCCCCCTCGCTCTGCCCTCCCTCCCCGCTGCCGTGGGAGAAACACCGAGGGGGTGGCACTGCCCTGGTAGTTCCCGCAGGCAGGGGAGGTTGTGCACGCTGTGCTTAATGACTCTTACCAGGACTGAGATTAAGTGTGGTTAGATTCAGCTTGTGCATAGTTTAAGCAACTGCGAATGGGTTTTCGTGTAGTTGAGAGAAGCTGTTGTTCCTCAGTTCTTGCCACATCTTTAAAGAAATGCCAGGTAGGATGCGGACTGCACAATGGTCTATACATAATGTACTAGCAGATGGTTTGCAAACATTTTTAAGTGGCCTGATAGAGAAAAAGAGGTGGTCTCTGTGTGCCCAGCTGCAACCCTGCAACCCCTTCCCCCGGGGACTTCTTGAGCCTGCCGTCTAATGCGGGAGTAGCTGCCGGGGGACCAGGGGGTGGGTGCCAGGGGAGAGGGATGCAGGGAAGGATTGTGGATGAGGGAGCCGGGGCTCAGAGAGGGTGCAAAGGCCTGGGACACCAGGCTGGGCTTTTTCTCCATGGTGCACCACCATGGTAGGGATTGCTTAGGTTGCAGCTGCCTCTAGAGGGCTCATTGCCTTGTTAGAGAGGCAGCAGCCTTTGTTACCGTTTTACACACCATCGCTGCCTGGAAAATACATCATACTTCGCTCTGCTTTTCAATCGTCCCTTTATTCCCACCAAAATCCCCACTGGCTTGACCTCAAAACAGAAGGCGTGGGGTGCACGGGGTCTCTATGCCCTCACTCTGGCATCACGGGGGTACAGCGCACGCTCCCCATCAGGGAGGCAACGAGGAGCCACTGCCCGCACACCTCCTGCACCACCACATCCCCTTTGAGTCCTTCAAGTCTCTGAAAGTTCAAGGCATGAAATGCTGCGCTCCATTGCACTTAAAGCCTGCCCCACATCTGCTTGTGCTGGCACTTCTGCTACAGAGCTGATGCAGCTGTGTGCCGTGGTTATTTGTCCTGCTCCTCGAGATGGGCTGCCAGAAACACAGGAATCCAAGACGAGTGCCACAACCAAGTTTTGCATCTGAATAAAATTTCTCATCAGAAAAATGGGAAACCCAGACAGAAGTTGTACTTATTAATCCTGTGCTTTCTGATGGCTTCATCAGGTAGATGAACCTGTATCTCCAAACATTTGCAAAGCCTTGGAAGGTTTTCAGGACTGGCTTGCTTCTCCAGGACCAGTCACTATGTACAGCATACTTTTAAAACTCTTTTTTTGTGGGCAGTATTTACACCTGCAATGAAAATTGTGAATACGCGGCTTTAACACTGTTAGCATCGTCGTTGTTCCGACTTTCCCTGTGAGCTACAAGCATATTTGTCAGCATTAGGTTTCATCTGCAGTTGTGTTGCCCATTCATTTAGCTGTATCCTAATGCAGCATAAACAGACAGGATTGCTTTGCAAAGCAAGCAATTTAAAAGCTGAAGCCATTTATTCTGACTAGTGATTCTCCCTTGATTTTATAAGCTTTGAAAACCTCTGGAGTTCATCTGCATTTGGTTTAGATTAGTCAAACAGGATGAGATCATCTCACTTGCTGTACAGCACCTCCTTACATGGTCAGTTCAGCCTTTACTCTTGCAGCTTTTGCCATCTCCCACCGAAGTCAACAGAAAGACTCTTGTTAACAAGGCTGAATTGGGGACAGACCATCAGTCCCCCAAAAGGCACACGTGATTTAGCAGTGGTGCAAGACTCCCCAGCAAGTCCAGACCACGACTGTCAAAAGCTGGAGGCTGATAGCACAGAGCTGTTAGCAGGTTCTCCCGGCAAACTGACCTTCTCATCCCCTGAAGAAGGATCTCCACCTGCCTTCCTCCATGTATATCTCTCCTTCTGGGGTATTGTTGGTTGGGTTCATTTCTCTCCCCAGGGAATGGAAACAGCTTCTGGCAGGGAACAGCTCCTGCAGTGAGGAACGAAGCTGACTTTCTGGCTACTGGAGTTCAATCTTCTGGCATAAATCAGTGAACACTGCACACACGACGACAATATAACAAGCCTTTATTGAAGCAAGAGCGTGAGTCAAAGCAACAGGCAAAACACAAACACCAAGCATCAAAAAGGGAACAAACATCTGACTCGGCAACGCTGTGTGCCAAATGCCCCAGTGCACGACAGGAGACTGTCATGTTGTTGACGGTATTTTGTCATAATTATGTGCAATTTGCTTACACATGTTGTTCAGCACAGATAAAATAATGATCAGCCTCTACTTGGCTGCGGAGTCACTGCGGAGTGACTATTTCAGTCCCGAAACAGCCCTTTTAATCTGCATTCCTTAGTGCCTCCAGGGTGAGAGGGTGAATATTTGTACGGACGTAAGCAACTGGACTATATATTTCACAGGCTGCCAGATTGATTTCATGCACTCTTGGAGGACTCAGTCTCTGGGGACTGCTCACAATTACTTCACTGTCCTTGATTGATAAACTTTGTCTTGTGGTTCTGTGTTCTGGAAAGCCGATTTGCATGTATATTGCCAATGATTATTCACTCATTATTTTTATTAGGTAATCACACAGAGGCCTCTTCTGACAAGCTGTCCTATAGGTGTTATATGAACATAAAGCTTTATGACACTTCTGCCACAAAGGTTTTCTGGTGTCTATGAGGCAAAGAAGAGCTTGATCACTGTCAGCATTTACAGCTGCTGCAGGGCGAAAAGGAGAAGGATCCTTTCTGCAAATAGTGTTCTTTATTTGCACAGAGCTCATAGGCAGCCACATCTCTCGAGGGAGTAGAGGGCAACACAATAAAGTCCTCATAAGCTAGACCACATTCCTCCTTTGGGACCATTTGGGATCAATCTAGATATTTATCAGATAATCTATGCTCCGCTGCATCATTTCTTCTCAGCATCTGGAGACACCACCAGTTTGTCAGGTATTTGATATTCACTGTGATTTCAGAACAGTGTGTTGGCCTTCACTACTTAAAAAGCAAACTCTGTTCAGTCATGCTGAGTTTACTTGTACAGTCTTTAAAAAGAAAATAAATTGAAAGAACAGAGTTATTTGGAGTCGAAGGGCCTGTTTCAGCTTCCATAGACTCGTCACTATGTCCTAGGACCACTCACAGTAGCTGCCTGGCACAATAGAAGGTACGAGGCCAGATGAAGTTCTCCTGCTAAAACTCCTCTGCATGTTTTCTTCTCCATCGCATTCTGCTCACTGGCTACGAGCAGAGATCAGGCCAGAGCATGGCTTTGGCTTTGTCATTTGGGGTCAGCTGGAATCCCACAGAGGTTTTTCACCTTTGCACCTTCCTCCTAGAGGACCAGGAGGTGGGCTGCACCCTTCAGTTGTTCCAGGAGTTGCCTTATTTTGCGCCGGCAGCCAAATTCAGCAGAAAAGAGAAGGGAGTGCCCTGAACTAAGAAAGCGTGTGTGACCTAGGCTGCCAAACCTGCCCAGCCTGCAGCCCATCAACTTACCTTAAGGGAGGTTAAGGTTCACTGGACCTAGGTGCTGCAGAATCCATCCCAGTGTTTGAAATACCCTGCCAGTCTGGTTAGGGTTCCCCGACCACCCCAGTGCTTATTCACAGTCACTTCCACTTTGAATTGCTTTAAGATTCAAAGATTGTGACCACATCCCATGGTTTTCAATAGATTTAACTGGCCTCAGTCTTCCCACCTGGCTCAGGATGAAACAAAGTCTTAGCAGAACTGGCCCATCCTTAAGAACTGGTTTATTGCACAACTGGCTATTTCATGTTAAAATGAATTACGCAGCCATGAAGATCATTCATATGAGCATATTGAAATAGTCACATGTGGTTTTGATTTTACAATTAATTGAGCATTCATCATTCTTTCCCCTTTAAATGACGTACGATAACCATTGTATAGCTTAAAAGAATTCCAGGTGGCAATGAGACTTGTACTGTCTGTACTTGTAATGTTCCCAGTTAGTGACTAAAGTCCCAGCTTTGAGACTATAACCATCAACTTCATAACCTGATAACTTTCTAAATTTTTACTGCTCTGTTTCATGATGACTTACGTATAGCAATTTATGTTGTTTCATGCCCTTTATCATAAGAAGAATACATGAATCCATGTAAGGACCAAAGTTTCCTATGAAGAAATGTGTATTGTCTTACCCCTTACATTTCAGTCTCCTGAAATATAATGTCTAAAAGCTTATAATCAACTGTAATATGCCCCTTCTTTTTATTAGCCTATCAAACCAAGTGTCAGAAGAGTGGCTTTCACAGAAATAGGTCAGTTTACATGCCTTCAGTATAATGTGAACTGCTTTATTAAAATATTACAGCAGTGATTGTGTTCTCTCAGCCTCCATAATTCATTGCATCAGAATTTTAAGACAATATTAAGGTCGTCACTAAAACAGTGTCCTAGCCATTAAAATAGCTCAAAAGCTTGTTCAAAACCCATCTTTGCTAGTGCCTGATTAATAAGTTCAGTTTTATAACCTAACTAGATAAATGTCATTACCGTGAATATAAACTCAGAAACTAATTTCGTTGCCATGTGGAATATAAGCCACATTATCAGTACAGTCCATAAAATGGATAGCTCCCAGTAATATACCAAAACATTCTCCCTTCTCCTGGTGACTGAAACGTCAGAGCAGTAATAGTGAACATCTGAGAGGTTCCCTTCTGGCTCCACGTTCATTTGGGGTGATGAAGCTGAGCTTTCTTTAGTAAGCCCGGTTTCCTTTCCCTGGTGGAGAGGTCATGGTCATGTGCAGAGAGCCCACTTCCCTCCACTTGCCAAAAAGCTTTGGGTAATTTCATCTCAGCAACTCAATGAGACTAAGCTGGGACAAACATAACGCTATCATAGATTTACTGATTTTTCACAGGAACATCTCAGGGTTAAACATATTCTATTGGTACCTAAGGTGGCTCTGGCCAAAATTGGTTACATGCAATTTTAGTGTGTGTGTGTGTGTGTGTGCATATGTACATACTATATACATAAAAATAAAATATATATACACATTTATTTCCTAGGTGCTCCTCTATCAGATGCTCAGCTGCTATTTCTGTAGGATAAAAATGCTAGTTAATACTACACAGTAAGCAAACCAACATTCACTGGAAATTCTAGATGTCATCCCAAAGCTGATGGATATGCTATATGCGGAATGCAAGGCAGTGTTCTGCTTACATCTCAGAGAGCAAAGCTTTAATTTTTTCATGTTGCAGAGGTGCTCTTTATCACTGTCTTCTGTATCTTCAAGCATATCAGCATTTCACAAGTGTTGCTAAAACAGTTGCCCAAGGTGCAGCTGAACATCTGGATCACTCTTTTTCCATTTAGCTGAGTATCCAGCACGGCAAAAATTACATGTGCTCATCCCAAAAAATAACTGTTCAGTTAGATGCCAAAGGGAGAGTGAAAGGTTCCTAAATACTTCAAACTTTTGCTTAGAATTTGTATAAATGGGCAGAATTTCAAATTGCTTCAGCCAGGGAGGCTGCTGTTCCCTCCTAAAAGCTGCTAGTGGACTGTCTTCAGAGGCCACTGCATTTCTCTCTGCCAAAGCAAAGTGTGGGCACCTAGGATGCAATTTAAATAAATAAATACATAAATTTAACTGCTGTAAGTGGGACATTTTTAGAAAAAAATTAATTGCTTTCACTTCAGGGAGGAAATACTTCATGCAAGCTTTATGCTTAAGACAAGGTTTTGTCACCAGTACTGCGTAAATCCTACAGTGAGTCAAAGACACAAGAATGGGTCAGAGGATCCAGATAACTTAAAGAAATACATGAAATCACTTCCATAAGCAAAAAAAAAAAAAAAGCAGTAAGCGCACTGGGCTGTGTGAATCTTCACACAAGTTTACATACATTTACACCATCACATAGGAAACAGTATGATCAAATGTATTCAACAGCTTCACTCATAGTTTGGCCTTAGCTCTGGATTTGAGAAGGTCCTGGCACCTGACATTTCTTTTCTGAAAATGTAGGTTGCAAAAAATATTCTCCCACTTCCTGGAGTTTCCCCATCCCTGAAAAAAGAACCGTGTGTCCAGTGCATACTAAGTTATATATAGCTCTACATCAAAAACATGAAGCTTCTTGAAAAGAGCACAAGCAGGATACAAACCACTTTCTTCCAAGTGTAAGACCTAAGACGTCTCTATGTATACAAAAACTATCACAGATTATCTGCAAGGTCCTTTTTTAGTCTCTGTAAGTTTTTAAAATATTATTCAGGACTGACTTGCTAAGATTTCTTTTTCCCACTAATTCTTGTTGCAAACAGAAGCCAGCTGTGCCAGCGGCAAAGCCTTCTGTGTAGAGGGAAGGTACATCCACGCGTTCCGCGTGGCCTGGCCCACTGGCAGCAGGTGGAGGGGCTCACCCATAGGAAGAGGACAAAACTGCAGCAATGAAATCCATCAGGCTGAGGTGGCAACCAAATTCTGCAGACTTTGTATTTGTTCTCCAGCCTTTTCAGTACATCACCTAACAGTAATAACTCTGTGCGTAGAATACCCGTGGTGGAGGAGAACAGGCTTCCTCGCACAGGGAGCCTTTTTATAGCACTTTAATAATTCCATCAGAAATTATTTGACTCAACACGTCAAGATGATTAACTAATGATTTGACCGACAAATACTGACTAATGAAAGAAGCCTGTTTTTCTCCGCATACTCTCTCCCTGACCCCTGACACACACCAACAGGTAATAAACGATTTTATTCCTGTTTTCCCTTAAATGAACATTCCTTAGAGCATCAATTTAGATCGTTCATAAGAACCACTTGGAGCAGATATCTGGAAGTAACTTTCTCTATGGCTGCAAAAGCTTCGTTAACTAAGACTGATTCTTACCAACATTTCAAAAGGGAGTCCCTTTTCACTTTCAAGTGTTCCTCCAGTCTATCAACTTTTACATCACTCTAAGGGCTGGCTCTAAGTCAACAGCTTCACTTCCCAAGTCAAGTAGCAGTACACTTACTTATGCTACTGTATGTGGGCAGTTTGCCCTGGAAAATTAAAAGAGTTTAGACAAGAACTCAGTGATAAATTGTCCCTGAACACCGAGAGCACGTACATGGAGACAGAGGAAGAAAGCACTTTGCAAATAATAGGATTGAAAGCAATAAACACTCACAGCATTTGTGCCCATTTAAATGGACAGATGGAGCTATTTGGGCCTATCAGGTCACTAATCCACAAACTAAGAAGGATTTATGTGATAGACTATAATGGCTTAAATCCACTTTAAAAAGGAGGGTTACAATAACTTGGAACAATGCTCAGTATATTCAGGGGGCTGATGTGACAAATAACGACGAACCCTTTTGAATTAGCACAGTTATTTAAAAATCAAAGGTACAGGTGAAATAACAGGGTTTTTAAATGCCTCTATTCCACCGATCTTCAAACTACCTAAGCTTTAATATTGAGTGTCACAACAGTGAGTCAGAGGCAGGCTGGCAGAGCAGCCTTTCCCTGGGGAGCGGTGCAGGGCCAAACCTCCCTTCTCTTCCTGACTTGAGGAAGGTGCACCCTTGGGATGTAGCAGGAAGATGCTTTACTGAGGGTGCCGCATATGTTGGTTTTCCTTTTTCACTTAGTTGGCCTCTAAGCAACCCCTAACCTTCCAAAGACTCTCAGCTGCCGTGAAGCATGGTGAGCCCAGCCTGAACGAGGCTACCCAGGTGTGGCCACAGCCCTGCTGATTCCCCGTGGGAAGGGGAAATGGTCTCCACTTGGGCAGAGTGGGTTGCCCTCAGCTAGTCTGGTACAGGAGCAGGGCAGAGTAGAGGTGCTGAAGATTTTGCTGCTTCTGTTAGCTAAGCAATTTAGCAGCTTGATCTTGGGTTAGGTGAACGTGTTACAGAGATTTCATGTGTTCTTTTCTGACCAAGCAGGATTTCTTGGGTGTATCATGAAGCTGATTTAATGAGGTAAGTAACTGACTATTTTATTGCTACATCTGGGAGTGAGTCTACAAGTAGTAGCAAATATTGTAGAGTATTTAGAATATTTAGAGTTCAAGCTCTCATCTACCTTGCTGGATAGTCGTCTATTTCTGTATTGTCTTCTCCTCTAAAAAGCCTTTCCTATTCAGATTCCTTATCCAGATTCTTGACTCTGGCCTCCTTAGAGTTCTCTACCCCTTCCCTCAAATTTCCTTCCTTCTCCAAATCATTATTTTTTCTTCCTTTTAACTATCTAAAATATTGGAAAGCTATACTGCAGTCTTTGCAACAGCAGTTTCCTTTCTTTTTCTGGCCATGCAATAGATTTGAAATATTTCATTGTGACTGTGCCTGGCAATATTGTTACAAGGTATTAGACCAACTTTTCACTATCTATAGAAGGTATGGCCTCACGAGTTAACAAGAGAGTTGTATTCCATGGTGTTCAGAAGCTAGGATGGTTATGAGGAATACAATTGGCACCTCTTACAGAGAGGCAACGTCCCTCATGTGGAGGGGTGGGCAAACTCTCCAGCATCCCTCTGGTTTCAACTCATCTGTAATTTCAGCCCCGAGAGAAAAGCTCAAGGTACTTCTCTTCCTCCTGCTGATGAGGAAAGTAAACTGAATAATGTCTGAGGCACTCGGATACTCTGGGTACAAGTGTCCCATTGAAACCAATAAGCAAATACAGAATAAACAGAGAAGCCCCAGGGAATCATGCGAGCTGCTCACCTTGGGTGCGTGTCCTTGAATGTGTGCATATTGCTCTCCTTCAAGTCAGGAGCAGCTCTGCCTTCAGCCCAAGAAAGTACGTAGTTAAACATGTTGATCTACATTTTTCTCTTTGTTGCTTTCAAGAAGTTCAAAAGACTTACGCCCACCAGCTGCAGAAATTTGTGGGAGCTGAACAAAGGAAGGGTGCTAGGAGTTTGTTAACTTAACCACTTGTGGTTGGTTCTGCACGCTTGTTCCCCTGATGTGTGAAATGTATGTGTATGTATAAAATATAAGCAGCTTGAAATGTGTCTTTTTTTTAATTGAGATGTGTTCTTTTTTAATATATGTATATACAAATGGAGCCTTATCTGTTCCAAAACATGTTTGAACTACAGAAAAATGAAGAGCTGGACTTCAGTGTGAATTTGATTGCTTATTCTATTTGTATAGAGTAAGACAGGAGGGGGAAGAGGGAATAATGGTAACTTCATTGGTCAGGTGCCTTCTGTAAGAATGATGTCCCTTCTCTTAATTTTCTTTCTGTTGTTTTTGACTCAGTCCTTGTTTCTGTGTCTTTAGATCTAGAAATAATATCTGTTTGGGAAGATGGGTAGGGAATAACCCTTCAGGTGCCCAAGAGGACTCATGTTATCTGCAAATAGAGAAGTTTTGAGATGGTGCTTTATTTTCTCCCTCTGATGATCAAAAGGGGTCAGGAACAGCATCTTTGAAATCTATGAAACTTCTCAGAATTTCTAAAGCAGTCATTCTTTTTTTTTTGTACTGAGCAATGAAGAAAAATCCCATTTAGAAAATCTGAAAAGAAGAAAGGAGGGTTGGGGAGGCCTTCCTAGTCATGGCAGTTTAGCATTCCTGGCATTCATAGTTATTCAGTGCAGAATCTGAACAGGTATGTAACAGGCCCTTAACTCTGAGGCTAAGTTTAAATATTCTTTTAAATTGGGTCCAGGATTACAGCTGAATGTGAAGAAGGGTTTCATGATTGGCTGACAGTCATAGGAAAATAAAGAAGTCATTTTGATTTGAGCCAATGAATATTTAAACAAAAATTCACAGAATTAAGAACTAAAATGAATCACTTGTGGTGAAGAAGTGTCTTGATTGGTCTGAAACAGAGTAGTGTTTTCAATTTGAGTTTTCTGAATAATTTTTAAATATATTTTGAAAGTAATTTCAAATGGAGAAGTTGTTTTGCACTTGAAAAGCAAAATACATCACTACCAAAAATGTCAGTGTACAATGTTTTCACTTTTTCATGTTTGTTTGTCATGCACACCTCCTCCCCCCAGCACAACAGCAGCTATTTCTAAGAACACGCGCTTTGGTAAAATTGATCCCAATTCAAAAAAATATTTCTGTAACTCCATATAGAATCTTTCTCACTTGCTGTTTCAGACAAAAAAAATTGTCCAGCTATGATGTAGTTGTCGCAGGAAACATTAATAACCCTTTACTTCTATTACCTACTGCCCTGCATAATCCTTCAAATGTCAGGGTGTACACTGGCTTAGAGAGGGAGCAAATGGGTAACTCACAAGTGAGGAGAGCAGCAAGATAGGCAGTCTGTTGGTGACAGCAGTAAGATATCAGTCTGTGAGGCAGAGCAAGAAAATGTTTAAATGGAGCTATTTGTCATGTACTAATGTAGTGATGAACACCGAAGTCTGGATAAAGGTGAAGGTTGAATTGCTGCTATGTACAAGGGGTACATGTTCACTGATGGTGGGAGACTGAACATCACTATGCAGCCAAAACTATCTTGTGATGAGGTCAGCTAGAAGAAGCAATAGCAGAAATATCAAGAGATCCCAGGGGAAATCCTGACACCGATGAACTGGCTGGGAACTTTGCCATATGATGTACTCCACTGCCTTCATCTTTGTTATGGGATCTGGGATACTTCTGGGTTTGTGAGTATGAGTGTGCCTCCCAGTTGCATACCAAGTAGGAACTCACATGGGCACGTATTTAATTTTCTTCTCTGCCTGTGTAAACTCCCCTGCCCCATGCGTAGGCTGTTTCACACAGAAGCCCAGCTATGAGGGATGTTAAACCTCATCGTGTCCTAACAGGTCCTTTCCCGGGTGACCAGGAGATCAAAATGTCACGATATGCCATAGCAGAACATCGTCTCCCCAGTGGGAAGGAGTGGATGCAAGCAGGTAAACCACAAGTCCCTCCTTCCTGCCCCTGTGCAGGTTTCCCCAGGTGGTCTACAGGCAAGTCTCCTACAATAACAGATCAACAGCAAGGAAACCAACTCATGTTGATTATTTCGCATTGTATGAATGCATTTAAAGTTTCCATATGTGAGGGGCAGATTATTTTAATCATGAAACTTTAAGCTGCTATTTATAACAACTAGAGCTAGCTACATCTGGTGTCTCTGAGCTCAGCCCCTTCGTGCAAGGGTTAGTGTCTTTACTTGCTGCAGAATAATATGATTTCCATACCCTCAGAGCCAAGGGTTTCATGAGTCTCTCAAGCTCAGCTTGTGGGCACCTACAATTTATCCTAAGCATGCAAATGTCTTAAAACAATATAAGCAATAGAGAGGAAAGCAAGTGGGCAAAATTGACCTTAGGTGTTTTATCTTACCAGAAGATTATTTTTTTTTCAACTTGTCATGAGGACCAGGTGATACAAGTTCCCTTCAGCCTTCACCAGCTGAACCTCTATGCTAATCTACTTGGCTTTTTAGCACACTGTGTGTGAACCTTTTGCATAATCACTGGAGTTGTTTTAATTTTAGTCTCCAAACTGACCAAAGAAAGTCTAGCAGCTTGGCTGGAGCCCAGAAATAGGCTCTCCACAGTTAAGCACACAGGTTGTATCGCAAACTGACCTAAGGGTTTTTATCAGTGGGTAGCTTATATTTACCAAGTATTTCAGGCTTTGCCTCTGTCTTCTAATTAAATCAAACCAACATAATCATACAACCAACATCATAAAACCAGGTCAGCACATACTATTCATAAATTATCACAAAGCATCTGTCGCATGCTTAATCTGCTTTTTTAAAGTGGGGGGCAGCCTTTGCTTAAGCCTGTGTCTTAAGCTACTGCTTTAGCCCCCTCTTGTTTGACAGTGCATGGTTGGAGGGCAAGATTACTTGTGCTTATTGTACAATGTGCAGTGTAGAAGCAGCTGACTCATTATTAAACGATATCTCCAAACAGGTTCTTTAAAGCTTTTAACATTGGTCCTGAAAAGCTAGGGCTGCTAGCATGGATCCTTCACATTGAATGACATTTATTCCTGAAATTGAGAGGGGTAGAATTATTTACTCGTTTTGAGATAGGGAAAAGGGTTACTTTGGGGTATGCAGACTGTGTTAAATGAAAAATTAAAGTCTTAAAGATAAAGCAGAGGTGGGGATTAAGGAATTGCTCACTCTTGGTCTGCAATAGTCATGTAGCATTTTAGGGTATGGAATTCTGTGTGTTACTGGATTCAGCACATCTCCTTCCATCTCTCAAAGTAAATTGTACAATTTCCTTCTTCGCTTTGGCTGTTGGAACCATGGTAAAGATGAGAGGCAGGGAAAGAAATTGTGCTTTATGTTACATGCATTGTGAAGGGGAGGAAGATGTAGTAAAAAACATGTATCTGTCACCCTCTTGCCTCTGTACCAGAATGAGCCACCAAAACCTTCAAGGTAGACAGCTGCAGAACATAGTACACCAGTTCATTCTCCTCTTATGTCAAGTGAGGGAAGGGGATAACATATAAAGCTTTCACTCCAGCCTCAAACTCTCCTGCTAACGTCCATGGCTCCTGGAATGGCTGCAGGAAAGGGGTTATACCTGAGAAGGCCACTGTTGAAAATAATACCTTCAGTAATGCTTCTTGTTTTAAACAGTCTAGCCCAAACTGATCAGACAGACAGTAGAAGAGAGTACTGCATTTCATTTAAGGAGCAGCATCATGTCTGCCTCAGTCAGCAGAAGGCCCTGGTTGGGCCTTCATCACGAGCATCTGACCAGCACCACCAACAAGTAGCCAAGAGAACATCAGTTTGACCATGCCAATTTCTCTTTTGCACGTCTCCATGACTATAAATGGAGAACTGATCTTAATAAGGGTGTCTTAATAGGATTCTTCTATGGTGTCCTGAACACTGCCTGTCAAAAGAGGATCTGTCCTTTCTGGCAAATGGTAGTATCACTTTTCACTTCATATCCCCTTCATTGTCCGGGCCTAATTCCTTTCAGAACATACCTTCCCATTCTGCAATGAAACAGGATCAAGCAAAATGTTACCAGAATTGGGAATGGCTGTGTTCACTGTAATGCTGCTTGTACTTAAATAATATTCTGCTTTATCAGTGGAAAAAGCTGGCAACCAGCTCCCATAACGGCTGTGACAATGGACCTGTCAGTCACCTCTATATTTTAACTTTGCAAAAAGTAAATGGGTTTGTTCAAATCTTCTAGGGCCTTCTTCCACTGCAGTTGCATATATTTGCATAGTGATTCACAGATAAGTGCATGCCAATAGCCACTTCTGTGAACAGATGTTGACAGAAGTATCAACAGAAATATCAGAGTTACGTGAACAAGTATGTCTTTTGCATGCACAGAGAAATGCATAATCTAGTAGTGTGCTGGAAATTTCAGTTAGTTCTGCTTTCCAACATGCATATCGAGTCACTGCATGCTAATCAGCCTTTGCAGAAGTATTGATGCTTCTCAGTAGTATCAAGATAGAATTTAGAATAAGGAGGGGAGAACCAGAAGAGTAGTGCGGCAGTAATATTGGTAATAGAGACACTGTATGCATATTTTATGACATCTTATTAAAAAAAAGCAACATTCAATTTAAAACAGTGTGTTTGTCAAATAGTGCGGTGATTGAATATGTTCTTAGTCATTATCATAACAATAATGTAGCAAATATTGAAATAATTGCCTAAAACTTCAAACATTTGGTATGGGCTGTTTTAATAATAGGTTTGAAGGATTCCACTCAGCTATACATCTCCCTCGCATGTTAGTGTTACCAAGATGAATCCTATAAACAGGGACATTTAGCAGAGAGCTGTCACAGACCAGCATGATATAGTGGAAAAGAGAACAAGTTTTGAATCAAGTCTCAGCATTCTTTATGCAGCAAAAACACTTGTTAGCTAAAAAGTAGGGATAATCTACTTTGACAGAAGCAAAGGAGGCTTTTATAAATGGCAACACATTTCCAGACACTACTATTGTTTTCAGACCAAAATGAAATTAAGCGGTATGTAGACCAAACTCAGAGTCAGGGAAGTGAAATGCATAGAATTCTTCCTGGTTCTATTACTCCTCTGTTATTCTGAAGCAAGTCAACAGTGCTACTCCAGTAATAGATCAGTTTCTGTAACTAAATACAAAATCTGAGATGCACTTAGACCACAGATATATTTTTTTTTTCAGGTTTCTGTTGTGATTAACATGAACTTTATCCACTTTTACGTTCATGTTCTCATTCCTGTTTTCTTTCAGATTATACATAACTAGCATTCTATTAACTTTGGTTTTGTTTCATCAGAGTATGAGATACTGGAAATCTGGTTTCTCCTTTTTAATACAGTTCATCATGCTTTTGCTTTTGATTTGTGCCCAAGGAATCAAATTTTCCATTACTAGAAAAAGTCTAGTAACACTTTCTTCTTCTTTTTAACATGGCAAATCATCTGAAACAGACCCTTACCCGTCTGGAGCTCTCCTTTTATTCCAGACAGGAAGTGTCTGATGATGAGAGCATGCTAAAAAGGAAGCAGAGGGGCAAAAAGAAAGGCGGGGGGATAATTCAGTTCTTCAAGACTCGTAGTTAAGAAGTCAGGTCTGGATGTCCTGTCCTGAAGGTTAATTTAACTACTCCAAACGTAAACGAAGAGTTACCAGCAGAGGCAGACTTTTGCTAATGGCTGTTAGGTATACTCTTCTTTTAATGCCAAAATGGGTTTCCACATGACTCTCTGAATATTTGTCCGAAGTTTTGTCCCCAATTTGCTAACTTTGGTATTTTGGGGGTAGGAAGGAAGGAGGTATACATAGCTACACAAAACTCTCAGCTTTGAAATCCTAGTATGTTTTTTTCCCCATTACTAAAAATGGTAGGGACCATTTACAAATGTGCTTGCTGCAGATGAACAACACATTTCCCTACGTGTCATAGTTAAAGACAAAAAGCAGGGTGAATTGCTACTTCACTAGAGCCATCCTGTAGGTCTGCCTAAAGAGGGGGATCAACTGACATGTAGGAAAATGTTGCCTACATTGACATAGATAATTATGTATCTGCAAGAGCCTATATCTGAAAGGGCATGTGAATTCCCTTGCAGTTCTACCAGCCTGAGAGTTCTCTTGTTTCCTACTTACAGATGCAAGAATAGGGCTAAAGGTCTTCTCTCTGCTTCTTCATTATGGGCATTTTTTATGATACAGGTACATTTCGTTTTCTCCAAATCTTACTAGAAGTCACACTTCACATAACCAGCCTAATTGTTTACAATGTCCCTTTCCATTTAAAAAAAAAATCAGCAGGAGTAATTTCTGTCAGTTTTTAAGCAAGAATTTCTCACAGGTTGAAATTTTTATCTTAGTGACTTTGACCTCTTTCAGAGATGCAAGCTTCCCTTGACACTGCTGTTAAAACTACTAACATTACATTCCAGCGTATGTTCTTTTTCTTAGTTACTTGGTGTCTCAATCTCCTTCCTGTAACTGAAAATAACAAAATTGAAATAAGCCACAGAGATTTTGCAAAATCCTCCTTTCAACACGATAGTTTATACTTGTGAGGCTATCTTACCATCATTTAGTGCAACACCTGAATAAACCTTGAGTATTTTGATTTTCTTTAGTTCTCTCTGGATTGCCCCCTCAATAAGATGCTGACAGGCTTTGATACCGTTTATGTGCTTGCAGTTGGCACAGTCACAAAAAAAACCCAACAATTTGAGCTTTCGTAATTATACAGGTGCTACCTCATTATTTCCTAGGAACGTTATGTGGTGAATTGTCTTGTTTGTGAGATGCTCAGGGGTGACTGTGGCATAGGCTTCAAGCAGAATCCCCAAAATTAAATTAGTGACCATCTCTGCTGCTGCCATTAGATTACTCAACCACAGTAATTCTGTTCTATAATACGTTTGTTCTACCAGGCTATATAGGACTGAGTATCATGCACATCACCAAGCACGGTGATGGATAGATATGCCAGGTCAATTAGTAAAATCATAGACCAGTGCTCAGCAAAGCATCTTTGAACTCATGATGAAAGCTTTTGTATTTTGAAGTTTACAGAATTGCAATACCTTCCCTTGCCAGGACTCTCGTAAGCATTCTGTATTTTAGAACATACAAAATGCAGCAGCCTGCATCCTTACAGGCATTCATCTAGCTTTACTTACTCTATTTCATTTACACGTACCGAGTGCCAATTCAGTTTGTTTAATCACTTTTCCAGTGTTTACAGTAGAGATATTGGCAGTAGAATTGTATCTAGAGATAGAGGACTATTTCTCTGATCCATCTACATATTAGACAAAGAGAGTTGCATTAAGGGACAGTAAAATAAGTGCCTGAGTCTACATAATATAAGAAATAGCTAGAAGAAAAACAAGACAGTATATAGAGAAAAACATGCCTGAAGGAAAGCTCGGGCCTTCTGCCATAAACATATCCCTGACCTGATCAAGAATTTCTGGGAAGCACAAGGATAATGGCTTACCTGTAGATTTCTCGTCTCTGTCGTTTCTGGTTACCTTCTTTAGCAATTATGTTCTGCTAAGTAGAGGACTGAATGGTAAAATATAGAGCAAAAGTCATCTTAAGACATGTTGAAGATGCTAAAATATGAAATGGATACTTTGAAGTACAGCGAGTCTGAGCTGGCTGATGTCAAGAAGTGATATTTAATAGATTTTACTAAAAATAAGTGTGTGTATGTAGCTATTCAGTATATTAAACTCATAAAAATGCAAGTTTTTCAAAAGTCTAGTCTCTGGAACTGTTTCACTGATGAACCTCCTTTCCTTTATAATAAAAATGAAATCACTTTTTGGCAGGGTTCTCTATAACCAATTCACAAGTCTATTTAAGTCTGCTTCCCAAAGTTTTATTTTTGTATCCTATTTTTCAGCAGCTAATGAGCAGTGCAAAGTATCAGTTGCTGAGGCGTGTGGCTCGAGCAGCACTGGACTCACTGAGTACTAAACCAGAAGTTAGGTGGTAAAGCTCTGAGAAGCAGCTGAAATTTGTTTCTGAGCTTTGTTAGGATCACTTCAATGTGTTAGCCTACAAATCAAATGAGCTATCATTACTATCTTTACAGCTGTGTTTAAAAAAAAAATAATAAAAATCCTTGGACCTTTACCATGTGCTTAATGACAGCGAGAAATTAACATGCTGATTAAAACCCTAATCTTTTATACTCTATTTATTTATTTATTTATTTTTTAATCAGAGCATCTAAAAGCTCCAGGTATGGTTATAGGGCTGTATGCACACAGGAAAAAAAAATGATCCTGCTACAAAGAGTTGACAATTGAAGATAAGAGCCAAAGGGTGAAAATGAGAAAGCAGGACGCGCTGACAACATCACTTACAGGTTTGTTAAGACTACTGGTAAGGTAGCCAAGGTTGTGGGGTTTTTTTAATCAAGAAAGCAAAAGAAAGCTTTGAAGGATGGATGGAAAACAGGACAATGAAGTAACTGAAGATTTTTGAGTGACCGGTGAAAGCAGAAAACTTCTTGCCTGATAATCTTACAGTGCAATAATGGAAGAAGCAATATGTTTGCAGGAAATAAACTAGTCAAGCATCTGTTATTCTAAGTACCTACTTAAATTCATCCTTGCTCTGCAGAGCAGTGGAAGTAGGTATGACTGAAGCATTGCCTTATATCTAAGTGAGTGCTGTACTGAATAAGAGTTACACTGAAGTTTGTAAAAGTCTATCATCGAATTGCCACTCCATCCTATGCAGCCCTCCTGCTCCAGCCTGGCACTATTGAAGAATTCCCTTTAACTAAGGGGAATAGCATTTTGCTTATTACAATGCAAGTAGTGCTTTAGGCTAGGTAAATACTTCCTAGTTCCTAACGTGATATTTAAGACTGTAATTCCCATTTCACACTCTGTAATTTAGGTATTAATCTTTGACTCATCCTTGACATTCTACTTTACACCTACAAGTACTTTGGTGCACAGTGTGTTTTGGAATTTAACAAAATTAGATATACTGCACTTTGCCAGAGAACAACTAGAGAAAAAAGTGCTTTCTCCCTAAGCCAGTTGAGTAAAAAGCCCACTTCTGCAGCTTTAGCAGGTCTGTGTGTGTCAGGGCAGCTATTTCAGCGTTTCACAGGGGGTCTACATCCACTGGAGATGAACGAACTGTGCAGAAAGGAGAAACATTTTTAACCTATCACCTAAATTTGTTTTACATACTTTTCTATATGTGTGTGCATCTCTGTGTATGTATGTACTCCCTATAGAAGCTTTATGCTTATCGTGGTTTCACATGGGAACAGTTCTGCTTTCTCTATTTCATGGATGGTGTCTCCATGTTATCCAGTTCCTAGGGGCCACATCTCTCCAATTATTTACTTGAATGTGTAATTGAGAATCTCTGCCAATATTTCCTAGCCTTATTTAGTGACTTCTAAGATGTAGATCAGAGAATTGTCTGGTTTCTATTTTTCTTTTCCAAGTTAGATTGCCTATGTGCTACTGGAAACCCACAAAACTTAAATGCTGTGTAACACATCGGTGGCATCTGGTTTGGGAGCCAGAAGCTGATGATGGCTGCCTCCTAATGATGCTTCAGTGCCGTTGCTCCCTTTGTAGCATGTTTTTAGATACCCTGTCTGGCACCGACGTTATAGCTGCCGACCCCTGCTCTAAAGCAGAGGCTGATGTGTGGCAGAGATCAAGACTTGAAAGACACTGTCCTGCCTCTAATTAGGGTGCCACTCTGTGCTGGAGCCAAAACAGCTATGTCCTGAAGGAAATAGCTCGCTCGGCTGTTTATGCTGCTTGCCTTTGGCTTGATGTATTTTTTTTGCCCCTTCTTATCATCAAAAGTTAGTGTCCTGAATCTCATGTGGTTGGGGTTTTGTGTGTGGAGGAGCAATAAAAACTGAAAATTTGCAGAAACAATGAAATGAAAAAAAAAAAAAAAATTAGTCCCAGAAGAGCCAGCAGCAATGAAGGAAGTCTTGGGAAGGGGGGGAAATGACACATGGTCACCTAAGGAAGAAATCCAGTGTGGTTATACCTTACTGAAAAGTAGGGAGCACTTGTGTATTTGCCCATGAGTTAAAACAACGGCAAGACACAGAAAGCCTGCCCTGGTGCCCCACTAATGGTAATGGTCTGTCCTTTCCTCGTGCTCGCTTTCTTATTCCCTTGTTTTCTGTCATGGAGCAAGAAGGCCCTTCTCTCAGCAGCTTTTGCTATTGATTTCAATGAGAAAATATTTAGATGGTAAATTCTTTGAGGCAGGGATTATTTCTTTGTTGCCTGCCACAGTGGGACTTTTGAGCTATGACTACAGGCATTAGGGACTCAGAAAAGCAAATTATGGAGAAGAATAGTAGTGGAATAGCACAAATTGTAAACGATTTATTTTCTGAAGATTGTTTAAAGCAGACATACACAGTGCTTAGCTAAATCTCTCAGCAAAATCCAGATCTGCAATGAATTAAGGAATAAAATGCAGCTGGGATAGACCTGTCCCTTCTAATCACAGTAGAAGGAATCCATTCAGTCCATTATGTCTTGGATATATCATCTTCTCAACCCCAGGCCATGATTAGGCTCCTTCTCGCAGCCAGCCGTAGGTTCAGGCAAGGCAGAGTTTCATAGCGAAGCAGACTGCCAGGGGGAAGTGAGCCCGTACAACAGCAGTGGTTACAGAGCTCTTTGCCAGAGCTCTTGTTCCGGTTGTTTGCTTTGCCAAGCAGCTATTGCCAGCGAGTTTCAGTCCCTCTCAGAAGCAGCAGTTGCTGCCCCAGCCCCTCCAGTTCCCCCAGTGGCAGCAGACACAAGCCCAGCTACTGTGGCAGAAGAAGGGCTCGTGGCTGGCACTCTTGGGAGCAGCAGCATTTGCTTTTGCCTTGCAAAGGGGGACCTCAAGTCAAGTGAAAAACAGAGTGGCAAGTTTTAGCTTTTATCCTGCTCAGGGTATTTGTTAGCCAACCCAATCTGAATATGCACCACTGTGGTTACTCTTGAATAAATTCTCGTTTTTGGGGAGGAGAGGGACTTTCCACTGTGATTGCCTGTCATCTTGGAGCCCTTCTATCTTCTCACTTTGGAATCAGCTGCTCAGTCTCAGACTCACCATTGCCCTAGTCCAGCTTCAGTTGGTGAATGTGATTTAAAGGAATAAATCAAAGCGGTAGTGAGAGAAGTCCTCAGAGACAGAAGACGGTGAGAAGTCTGGGACAAGATGACAGGAATTTATTTATTACAGAAATACATATGAGTTGTAAGAGTAAAGAAGTTGTGGATGTGAAAACGAAAGGACATCTTATTGGAACAGTAATGACAAACAGGCTTTTTTTTCTACCAATAATGATAATATCTGACTCTGTTACAATTGTCCAGATAATTGGGAAGTCCAAGAGATTATTAAATGAATTAACTAAACAGCATCCTTTTCTGAGGTGACAAAACTTAGTAAAAAAAGCCTTTGCAGAAGACAGAAGGGGCTTGAAGAGCAGAGTGCTTGAGGGGCTAGACAAATATTTCATTTTGAGCATCTCAAATGCATTCTTCATTAAGGAGAAGATGGTCAACTGTGTTCTTTAAAGGTTCTCACATTTCAGAATATCATGGTGGCTTTCTAGTCACCTACAAAGGAGTATAATTCTTCCATCGGTACAGTAACTGAATACATTATTTCTATGTAAGAAATTCTAGTTACACCATCTTGCTCAGTTATTCATGACATGCACCAGAAGAAAGGGGGAGAAAAGTTCAATTTGACGCAGAGAAACTGGCAGATTTTAAGAAAAGAAATTACGGCCCTAAGGGTATTGTAACAGTAGAAATGCCTACCAGGGAGGTTGTGCTGTCTTTCAAGGGAGGTTTTAGAGTGTAGGTTAGAGAAACATCAGTGAAGAATGAGCTTGGTGAGGTTAATTTTGCCTCGGTGCACAGGGATTAGATAATTTCTTGAGGTCCCCTTCTGTCTTGTATTTCTGTGAATCTGTGCTTTTGTTGTTGTTTGCTGTCCTTTTATTGATCTGTCACACTATGCTGTTTGTCATTTAGACTGCAACTCTGTATTATGTACTGCCTTCAAAGACTTTTTCCTTCTCCAATAATCCTTTTCCTGGAGAGCGTGCTACATCTCTCTCTTATTAAACACATACTATTTGTGTGTTCCAGTCCTTACCTCCTCAGGCTTTTACAATTGTTTCCAGCAAATTGCTTTTTTTCATAGGCTTCAGGCATTGAGAGGAAAATTGCAGCCTAGGAGTGAAAGTTCACATAACTAAAAAAGGCTAATGTTTCCCAATGTGCGCTGTTCACATGGGGTCAAACAGTGGGCTTGCAGAAGATGGGTGTAAAACACAGCTTGATTTCAGTAGTGCCAGCATTTGGCTAAAGGAGCCTGTCGTATACAATACAGAGCTGCTATAGATACTCTCCAACTAGTCCCTTTGGTTTGAGACACTTTTAGTCATACAACATATCCCATTTACAAGCTAAACCAAGTACAGTGCATTCTCCCTTACTTCTACAGCCAGACAATTCATTCTCATTTGTTACGAGACCCACTGAAGCCTCCCCGTGAGCTGCGGATGTTGAGCCACCACAGAAACAAGCAAAGAGCCCCTTTGCGCTTGAAGGGGGGAAAAGGAGGATTCTCACAGAGAGCTTATTTCTGCGGGCTCTTCATAAAAGCAGTGAGGAAAGTGAGGCAGAATTACTCTCAAGTAACTGCTGGGGCTCTGGGGTAATTGGTTTTTTTGGCTGCTGACTACACACAGAGCTCAGGGAGAAGAGCTTCCCAGCAGAAGTACCTTCTCAGGTATGAGAACCTGGAGCAGGAGGAGGGGTGGTGGCCCAGTTAGAGCTCCAGTTGTATCCCTGGTCCAGCCCTAATGAGAAATCTGTTGCTGCATGATTTTGTGGGAAATTGTTCACAGAACTCTGTGACAAAGTGTGTTTCTTACATGGCTTGCTGGCAGAAGCCCTTTTTATCCTAATACTAAAACATCTTCAATACCAAATCCTTGCCTCAATCAGTTAATTTTGGTTTAGGACCTGATTTAAATAGCAACTGTTTTTGTCTGTGTGCATTACACAGCTTGGATTGAGCTGCTTATATTCCTGTACCTACACAAGCCAAAAACGCAGGCCAAATATCAAATATGTGAAATACCCCATATTGCAGGGTTACAGCCAGCTGTTTTATAGCATGCTGCAATATTCACTCCATACAGCAGTTGTCTCACCCTTCCTCTAGACCCTGTCCTACTCCTTTTTGGCACATTATTTCCATCTACCCACCACTTGTAGTTCCAGATAGACAGTATTTCAGGGATGGACCTTGCAAAGTCATGGTCAGTTCCTCTTAACTTTAGGTTTCTATGTGGTTCCTTTGCTGGAAAGGCACCTGGTTAGACCTTCGTCTCATGGAACCATGTTAGGAGGCTACAGGTATTTGCCAATGGTCGACGCCTGTAGAGGACTAGCACAAGGACGGTGCATGAAAAATAATTTAGAGGAAGCAGCCGGCATTGTCTGTCTTCAGTCACCATTGTAATGGCACTGTGCCCACTCACCTCTGCTGCAGAAGCTGAGTTTCCTTTGTATACCCCGAAAGAAATACTGTAAAAAAAGCTCTCCTCAGTCAGTTGGTACTTCTCTCTTTCTTGCCTGTGCAGGGCATCCCAAAGAGGTGCAAAATTCTGCATAACTTTTCAAGTTTTCTCTAAGCCTACTATGAAGGTACGCAGACTAGTTTGTAAGCGATACCTGTCTTTGCTGACCGGTGATTGTTATAAGACCTCTTGTTTGCACAGCACCATACTCTAAATTCAGGCAATGGCAGAGCTACTCTCTCTCTTGATTTTAATGAAGTGGACTCCTTTCATGCTTGAAATATCTACTGGAGATACCTGGGAGACATTCTGATAACCTGGGGAGTTTCTGTTATTGTTATAAAAATGACAAAGGTGGTGTATTATCATACAATAGATGTCTTCTTGCTTGTCTCATTTGTTTATATATAAAATATATATATGTGGATTTATATGTTTACATACTATAAAAATATCTTTATATATTTCTTTAAATCTGGCCTAATGAAACTGAGATGCTTTTTGTGCGTGTTTGACGACTTCAAGGGGGGGTAACAGAAATAAGTTATGTCCTAGTATGCTTGTACTTAATAATGCTTTTTACTGTGTGGTACTCAGCTCTCTTTGAAACAGGTATAGATAAAAGATGTAAGGAATAGGAAACAGCAAAGTAGATGATCTGGACAGCCAAATAATAACTGTGTGTTCTCTGTTACAGAAGCTTCATAACACAGAGCTGTAAGCAATGAATACTCTATATCTCTCCCTTCTGAAAAGGAGATAAAAAAATCCGCATTACTTTTATCTTTTCATTATTTTTATTTTAATATTTTAAGCCCCGAGTTCAAGCTGACTTTAAGTAACTTCTAAGGCTATAAGGGGCTAGGCAAAGGAAGGATTTCCAGAGAGTGCTTTGCAGCTTTTAAAGTTCTTTCTGTGACAGGGACCACTGATTGCAGCCTGCAAAGATATTAAATGCTGTCATTCTGCTGATTTGATTATCAGTGCCTTATTTCTCCTCTCCCCCCTACTTTTCTGAAGACATTTTTAATACCGGGCATTCCAAGACTAACAATATGACCGTTCAGACAAGATATTTTTGGCCTTTGTTAATTTCTTCAACTGCTTTTTCAAAATCAGTATTTTTTAATTGGTCACTCGAGCTTTTTTCAGTGACGTTGAACCTCTGATGCATGTCATTTCAGAAGCATTTTCCAAACATTGTAGGCGTCACAGAGCAATTTTAGCATAAAAAGAAGAGTATAACTAGAGATGGCGGGGGAGCAAATTACATTTTGTATATATAGTATTAAATGCTTCCATTAGTTGCCATAGGGATGGGCAGAAGTTGGTCTGAAATGACAGCTTTTCTGATGCTTGATGTGTTTAAAAAGAAAACATTGGGAGGAGGGTTTTTTATTGTTATTATTACCCTGGGAGTCTTTTATAGGGGAGGGGGAAATATTAAAGTCATATTTCTCAAAAAAATGCAGTGGGGCTACATTAACGGACCCGGCATCACCTTCACCTCTCTGCGGAGACACTGACCTCTACCAAACACACATCTTTGTAGCTTCAGGGCTGTAATTCCACAGCTGCTCTGAGCTTCGCATTTTCTTCTGTTGTGCAACACGGGAGCTATCACCATGACCCCTCCTCCTGAGCAGTATCTGTAATTCTGCTGCAGTAGTAACCCAAGGAAAACCATGTCCTGCAATTACTGCTGTGCACACCCCAATTACAACAGAACTGGTGAGACCCGGTTGTCAGATTGGGCTCTTCTGTTTCTTCACTTTAACATCACTTGGCTTGAATATCGGAAATCAACAGAGCGCAAGCTCTGGATTTATAGTTACGCTATGAGCTCCCACGCAATCACATAAAAAAGCGAGGTAGAGTCAAAAGTCAAAGGTGTGAGTCGTGTATGTCAGCATGTGATCAAAGCCTACAGCCATCTGACGTTAAAACTATCATTCATGCCAAGCGTGACCAGGAGTAGGAGGCCATCAGTGCGGTTTGCTGGTATTCGTGTCCCTGGAAATTTTGTGTGGATGTGCGGATGGTATGTGCGCCACACAAGGGACACTTGCTGGTTTTGCTAACTAAAAAAAAAAATGTCAATGGCTCAGAAATTACTACTGCACAATATGCAAATGAGAGTTAACCGGCAGCCTTAATGTTATAACTTTCAGTGTTTCTGAAGGATCTGCCCCGTAAGGAATGAAACAGGCACTGTACTTACTGAGTCTAATCTAAATTCACTGGACTTTCCATTGATTTTTTAGTAAGTTTTTAAACAAGCACTTGTGAAATTAAACTTTATTTTAAAAATCTAACTTCTAGGCTGTGCCACAAGTGCCTTTTTCCTTCATTCTCCCAAAGACAATGTTCTATTAAAATTACTTACCAGCCTGGGGGGCACAGAGTAAACATTGAATGTTATTTTGAGAAGACCACCCATAGACTGTGAAATGTCATTTGTCAGGGCAATTATTTGCAGTCTGCCTGTACGTGCTGTTCTGACAGTTGATGGGGATACACCTCACGAATATGGTTGTAGTGACTCTAATAATTAGTGAAACTTGGGCAACAGAATAAATGCAGTATTTTTCTTCTTAATGGGGTTGACTGAAAATAAGTGCAACGCACACAAAACGCCAGAGCTGTCCTTGGCTGACGGCGGTTTTTTAGAAACCATCTCCAGTCTGGTGTCGTTAAAAGACCTGATCTTCTGTCATGCTGAAGAAACTGGAGGAGAGGATCTGCATTAGCTGTTCCATGGTGGAATGCAAATTTGGTCTTAGTCCTACAAATTCCTACTGAAGGTACAAAGAGGTTTTGCTCAAAGGCAAGCAGAAATTCTTTGAAATCACGAGCAACATGCAGAGTTTGAAGTACTCTCCTGAGCCTGCAGTGTATGGTGAAAAAGGAGGAGGACGACGTGGGCAGAAAGCAGGCATGTCTGAGGAGACATGAGAACTAGTGTAGCCCCCATCATGCTAATGGAACACGTAGCTGCAATACAGATTCTTCTTTTAGGCCATACTTTTGCTACCAGGCAAAGTAACTTGACAGCTCTACAGTCTCACTATCATTAAGAGAGAATTAGGTTCTTCTGGCTTGTTATCTTGCTCGTCATTTTTGACATTGCATAGACCTGCATTATGCAGGATCAAATCCTTCGATAAAGAATGAAGGCACAGCAATATGTAGTTGCATATGCTTACATATTTGAAATGCAGAAAAATATCCAACTTGTGCACATAAAAACACGTGTCTAAACTAAGTTAAAGATGAAAGCAAACTTTGGAATAACTCCAGTAGTGAGGTACAGTAATGTGTGTCCAGAAATACCTGAGGTATCTCGTTGTTGATTTCTCTTCCTGGGGAAGTTAATCATAAAAAAAAACCACAGGCCAAACACTTCTGAAAACTGTATTAGGAGTTGTTACAGTTTTTAGAGGATAGCACAATGTAGAAACAGGAAAGGAGATTGACTTTTATGTAAATTATTCGGAGACCAGCATTCATATGCATTATTTATCTATGTGTGTGCGGTGCTATATGAATATTAAATCTCATCATCTTATTCGAGGACTACACCTTGTAACTTCATTAATACTCCATAGTCATGTCTTTGCTTTACATAAAGTGAGTTGGCAAGAAGTCATTTGATTTTGTTCTAACCAGATTGCAATTCCTAGATTTTTATCAAATGTAATCACATAACTGAGCAGCTGGACATAAATACAGTAACTTCAGAATTTTTTATCCCATTTAAACCAGCAACCAACTGAAACCAGATTTAGGAATGATCCACTATCAATGCAACTTCTCAGAGGCCATCAGGAGACCGTAAGCATACATTTGTTTCCAGTTTCCCTGTGCTGGTTTTCCCTTTCTTTCAGTGAAGGTTAAGACTGAGATCATTGGTACCTGTGTAAGTGCAAATTAAAGGCATTCCCTATTACATCTTTGGCCAGTCGCACTGTCCCTTGTGCAGGGGATAGCTCAAGATCTGGTGACTGCTCAGTCTCAGGAAGGCACAGACGATGGATGATTTTGCTGTCTGTCTGTCATCTTTCCAGCTGCCCCTTTGAATCCTTTTAAAGTTCCTTTGCCAGAATTCTTTGAAAAGTGAGTAAGCAACCAAAAGGGATGCCTCCACCGCCACGACTGCTGCATGCTGGTGGGGCAATGGAGGAAGGCTTACCCCAAAGATCTATTCTACTAGTTTTATCCACTTCCCCTGCCACAGACAGCTCTGCATTTCTCTACTTCCACCAAGTCACCCCTGGTAACGAATTAGGGAAATTTCCTCTTCTTCCATTCCTGCGTAGTTCGTTATAGAAAAAAAAAAATGATCTGGTCATGTAATTGAGGAGGATGACGAAGGTCTATTAATGTAGAAGAATTTCTGCCTGTATAAGGATGGAAGGATTAGGCTTTAACATACATGCTCTCCCAAAACCTCTCTTCTGTAATATGTTTATCATATAATTACGACTTCAACCTCTCCTCCCTCAAATGAAGGCGTATCAAACTGCCATATATCATCTTAGAATAGACTTTTTCTATGCAGGATAGCTAACCTTTGTTCTTCATGACAGCACTTTTAAGATTTTCTCAACTAGCAACTTCTTTAACTTCTTGTTCATGACGCAGGATGCTGGAGCTGCCTCTTTTCAAGCTCATCTCTTCTGCACTGGAATCCATACAGTTCTTGCATTGGAGCTAAATAACAAGAATGTGACCCTCATGCTATGAAAGCCCAAACCCAACCTTCCACTAATTTCAAGAGCCAGGGCTACCTTTACAGTCTCGTCAGAGTTTCTGGATATTGGTAATTTTTATGGCAGAAGCATCCAAAATAAATACCTCTACACCGGGAGTGCCTCTTCTTCTGCACAACTCTTTCAAAATTCCTAAATGGTTTCAGCCTGAGGACCCCAAGATGGAGTTGTACAAAATTCGTAGAAACTTCTGAAAGCATCAATGTTAGTCTCTATAACTGTAAAGCATCTGTAACCCTCATTTGAATATTTTTGTTTTCTTGTATGTTGTGTGCATCATAATATTTGTCTTGCATTACAAACAAGAAATAGAGAACATATTTGTGTCTTAATTTTGCTAGCAATCCTCTCTTTTTAATATATCTAAGCACAAGACTGATAATTATAATTTCAAAAAACCCCATTCTTCATAGCTTAGGGGCTTAAACTTTTATATTCTTCCTTTATTCTGAATGTATCCCTCAGGAAACAACTCTCTGTAATAATCACCTTGCCTACACTTCTTCAGTCACACATTACATTCTCTCTCCCACTTTCTTTCAGGTTAATATTAGTGTTTGTCAGCAGCAGACTTTTTTTTTTTTTCCCAAGGCTCTGAGTCATTACAGTAACAGCTATGTTCTCCATAGAGAGTTCAGGGTAGGAAAAAAAACAGCCCTATGCCTACATGTATGTGACTGTTAGAAAACCAGAAGGCTACTCACTCCTTTTAAATGCCAAGTGTTCAATTACTTTCCTCGAGGGTTGTTTTTTTGGTTTGGGGTTGGGTTTTTTTTTTTTTGGTTGGTTTTCTTTTTTTAATTTGGGAAAAAGTCAAATGTGATGCAGTAGGTTACTTAAGCTCATGATGAGGAAAGCCAGCTTCAAATTTTTTCCAAAGCGTGACAGGTTTTTTTCCAAGTATTTCCTTAACAGGGATCGGTTGGTTGGTTTTATGGTCTAGCTCACAGAGTTCAGTCTCAGTCTAGTCCTCCGTGGCTATCTGTGTGTGTTGCAAAACCATTGCACCTGTTATCTTGAACAGGGATCTGTGCTGGTAAGATGTCCAGTCAAAAGCAGAGGGCTTGCAAGTTTGGCTTCAGGGCTTGATAGAGCACAGGGAAGTGCTCAGAGAGCTGGAGAGTACGGTTTCTGGTTCTGGCTACTGCTGTCCTTCTCCTGTCCTGCCCCCTGAGGTGCTCTGCAGTTCTTTGGGAACAAGTCAGAGTACACATCTCAACGCACAGCGCATTAGCTCAAGAGCTGTGCAAAACTTCCAGAGTGAGCCTCGAGGATGTGTGAAGCCTGATCTGGGGATCATACTTAACTCAAAACAGATCAGTTTAACCTGAACACTTTTCTAGACACGCAGGCTTTTCAACTGAAGTGGAGGTTATGGACTTCCCTTTCTGAGGGTAGAGCTCTCTCTGGACTGCGGGTCAAATCTGAGCCCACACTACCATCCTAAAGACTTTGTAACCAGGCAGGCAAGGATTTCCCTCATAGTGATGAATGCCACAGAAGCATATAAATATAAAGGCACTGTTATCTTTCTTGTTGCTAAGTACCCCCTAGTCAGAGAGAGCTCTTAGCAGCTGTCAGAACTGCTGCACTATAATTTAAAGTGAACTGTAAATCCCTGAGATGGATGAAGGTATCAAGATGAATGATCTTGCAATGGTCAGGAGAGAGGCTGCTGGTGATTTCAATGACTACGTTTGTCAGTAGGGTGGAAGATGACAATGCAGATTGAAAGGGTGATGGCAAAGAGGATCAGAAGGACACACCAAAGGCTAAAGGACAGGTGCTATAAAACATTCTCCAGCATGCAATGTTGTATTTTTTTCAGCCTCATTCTGACTGGGAGATCCAGCAGCCCTAGGAAAAAAAGTATTCCATATTGCTTGCAAGCAAGCAGGATATCATCCTTGTAGAGAGTGAAGGATAGTGTTCTCCTGTCTTCCATTTTTTCTTCTGTGTCTCTGCGTTGCCAGCCTTTCTTCTTTTTTTCTGGTTTTCTGTGGAAGAAAGTCAGCTGGGCTAAACAAGCAACTGGCCTCTGGTCGGTAAGTTAATGATCCGACAATTATCACAGGACAGCTCAGAAAGACCTGTTGTTCAGTTGTCATCATGGCAAATACAAACTCTCCAAAATGCAAAGAGGAAGGTGCTAGCAATTCTCCAAAATACAAAGAAGGCGGCTTGCAGTGTTCTTGCCATTTGTTTTTGCTTTAATTTGTGTTTAGGAATGAAAATGTTTGTCACACCTCTGAAAACAGGAACACAGTTTGCACAAGCCAGATCCACCACTAAGGTGGCACTGTGAGACGCCTACTCAATCCAACCACATTTAGTGGGGTGCCAGTGTAGAAACAGCCATACCGGATTCTACCCGGAGTTTGTAGAGCTCACCTTTATCTTTGATACTGTCTGGGTGCTTTGAAGAAGCATGTAAGAAATCTTAAGGAGTGGAAACCCATGGAGTAATCTGCTCACAGGGGATTCTTACTTTCTAACCTGCACCAAAAAAACCCTGTACTCTGAAGGTTTATTTATCTCCTTGGGTTTCTTCTTAAAAGCCAGAAAAATCCTATGCTACTTGATATAGAATTTTCTGTTACTGAAATGAAAATCTGACCTTTCAGAACCCACAGTTTTGAGCACCAGTAACGTTTGGTGGCAATGGATTTCAGAGGAAATTTATACCTGATCTTTTGAGCAGAATATCTGCATATGAGGGAAGACTAAGCCTGATTGCTTCCTGACACTTCTCTTGGTCAGAACTTCTGAGTCTAAATTTATCAAAGGATCACTTTATCACTGCCGCCTTCAATTTCTGATCCACTTCCAAAATCGGACTTTGGGGAACTACACTAAGACCTGCTGGAAGAAGCAGGGTCCTGGCCCTCTTGTGAGGGATGCCCATGCAAATTAATAGCACGGCCCTTGTCAGTCCTTAGTGCCTGGCTTCATCAGGATTCCAAACCACGTGCATCTCAAATAATGCTAAACTAGATGAACTGGAAGCCACCGAGAGATAACTGTGCTATATTTCAGTTTATTAACCATCCAAGCCCACTTTCAACCTCAGTAAAGGCAAATTATAATTGAAAAGATCTCAGTAGAAACATATTCTGCTTTCACAGTCTATGGACATGCATGTTTAAGCTATCATGCCATGACACTGTGCTATTTGATTTGTGTTTTTACTGATGCTTTGACTGAGTAGTTTGTTGCAATGTACTGCTAAATGGAGGAAAAATCAGAAACTGCATCAGACAACCACTCTGTATTTCATTCTAGAAAATAGCTGGCAATTATAATTACTCACCATGTTTCTGGCTCAGAATAAAAGTGGCATTGCACAAAAACCACACTGAACATTCATCGTGATTAGAAAATGCTCCATACCTTGGAGTGCAGTGGAGACATAAGAATAATTTTAAATGCAAATGAAATTGTGGGGGTAGCAAAGAGAACAGATAAAAGACAGTAAAACAAAGCCTTTCACTTTCCTCAAATTAGCAGCCTAATGTAGTATAAAAAAAAGCAGTTCTACTCAGATCTGTGCTAAGAGCTTTCATTTCATCATAATATAAAACAGCAGATCCGTCACCTTTCTCTATTCAGTACTCTTGATTTCGAGGTTGAAGTGAAAATTAGAAGCTGTTCATTCTGGCTCACAGACTGGGTTGCATTTGCTTAGTCTTATTCCATGACAGTAGGATGGAAAGAGGTCAGTAACACTGGTAAGTACTTATCTCCTGTATCTGATTTTCTTTATTTATTTTTAAAATCTTTCACAGTGCTTTGGCTTTTTATCACTGTTATTTCCTGAAAAAAGCTACATCTTGTATTTTCTAAAAGGCTGTATCTTAAGCAGAAACGCAATGATTCCTCGAGAATGCTTGTATCAGATGTTAGAGCTCCTTCAAGAATGAATGAATGAATTAAAGTAGGAATTCTGTAATAGGAAAGGTTTCTGGATAATCTATATATTTCGTAGCATCACTAGAACATTTTGTGTGTTGCTTTTTCTGTCTGCCTTGTCCAACAAGCAGTACCAGATAAGAAATGAATCTCTTCAAGATGTTTTTTGCGTTACATTCATAGCAAAACATTTAACAATCTCATTACCCTTGCAGTAAATGATGGAGAAAGTAGGTATTTTACTTACTGAAAGCAAATTATTAGACAAAACATGATGTTATGGTTAATCATTATGAAACACTGAAAAATATCTCAGAATATGAGATGCAACAAGGAAGATCAGAGTGAAAAACAAATTCTTAAGGAAACTTGATGTAGATTTTTTTTTCCCCTTGGGAAAGTTTTTATCAAATCAAAACCAGGGGCTTAATTTTTCAGTATGAAGGGTGAGGGGGAGTGGGGGAGATGATCGTAGTGTCACCTCCTGTTGCTAAGTAACAACATCTCCTGGCCGTTTTTATCTGATAAAGGAAGTCCAGTTGACGTTATGCATTATTCATCAGAGTTCCAATCAAACAATCAAAATTGTTTGCTTACACTGGGGACATTTAGTAAGATCAAAGAAACCCTCCTTGAAACTACCGGAGCTTACACCACTGCCCGGCAGCTCTCGATACTCTGCAGTAAGTATCGTTTCTGGTTTGGGAGTGCTCCAGGAAAGTGAATTGCTGAGGAATTTTAAAAGTTTTCTCGTCAGAATAGGCTTCTGAATTTTAGAAAGGACTGCATGTTGATCGATGAAAACTGAATCGAAGGAAAAAGGGAAAGCTTTGGAACACTGGTTTCCTGATTTTTGCCAACATAATTGAAGGAATTGCTTGAAGCAAGGGTCGGACTCCTTGCCCCAAACCTTTCTGTTAGGTTTGCATGGAAAAGGACTAGAGGTATTTTTGTCTGTCTGTCTGGAAATAAACGTTGCGCAGAGCTGTTTGTATGCTTATGATTATATGCCGTAGCTAACTGAGGTGTGGAGGAGAGAACCGGACTGTGTATTTTCTGCAAATCCTGTTTTTTAATGTGAGTTGTTCAGAGTAGAAGAAAATGCAGAAGGTAGCAAGAAGGCTGGAGAAGGGTCATGATAATGTGCATAATCCTGGGAACTCTGCCCGGCAGAGGCAAACCTGATTCAATGTACATCTTAGACAGTTGTAATCTAGGCTCTAGACAGATCCGAGGTTCGGAAGAATGACAAAAATATAAACTTCAGCGAAGAAGCACTGCTAGGAATAGTCTACCATTTCTTAATGATCACTTTTATCACATCTTTTAAAACTGATGGTGGGATGTTCTGTTGCTACTTCTGGTCAGTAAGAGGGGACAGGGAAAGCAAGGCTGGCCTCTGGTCATTTAGGTGGAATGAAATATCCAGAATACTGCATCTTCCTTTCTAGTCCAGTGTTTTGGCATAAGCGGCACAAATGCTATTTTTAATGTAGTCTGTTACAATAGCGGCTACTCAGAGGTGCTGGCTGTGGACCTGGCTAAGGGAGGTCCCTGCCCCAAGCCTTTCTGATCTTCTTTTTAAGAGCAAATATAACAGGCAGGTGAATCTAACTATGTCATGTAAGAAATGGAGATTGTGGCTAAAATAAAGGTGATTGTACTAGAAAGGTACTAGGAATATTGCTACTACTGCACTAGTACTGTTCTTTTATGTATTTAGGCAAGGTTTTAAACCAAAATAGAAAAGGATACTTATGAAGTTCTATGAATAGTGATTTGAAAATTCTTTGACCCTAATATGTCATATGAAGTACTTCAATGACTGCCTACACAATTCCTTCCACAAAGAAAGTCACCAGCTTTTTTCTGTCTGACATCTCTGTAATCTTTCCCAGGAATCTGACTGATCATCCATACCGGAATATTGTACACAAACATAAAGTTCCTTCAAAATGGACTACTTTCTGGATGTCGAGTCTGCTCATAGACTGTTTTACAGTCAAGGAGCTCAAGGTAAGAAACTCCGGTACCGATGCAGAAAATTACTATTTGAACTGTACAATAAAGACGTATAGGGCCGGACAAGGGCCAGCCCTCGTGACTGACCTACTGAAGTGTACAGAGGCCACAGGGAAAGGCCTTCAAAATGCAGGGGGTGTGAAAGGGATTACAAGAAGAGTAACGATAGGGTTGATGTGCCCTCTCAGAGGACAGGGAAAAGCTATGAGAGCTGTTGGGTGCACAGCAAGAGCAAAAGGAACGGCCAAGATCCAGCCCCTGGTGTTGCAGAACCGAAATGGACGAGCAGAGGGGACAGCAATGGCGCGCTGCTTGCCGTGTAAGCCTGTGCTGTCCTTTCCCTTCCTCCTTGCTTATCGATGCTGTCATGATCATAATGTGGTGTTATTCAGTGCTGCAGGAATAACTGGTTTGGGAAAGCCCTGAGGCAGTCCAGCACGCTGTATGCAAACAGCAGGCTCTCGCGGGTCTGCATCCTTCCCTGTGAAATTCAGGTCCCCACCGAGCAGCAGCAGTGTGAGAGGGAGAAAGAGTAATCAAGCTGCTTTGCTTTAATGTAGTTGAGACTTGTTCATGACAAAGATGATATTTTTGGTAAAGTCAGTTCACATTTTTCTCACCAGTTCTATTTTCGGAGAAAACTTGCAATTTCAGAGAGAAGGGGTTTTTTTGTTCCTTAAACTTTAAACACCGTATTGAATTGAAGAAAACTGTAAGGATCAACTAGCTCTATCAGCCTTTTTTGGTTTTACATACTGCCTGTTTTCTGAAAATGAGATCCAGATTTTTTCCACCATTAATTTCATCAATTCCTTATCAAATTCAAAGTCTGGCCAACAGAGTTCTGCCTTCCCTCTGGAGGTCATTCTCCCAGAGCAAGACCTAATCCACCCGGGGGATGCCACCGTCCCAAGATACACAGGGGTCAGTACCAACTTTAACCTTTGGCTCAGCTGAGGTGCTGCTGCCTAACACGTGCTGCATTGCCCAGATGCTGCCCCAGTTGTGATACATTTTCATGTCTACAAGTCACAGAAAACCTTTCCTGTCACAACACAGCCGTCTGCATTGAACAACAGAAACAAATGCTAAGCACCTCAAAATCAGAGAAAAATCAGCTAAGGGCAATGACTGATTTTCTGGCTTTTTCTCCATCTCTAAAATGCAATGGACACCTGAGCATTGCTACAGAAGTAATATTAAAATAAGCTCTTCAATATCGCTATGAGAACAAACCCCTTGCTATTCCATAGAAACTGAAATTCAGGAACCTACAGCTTAACGCTTTACAAGCTGTGGCAATTTGTCAACAACATCCCTGTGCACTGCAAGGTACAGAAGGGACTATGGAAGAAGGAATATGTATTCATGCAATGCAAGTCTATTACAGTAATGTGCACAGGGTGACCAATAAGGGTTGCACAGGCAACCTTCACTGTATTTCCAGGAGGGCAAGGGAAAAAAAACATTATCTTACCCATACTTGGAGAAATTATATTGTTAGCACATATAGAAATGCTTGTGCTGAGCAGTTAGATGCATGACTGAAATTTTAACCTTAGCACCTGGTTAATTCGTTGTTTTAATGCAATTCTTTTGCTTTTTTAAAATGCAAAATGAAGAAAAAAATCCGTCATGCAGAACTGTATTCCTTGATACAAAAGTCATCAGCAGGGCGTTGACCTTTACATCTGTCATGTGGGCTTCTATCCTTTGGCCGAAACAAGTACGAACCAGCACTGAGACTTGGGGATATTTTGTCCTTCTGCTTGCGAACATTTTATGAAAGACGCCAACAACACGCTTCCACTGTTCACCACAGCATAGTAGAGAAGCTCCCAAACCCTAATTACCTCCACAACTGGAAACAGTACATTGCTTCAAGCCATGACGTGCTTATGATCTGCCCCTTTCAACTCTTCACCCTTCTCTTTCCTCCTTTTACTGCATTTTCCCCAGCTCCTGTCCTTCACATCGCTAACCTCACACACTTGTGAGACCTCTTCCCCAAATTCTAGTACTCTCCCCTCTCTTCATCTCTCTGTGTTTAAGGTCAGCTGCTTTCCAACAAGCTGGGTGCCAACAGGGAAATCGCTCTGCACACAGAAGTGACAATGCTTCTGCTCTACATTCTCAAATGCTGCAACACAGCAGCCCCTGGCAACAGGAGAGGTGCCTGAGGGCAAGGATGGATGGACAACCCCACTAGCAATAGGTGTGAGAGACTAAATGTGGCCTGTGCAGAGAGAAGTTTTGGGAACCTTTCACTGTCTGAGGTAGCACTGAGCATCTCTGAGGTGACGGTGGTGTCTTCAGCAGGCCAAACAATAAATCTCTGGAAGAGTTTCATCATCGAGGTTTCCTGTAGCAAATGCCTTTATCACCATCCTTAGCCCCAAACTTCTTAATGGTAGCATCTCCTTCCTCTGAGCTATCTTACCCCCCGTAGACACCAAGGAACTCAACCCTATGAAGCATGTGTTGATGCTGCCCGTATAGCTCTGATAACTCTTGTCGTCCTTGTACCTTGTGCCAAATTTTAAGGCTGTCTTCCACAGAACAGGCATTTCTCTATGAGATAATGGCATGATTTCTCCAAACATGAGCAAACCCAATATATTTCTTCCCTTATTTGCCTTCTGAGAAACAGTTAAACTGTGTTAGCTATAACTTTCTGAAAAAAAAAATACAAAACACAAAAAAAAATACAAACCCAAAAGAAATACACTGATGTGAGGCACCCATCCGCCATGAATGGCATAGCTCAAGTAGCTAGTTTGGAACTGAATAAAAGGTCTGCAAGAAAGCATTATCACCAGATCTACCTTATGGGACTGCAAGTAACTATTTGATGTTAATATAATAACATGATGCTATTGGCAAATCATGCTATCAAACAGTATGTGTATAGGCATTAAAACTGCATTATGACAGAATTGAGTGAAAGAAGACTACAGGATTCTGCCGTTTAATTAGAAACAACATCAGAACACATTATATGTATTATTATTACTTCAGTTATATTATTCGTTATTGCATTACAAAATGCTCTGTTTACAGACTGTAGAATGGGGGTTTATGACCCACTTACTCTTTCTGTGAGATTTGAAGATTCCTGCCTTTTAATCCTTTGATCCTCCAGATCAAGAAAAAAACTCCTTTGCAATGTTTTCACAGTAATGATATGACAATGTTGCAAATGGCAGCTGTAAAGCACTCATTCTCATCTGTACCCACTCCTTGTGGGTGGAAGAGAAGGGAAGGAATAGGACTGCAAAAATGTTGGGAAGGAACTCAAAGAGCTACGATGCCATTGCCAGCAGATGACATCAAATCCCAGCCGACCTTAGGTCTTGAGTAGTTGAACCTAGGATGCTCTGACCTCACCAAACAGACTGAAACAGGGTTTTGGCCCCCAGCAACTAACCAGTTCTCTATCCCTTGCTGCCTGCACTAACGCCCCCACCTCATCTCTACTCCTGCAGAAAGCTGCAGAACTGCCTTTGCTGCTGTAGGGTAGTAGGAGAGAGGTGTTACCTTATCAGTTGCCTCCTCTCCCATCCTCTCCTGCAGAAGCAGCCATCACTTCACTCCCGTGGGCTGAGCGCAGAACAGAGGATGTTTGGCCATTCGGGCTGCATCTACTGTTCAAACAGCTGTTCCCTGTTTCCTCCAAGGAAAGTGAAGCAGAAGGGATGGAAAAGTCACAAAAGCTGGATCTGACAGTAGGATTAGCTAGATTTAGAAAACTTGGTAAATGAAGCCAGCTGGCTGTAGTCTTCAGATACCAGCCAGAAATATCCTAAGCTCTGCAGCCCTCCCTGACTGTCTCTTCTGCAGCCGTATGTTGGGATCTAGGAGATGGGGGGTGTCCTTGCCAAGTGCGTAATGCCTGGTGACGCATCTGCAAATCAGAAGCAGGAAAGAAGGGACTGTGATCCCTTGCATCTAGCCGCTTGCCCTAGGAAAGTCTGAATCTGAAATCTAAGCGTGGAGCTGGACTTTAATTTTCAAAACAGTCTTTCCCTTTGAGGTGTGTGGAAGATATTAGTCATTCTTGGATGTAAATGTATTCTAAATACATATCTACCACGGCTTTCAGCCATGAGAGCTAAAAGTATTTAATGGGGTCTGGAATAGGATTCAGCTCACTTATTCCTTAGGTGTCCTCAGGGAAGATGTGTCCACCTAAGACTTCTGACTAGCCTGGCATGTATTAGTGGAGAGAAACAGTCATTTTAAGAGCAGGGTTCACCTAATCTCAGACATCTTCCTTGGGATACTATAAATCATGCTTTATTCTCTCTACTGATTATGAAAGCCTGGACCACTAACTTGGGTGAAAGATGCCTGTGCTATTGGCATTTGTTTGCATAGAGGAATCGTGTGCTGACAGGCAAGACAGGACCTAACTCATGAAAGGGAGTAACCTCCCCAAAACAAGTCAAATTGCAATCCAAAGCTGTAAATGTGCAGATCCCATCTCGGCTGTAGCCTACTTTGGAGAGACGTTAGCTTTGATCTTGAAGTTCTACTTGAAAAAATTATGCTTCAGGACATACAAAGAAAGACCTCGTATTTGACAGAGCTGAGCAGGCTGATGCTGAGGAGCAGCAGAAGCAGGATGGTCTATAAGGGGAAGTGAGCTAAGAGACAGCAAGATGGGCAGAGGCAGTGGCCTCGCCTACCAGAGGTAAGGCACCGCAGCACACGAGCAAGGCAGGTCCCGTGATAGTCACCAGGTTCAGCCAAGAGTCCAGATCATCAGACAAGACCAGGGTGATGAGGTAGGTATGAGACCAAGCAGGACCTTAAGTCAGTGGTCAGGACGTGGATCAGTGAGGAACACAGCCAGCCACAGGCACAGCCGCAGCCTCGCTCAGCAAGTGGGCAATGGCCTCAGTGTAAACGTAGCTCCCCAAAGAAGGGAGGGAGCAGCTGTTGAGGCTTCTTGCCTCTTTCTCAGACCGCTTCAAAGCTGGTCAGAGCTTCTCAAGCTGCTGTCTCCAACAGCTGTGCCATGTCAGAGAGTCTGCTTTAAGCACACCCAACTAAACTGTGTGCAGGGAGTGCATGCAGGGCCCTGGCTGTTGGTACCTAGATCTTGCCTAGGCTTGTTCAGGATTAAGAAATGTGTACCCCATTGTATACAAGGGGTGCAGCCCCTTGGATGAGCTCTACGAGAGAAGAATGACTTCTGCTCAGTACTTTATAGATGAAGGCTTTGGGTACTGTCATAAAAGGAGAGTCGCCTACTGCAGACTGCGCGTAGCACTTTTCTGCAGCCATGAGTCTGACGGAAGGGGTCTTAAGACTCACCCTCTCTCTTGGTGCCTCTAGCAACTGCACACCATAGCCTGGTGGGACAGGCTGGACATCGTGCAGTTAGGATGCCATTCTGGGCTGTGTGAGTCCACCTTTGCACTACAGTCAGACCCTCTGGTCCCCGCTAGGAGTCCGGGTTCTGATCTCAGGCGACTTCTGATAAAATTGTTTCCGATTTCCTGGAGACCTGTGCCTCCACTTTTCCAATCTTATCTCCTTTCGCACCAGCAGGGGGCACAAAGCTTAAAATTAACTGCATCAATTGAGTATTTCCAAGGTGCTCCTACATACCTTGAAGTTGCTTGCCAGCCCATTTGGCAGGATACACTGTGCGTATTTAACTAACTGAACAAAGCCCTCTTGAAGTCTTACCCTAAACTATCTTTTGTATCTATAAATAATGTATAGATCCACTCACATTGGGTGTGCTTTTATTGGTTGCAACATTCCTGCAATCTACTTGATGAATGAAAGGAGTGAATGAAAAAAAGTAAAGTAGAAAAAATATGGAGATAAAAATACGGTACATGGGGCCAAGGGATAACAGATGCACAAGATTGTATAGACACATAGGGCATTATTGATCAAAAGATTTCAGGAAATGCTTCTTGATCAGTTTTCCATGTTTTAATAAGATACTCCCAGGTATAGTTTTAATTCCATGTTTTGCCCTTGCACTTCATCTCCACAATTTATTTATTTCACTGTGCCTTACTTTTGCTCATTTATTTTAGTTCATACAGTGCTGACTCATTCTAGATGTTTGACTTTAACCACTGCTGACTACACAGTGCTACTTCCCTTCTGCTTTTGCATATTAAATTATGTCCAGTATTTTACAAAAGCGTATTGCTGCAGTATCGCTGGATCCTAATCCAGAATGATTCCACTGCAGATATTCCTTGTGTAAAGTAACATTAGGATAGTCCATCCACCAAAATTTTTTTATTAATAAAATAATAATTATTATTATTTAATAAATAATTAATTATTAATTATTATGTTAATTAGCAGGTCTTTTTCTTTTTTCATTTCTGTGCTCTCACTAGTTCTTAGACTAATAACATTAATAACAGACGAATCAGTAACAGCAAATGTGCATTCCTGATGTAATTTCCCTCCCTTTAAATCCAAGGAAGTAACTGATCAACATCAATCTTTTCCTCATCCTTTTTAAACTCTTTTTTTCCCTTTCCCACCTCCTGTTGTGGCATGTCCCCATTATTTAGGAATAGGCAACGGCGTGCCACAATCAGTCTCTGGCTTGCAGAGTTAGGTAGCCTGCATTCACCAACTGTACAAAAATAGCTCAGGGTGAGTTGCAGTAACTGTACTTCAGCTACTTTTTGCTCGTTTATTTCAATATCTAGTCAGCCAAATTAAAGTCAGAAGAAATAAGGATCTTCTAATTCTCAGCAGCATATCTGAATAAAACTAGGATGCTTGAGATCCAGTTCTCTACACCCCTAAATACAGAAAACTTTAGAAAACCGATGCATGGATCACACTTGAAAAAAAAGATTCTGAAAAGTAAATCTAGTTTTTTTCTATCACAAATTAATTTTAAATAACCAAGCCCCTATTTGCCCCTATTTCATAATAATTTAGCTGCTTATTTATTTATTTTTAAGTCTGTTTTCAACTTGCCTTCGGACATAATGGCAGAGGAACAAGCATGTTTCCTCTAAAATGCACAAAAAATTGCTAGTTAGGCATATTGCGCATATGTTTACCCAGCTATCACAAACCAGCATAATGAGCGTGTGCATAAAAGTGGATGTCCTTTTGATTGTGTACTATTCTTTGCAACACTCATGCCTGTGTTTGAATACTATATATCTAAGTACTTTCTTTCAGATTACTGATGTCCATCAAACTGGTGTCAAAGATCTTAACAGCTTTGCTTTAGAGAAATGCAGAAATCCACGCTCATGCGCTTCTGCATTTATCCAGGAGACACAAGCCTATAAATCATTCTTCATAAATGACAAATTATGTCCTCTCCAGTGCTTGCACACATCTTCTGCGCTCTTCTCCTGCAAGTCATACCCCATTTCCCATCTCTGATCCTTCAAACCTTGTTCTTTATCAGTTGCATTTAAAAGAAGACAAAAGTGAAGTGGCATTTAATCAGACCAAAAGATTTTTTCATGATAAACATCCATTTGGACCCATTGGTCTGTCTTTTAAAGAAGAATATTCACAAGCTAGGGGGTTTTTTTTGGTTTTTTTTTAGCACAGATGGAATATCATGTTCTAGATGCATCAAAATGTACCTGAACTTATGTTTCAAAAGCTTACATTTAGCCAAAACCACATTTATGGGTGAGTTATCTACATGTTACACCATGGTGAGCCCTTTCCGCAGAAGATGAAGTAGAAGTGCGTAAGAAGCTCATATGCTTCTCTGACGAAAAAAAAAAGTAGCAAGACAGAATCCTACTCAATCAGCAACAGCAGCACTGCAATTAAAATATTTTCACAGATATTCTACAAATTTGTTCAAAATTTGCCCTGAGAAATTAGGTTTTCCTCCAAAAAGTCTTAAAGATTTGTGACTTAAACCAGGATTCCTTTATGGCGATTTCCATGTCCTCTGAAGTTGCTTGTGATTATATGCATCAGAAACATACCCTGTCCAATGCATCTAGGTCTAGACATCGACACAGAAACATTTTAGGACTTTGCTTGTACTAAGATTCAAATCGTCAGGTCTCAAAAGTTTTCACCATGTTGAGGTAAGAATCTGCTATGCAAATTAGGGTTTACTAGATTAAAACCCTATTAAGCCAAGAGCGAGCAGGGTATTTGTGTCACCAATGAGATATTTCAAAAACATTTTAATAAAAGTTGATTGATAAAAGTGGATGGAGAAATCTAGATGAATATTTCACATTTTCTCTGACTAATTTTTAGGAGGGTGGTTTTTTACCTCTGAAACTTTTCTGATTAAAAATGTCCAAAATTTTTCTAAAAACCACAAGTCTTAAAAAAATCAGTATTGTAACTCTTCAAAATATAAAGCTAGTTCTTGGCAAACAAAAATTAGTACTAATATTTTTATTAAAATATGTGGAAATGTATTTTAATGGAAAAAATAGAAGTCATTGACTGTTCTTTGCAAACTGTCCCCCCTGTTTTCAGTAATTTCAAACAGCATTCAAAAATCAGACCACTTGTAGATGTAACTAAATATATTGAAATTGTATGTTCAAAATGTCTCTGAACATGTAATATAATCATTTATGCATTTCACATTCCCTTCTCCCAAATGCATACTTTTGTCACACTTTAGTAACATACAATATTTTGAGACAACAAATGTGAGATTATATATAATCAGTTCTAAGGTGTCATTACATACATTAAGGCATTTCTATTTTTAAGGAATTTTCGCTCCGTAAGAAACCGTTTCCCTTTCTAAGAAATACCAGACAAGATGTTGCCGCAATGTGCCAATCGTGGCATAACCCTGTTAGGAACAATGCAAACAGAATGACAGAATTTAACCAGAATGACTGATTTGCCTTCTGTGTACTGTTAGAGAGGCTCCTTAGAATGAGTTTTCGGACACCGGTCTAAAATCCGTTTGCAGTGTAAGTGGGCCCCTTAATGTGTATTGTAACGTCGTTCCTTTACTCCAAGACCTTCAAGAGGACACTTCCTAATTTTCCTGAAAAAACATCTCCTAAAAATGTGTCCCAGAGACTGAGCTGGTTTGTGGAGAGCAGCTGAAGCTAGAGATACTGGTAGGTTATCTGTGATGGACCCAATGGTCACACTGGGCAGCTTTAAAGTTGACAGCTTTACTAAAAAATATATGGCAAGTCATTCTTGTAATAAGGAGTGCTATGGATTACTGTTAGGAAAAGCATGTGCACAGGTATATTCATGGCATGCGTAAATATTCAGCATCACCGTATGGATATCAGAATGCGATCAGCTATACTTTCCAGTTCTGTGGCTGCATAAGAATTGGTCTTAGGTTTTTACTGCAAAACGCTTTAATGTTTATTAGCTTCCTCTGAAAATTTTCCAATGTTTACTTAAAATTTCCAGTCATTCTTGAAAACTCCTTTTTGGTAATATACACAAAGGGGAGATAATCATGGTTGTCAAAGTAATATATAATGATTACTCCAGGAAACATTTTCCAGCATCCACCTACCTCTAGTCAAAATGAATACAAGCCAGATCCCAATATTTTGACCCAAAAGGTAAAAATGATTTATAAACAATTATATAGAAAAGCTCACTCTTATTCTCTGTTTACCATAAACGTATATGCAAGTTGGTGTTGTTTTTTTTCCAAATAGATTCCTGTGCTGTGATCCAGCCAGCCCTGCAATGCATGGGTGCCCTTCCACTGACTTCAACTACAGCTAGATCATGCCAGTTTTAAAAGACAAATCTTTTACATGGTTGTTTTATGAGATGTTTTTTACAATGCTGACTTCGTATGCAGATAAATCTTCCTTAAGTGTAAATTTGATGATGCAGTACACAAAATTCTCCGTAGCAGAAATTTTCCATTCTCTTTTATCTTCATTAGTGTACATCCCTATTACAAGGGAATAATGGTTTACAGTCTAGTCACAGTGTTTACTTTAGCTTAATCTTAAATAGTTGACCTCATTAAATCAATTTCAACTCTTGCCCTTAGCTCTTACTTCAAATTCAAATGCTAGGTTAGAAATGAGCAAAAACTTGAAAGAAATCTATTTAAAACCAGAAAACAAGTAAGACAGACCAGAAATAACCGCTACCTCCAGCAGCGCAGATATGCTTGTTTAGTAAACTACATAATGCTGCAAATTGAAAAATAGAGCGTGACAGCTTTTGTTAACTCATACTAATTATATGCTATCATACCTAACACCTAAGTCAGGTTTTAGGCATCTGAAGGCTGCTGATTGACAGGTATTACTTGGAACTCTAAAAAACTTTTCAAAGAAAGTTGCATAGTTAGCAGGCTGCAGAATATGCTCTTAGTCACTATCAGTCATGCTCTCCAGTCCCAGCAGGAAAATATAGTTCATTATTAGTTATTTGAAGTGTGGTGGCTTAGAAAAGGCCTACAATAAAGACTGTTATGCCAGATAATGCCCAAACAAGAAGAAACATCCAGGGTTTAGGCCCCTAGGCTCTTACAGGGTCCCACATGAAAGTTAACGTTAATAGTCCCACACTAAGGGTAGGGACGGGCTTTCAAGCTGAAATTCTCTTTCCGGCTATATATGAAGTGGAGGAGAAAGAAACACACTCAGAAGGTACTTGTGCATGATACTCACGCCTTCAGTGATCAGCCAGAGCCCATCTAGCATTTGTGATAATCTTTATCTACTCAGAGAGAGAATTGAGGTGGATATATTTATAGAGGCTCTTCTGTTTGTGATTTGTAATTTATAGGCTCAGCACCCAAAGCATTCAACAGCCACTCATAATTACATTACACATAAAACCCACCTACATTAAAGGGACATTATCTAGGCTGTGAGGTCAAGTGCTAAATTCTTAGGCAATACCAGATTGAAGGTTGCCTCTGCAACATTAATTCAGTCTCCTTATACATATGTATTATAGTACGGTTTCTAATTGCACGATGACACAGTAATTTTTTACTATCCTACCATTTGCTTCATCAGTGCATGGAGTGGGCAGTGCTCACTTAATGAGCCAGTATTAAATATTTTGCTTTTTTCTCCTTGAAGGCATGGCCCCAAGCCATTTAAACCCTGTTCAGAAGATAGAAATCTTAATTTCCTCATGGGCTTTTCGTCAGTGCTTCACTAAAGTATACGAATACTTTACAAATATTAATGAATTTGTATCTTCAGGAAATCCCTACTGAAAGAAAATGATGATTCTCCCTGATTCACAACTGAGAAACTAAGACCTAAAGTGACCAAGAGCAAAAAGTAGCTGCTAAGTTTGAGTGCGCAAATCAAGACAAGAAATTGACTTTTGGAATAGCTGCTGTAGGCATTATGTCATGTGTCCCAAGCACAGCTTCCACGGATTCCTGCAAACTAAGCAAATACTTAATACTTCCATTACTCAGGCATCACAGCCTCGAAAACAGTATTCAGAAAAAGAGAGACTGCAGCTATTGAGAAGCTGTGAAAAGAGTGGTTTAAGTGGCAAAAGTAGGAACTTCAAACAAGCAAGCTGTGGCAGGAACAGAGCTATAACCTGTGTCTTTGGGGCACACAACACAGCAATCTTTTCTCTTCTCGGCATCATTCGGTGCAGCCCTTAAACTCTGCACCACGGGAGGCAGGGACCTTACAGCAAACTGCCTCTTCTCCTAACCACCTGCTACAGATCCTGTTTTCCACTGAGTGATTTTCTTTCTCTCTTCTCTTTTTTTTTTTTTTTTTTTTCCTCCCTCTTCCTCACCCTTTCCATTTCTGCTGGTATTCTCCTCTTCATTCATTCGTTCTTATCAGCTCGTCGGGCAACTCTTCTCACCGTGCCCACTCTGATGACAGCGTCTTCTGAGGATGATATAGACCGGAGACCCATCAGAAGACTCCGGTCTAAGAGTGACACCCCTTACTTGGAAGAAGCTAGGATCTGCTTCAACCTTGACAATGGTAAGACCACCCCTCCCTGGCAGCATATCGTGTTAATTAAAGACTTTTTTCGAGATGCAGACGGACCAGATGGCACCTCCTTGTTCACAAGTGGTGTGGTGGTTCACCAGACATCCAAGGATGTCACAGCTGTCTAAATAGAAGCACCTGCAGATGTATGAACAGGGATCGTTTTCAAAATTCTCCTGCAAGTACTAACTAAAGATTTTCCCGTTTTAGCTAGGGCGAGCCAGTGAGATCACAGCAAAAGAGAATGGCTTTGCAAACAAGATGTATTTATATCTTATCTACTCCAGGCATCCAGAAACATGAAAGTTCTTCTGAACATTTATGAAGCGATTAGAGCTAACAGCAGACTCCAGCTAAAACCAACATTACAACCATGGAAGAACATCCAGCACACCCAAAACCCTCTATAGGTTTAATTGGCTAAAGTGTAACAGAAAACTCTCGATTCTGCAGGAATGAGTAAGACACCTGTACCCCAAAGTTCACACCAACTAATGTTACTACCACTGCCTTCAGTGTTACTGAGCCCTGTCGTTCCCTGGTCCTTTTTCTCATTAAGGTTGACCCAAACAAAAGATTTTGGAAGTAATGACAAGTTAGTGACTTTAAGCAGGCTGAGTTTTCTGTAAAAAATCTGAATTAAATGGGATGAACTAGTACACTCCCTGGCACATATTTTAATTGTTTAACTCTCACTTTGTGTAGTACTTTTGTGCCACCCAGATATTTATTTTTTATAAATAGCATTTTTAATTATTTGTATTACACTAACATCTAAAGGTCCCAACCAGAATTGGAGCCCTAACGCGGCAGGCAGCCTACGACCACAGGGTAAGAAATAACATCTACATAAAGAGCTGACCGCTAAATAGAGAAGACAGCATAGGGGAGAAGCAGCAAAACATCGTCCCCCATTTGGAGCTGGCGAACGGAGTCACCGATTTTTGCCTATGGTCACTTTTTTTTTTTTTTTTTTTTTTCAAAAACCTGCCAAAGTGACTTATGAATACGAGTCCCAAGCTTTAAGTGACGGTCAGTTTTAAACATTGAGTGTAGGCTCCTCAGTGCCCTTGGCATTTTAAAGCGCTTGGCCTGGTGCACCATCCTGCTTCACTTAATGGGTCTGCCCAAGGAAAGAGGAGAAGGAGGTGAAGGGATGAGCCCTCAGACTTCCCACTGAGCCTCGATCCAGCCGTGCTTTGAGTTTTGGGACCCCTAAGCTATACAGGAGAGCACTTCGGGGTGCCCAAGGCCGTGGCCGAAGGTGCCAGGCCTGCTGTGCCACCTCAGCCAGGCCGGCGGGGGACGGACTTGGAGAGGGGCGGGAGTCACCTCAGCCGGGACCCTGCCCTGGGGGCGGGAAACCACCTCAGCCAGGCCCCTGGCCCGGGCCTCCCCTGGGCAGGGCCGGAGGGGGGGGGGACACGGAGTGGTGTCCTCCCCCCCCGGAGCGAAGGTCGCCGCCCTGAGG
>NW_009648242.1:1417700-1522617 GCF_000708025.1 Charadrius vociferus | reverse complement strand
GGCCCGGCCCTGCCCCGCCGCCCGCTCCTTCGCACCTCACCGGTGTCCTCCGGCCCCGGCCAGCTGGCCTGACCCCCGCACCTCTCGCCCGCCCCTTCCTTCCCGGCCCCTCTGCCAGCCCGCCGTCCTCTCGCCCGGCAGAGCGCGGTGCGGGTTCCCCGCAAGACTTCTGCTCTGTCCCTCCTCACCAGGCTCTTCTGGCACCCCTCCTGGGGAGGCTGCCCATGGCGCTTCGCAAGGCTCAGCCCCTTCTCGCTCTTTGCATCCTTCCCCTGGATGGGTTTGTGCCTCAAAAGTGCAAGGAAACTTGCGCCTGCCTTGGCCACTTTTTCTCAGTCTCATGAGGTTCCCCCGTTGCCTCTCAGCATTGCTTGTGGTGACTCTCGATGGGCGTACAGCCTGGTGCTTTCTACCAACACACCTCCAGCTCCTCACATTCACCTCCTCCTGCCCGTTACCGGGACGAGCCTCCTGCAAGGCTCTACCTGGCCTTTCCGTCCCCCTTCTCCACTGCTGCTCCTTCCTCTCTGCCGCCTCTTCCTCGTGGCCCCATGGAGATTTTGGCGGTCCCCTCCAGTTCATCCTGCACATGGGGACTATCCTGTTTCTTTCCTGCTAGGCCTGTGGTTTTCCCTCCTTCCATGACGTTTTCTTTCCTTATGGGTTCTGTCAACAGTAAACTACACCAGAGGTTACTTGCTCTCAAAAACAAAGGAAAAGAAAGTTCCTTTGGTTGGTTCTCCACACCAAACCAGACTTCCTCTGTCTGGTGGTGAGGTGAGCACGAGGGAGGATCTGTAGCTAGGATGGTCTCCTGCAGCCTCCCGCATGTCCCAGCAGCAGCAGCACAAAATGACCTAACTGTGTAAGAGTCTTTGATGTTGAGCCTGTCAGCTCACTCCCAGCTGTAAAAGGGAAAAGAACTGCCTCAGAGTTGCTGCTTGCCATGCTGTGGTCTCCCCCATCCCTCCTCCCCTTTTTCAGCTGGCAGAAAGTTGGAGATGGCAGAGATGCGTTTTCTCCTCCACTTGGGGATGGAATGGATTCCCCCTTCCCCTTCTGTTATCCCCGCTGTAATTACAGCTTTGGTAATGGCTAATACACAGTTTGGTTTTACCATTGACAGAATAGTTGGTTACATCATACAGCAGGTCATTATTTCTTTCTAATACTTCTTAAAAATTACCGAGCTGTAGGTAAGTTGGGTGGCATTTCAGGACACAGGCTGAAAGACAGTGCCAAATTCCAGGTTTCAGCTCTAAAGAACTTGGAGTGAAAACAGAAAGAGCATCACTGTGCGAATGGTGTAAATAAAAGGAGGCTGTGTATGGTTGACTGCTGAGAAAACCCTGCGTTGACTTGTGCTGTCACAGGTAATGTTATGTCATGTAGTTATAAATAGATAAACCAGTTAAGAGCAAGGCACCTTCAGGTCACCTGGTGCCTCACATCTCTATGCTGAGCTAGACATGCTGTCTTTACTGCAAGTCCCAGAGGATGTGCAAGTCTCTAGGTACCTCTTTCCTGCAATCCACTGAAAAATGTTATAATTACACTTAGCTTCTTTCTGTTCCTCTCATCTCCGCTGCTGTCTTTAATTTATGGCTTTACTTTCAAACCTGGAAATGGGATTCCTTTAAAAGAAATAATTAAAAGAAACAGTACTGGTGTATCAAGAAATATAAATGAAAAATGTTGTAAGTAGTGCAAGTGTGTGTTTTCATTAATCCATCTGGCAGTGAGTAGTTTTGAGCTTTTTTTTTAAAAAAAAAAATAATTGCTTAGCAACCAGTATTGAGTGAGTGAGCCAAAAAGCAAGTGAAACGTGCCGCTGGTACCCACTTCATTTCTGAGCTGTTGGATTTACTCTTCTGTTTGCTCAGAAAGGACAAACCAAGCTGCCTGGGTTTGAGAACTCTCTATTCCAAGGAAACAGCTGTTAGAAAATTTGTTTAGCCACTTTTGCTCGTACTTGATAATGCTGCGTGGCGCAGGGTGTGCTTTTGAAACTTAGTATTTAAGAGGTGCAGCGTTCCTGAATTTATTCTTTGGGGGTATGTGTGGGAAAAAAACCCAACAAACCAAAAAAACCCAAAACCAACCCTGTTTGAAAACTTACCTGGTTTTCACAAGCAGTTGGGTGGCTGGTGACGTTACTGATGTGCCATGGAGGGTGCCGGGTGGCTCTCGGTGCCCCGGGGGGTACTGCCTGTCCCAGAAGTAGAGGGGCCGCGCCGTCCCCATCGCCCCTGCGGCGGGGGGCGGGGCCCGGCCCGGCCCGGCCCTGCCGGCGGCCTTTGGAATAGGGCATGTCCCGCCTTGTCTTGTCCTCCCTCGCTGTCCATGGGTTGGCTGTGCACCTGTGTGTGTGTGTGTGTTTCTTTGCCTCTGCAGGGGGAAGGTGGTAGAAAGGTAGTAATGCCCTTTTTTCAAGCCGTTGATGGAGTCGAAACTAAAGTGACGCTTGGGGTGCAGGAAATAGCCTCTTCCTTGAGTGCTTATCACTTGCTTTCCATTTAGTGCATTCCACGTCTACAGCTGCTGCTCAGCCACTGCTTACAGAGTTATTTTTCCTACAGTTGCTACAAGTCAAGCTGTGTTCCCCAGTCATTGTCTTCTGTCAGGACATGGTCAGGGCTTGGATGCAGTGTGCAGCTGCTTTGCTGTATTGGAACTTAAAATCCATTTTCATTAATGAAACATACGCAAATGCAATGAATACTGCTCTTCCCTGCTCTTAATTACAACCACTAGTTAAGAACTAGCAGGTTTTTATCTACTTCAGCTGTAAGTTATAATTATACCATTACTGCTGTTATCTGTATTGTTGAACAACTGAGAGATTGCATACACAGAGTCAATTATACAATTTGGCTATAGCACAGATTTGGTCTGGATTGTAAAAAAACCCACAATTTATAAGTGATTAACAGTGCAACTTCTACCTGTCCTTCTCTTTCGGTTATATTGAGTTCTGCTTTGTTTGGTTTTCCAAAATATACTTTTTTTTTTAAATTATGTTTGTTTACAAATATTGGTCAATTAATTCACAGTTGTTACCTAGCATGAGTTAACAAATGCTGTTCAATTAGTTGTCCCTGGTATGATTTTTTTGCTGGTGTTCCCAAACTGGTTAAAATACAAAGCTGTTTTCCAAACTCAGGGTTATTCTCCCTACTGTTATACATATGCAAATCCTATTAATCTGAGTTATGTGTTCATATCAAGAGGATAATGTTTCCCAAAGGATTTAAATTACCTCTGCTGCCAAAATTAATGTAGCTACATAACATCATAAAACTATAGACAGATATGAATTCCTTTTGCATATTTGATACTGAGTCAATCCACCTATGGAAATTATTTTTTTAATTTTCTGAAAGACTTCCTCCAGCGTGACACTAGAAGAATGTGGAATGTGCTCTCACTTTCAGGTGGTGGTCCTTTGTTTTCTTTATTATGATTAGCAGTCTGGTATGGCTCCATCTTTTAACGTCCATCATTGGCTTTTCGTACACATCTTCTTAAAAGCAGTTTTCAGATTGTCTTTCTAACTTTCTGATTCAGGCATCTAAAAGCTAATCCCAAATTACTTCTGAGAACTTGGGCCTCCATCTGTGACAGTTGTCCAGTAGCATAAATCCTTTCCCGGTCCTGTGCCAGCTGACGAGTTCAAGTGTTTTTTACAGGTTTTGACCTGTTACAGGTTTTGACTGATTTCTGTTCTTCCCATTGCAAAATATTATGCTTTTAAAATGGCAATGCATGGTAGGTAGCTTTCAAGCTTGATAAATTAGCAAAGTTGATGACTGATAAGGAAGTAGACCACTTAAAACTCTCACTGAATGATCCAAGATGTGTGAGCTTTTCTTCTGCCTTCCCCTTCATGTGGCTGCTTGGGGAATCCCTGTCAGAATTTTATCGATGGTTGTTAGGGGAGAGGGGACTACCACATTTAGTTGTTCTGATTAGGTTCTCTTTTAGCCCTTCAACTATCAGTCAGTATTGAAGGTACCTCTCTATACAGACAGATACTCTTACTCCTTCCTAGCTAAAAAAGAGTAAGCTTTGTGCTGCAATCCTCTGCAAAGTTGATTCTAGCAAACTGGCTTCTTGTTAAGTGGTGCGAGAAGTTGTCTTTATCTCAGTTGCCATGGGACCTTCCTGAGATGGTACAGGGAGGTCACCAAATGTCAGTCTTTGTTTGAACAAGGCTGATCGTGTCCTTAGAATTTAACCTGGGAATGGAGACTTCGGGAGGAAGCAAGCCAGTGACTTGGGGAAGGTGTAAAGCCAGAATGACTGCAGTAGCTATACTGGGGTCAGCAAAGAGGGGGCGTTCCTCCAGAAAGAGTATATTTAGCTTCCATGCTGTGAAATTAGGGGAGAGGAGTTTTGAATGTGAATATATCACCAGCGGTGCAACTGAACAGAAGCCTGTGGCCAGAGGGGTGCAGGAGCTGGGCTTTGAAGGTGGTGAGAGAGAAGTAATGGCAGAGCAGACCCGATGGGGGTGGTGCAGCCTGTACTAGCCATGGAGCCCAGCTGGCTCGCTCGGCCCTGAAGCGCAGCACAGATTTTAAGTGTACTGAAGTCACTCAGTAATCTCACTGAAGTGGCTAGGTCCTCAAGTGATGTAAGTCATTTGTTGACTTCAGCCAGGGATCTGAGCCAGACTGTAGAAATATACATCTCTGCTTCCCTTCAGTGATGAAAGATCTGTTTTATCTCTTTGTGGTATGGAGCCACATGTTCTCCTGGAATATGTTCTGGGAAAGCAAAGCTGAGAGGGAAAGGACTGAGTGGCTCTGCGCAATTTTGCCATGTGTAGAGAAGAAAGGTCCTTGTGTCTAGAAAGGCAAGTGAACTCAGTACCATTTGCTGTTCTTAAGCAGTGACAAATAACTCACACTGGGGAGAGGAAAAAAACCCACGGCAGCCTGTGCTAGTGCTGCTGCAAGCAGAATTAATTCACAGGGTGTAAAGAGGGAGGAGGATCCTGGCAGAAACTGCTGAATGGCTGAGACAAATGTTAGTGAGCTGGGAAATGTTCGTAGTCGGCTGTTTCTGTGATGCAGAGCTGGTGGGGGAAAGCCAGGACACAAAGGGTGACTGTTGGTTTTATATGTGGGAACTTTCCCGGTGTGAATCAGGCACAAAGTTGAAATCAAAAGCTTCCTCCACTTCCACTGCCCTAGCACCTTCCACACTCTATTTGGGCCCTAGTGCTTCTTACAGCCTTCATGGTAGGCTGCCTTACTGTTATTATTTGTATCGCTGTATTCATTCCATTATATAGTTTTAGAGCTGTGCTGAATAGTTTTCAGAGAGTAATATGATATATGATTTTCTTTTCTAATGGAAAGATAATGTCATGTGTATTAGCCTCATATGTGTTGATTTGTCTAAAAGGATATGAAACATTTTTCTGCAGTGATCAAGGAGGAGGTTGTGCACTTTATTTTGTCACTGTGTAAAATAAGAACAAATATTTATACAGCTCACTGAGGTGGGTGCATTCAAAGTAGGTGAAAATACAGTTAAATGACTTGATTGGATTTTCTGCAGGAAATCTCCATCCCATCCCTTTTAAATTTTCTCTAAAACCCAGCATTTGATTTAAAAATCTGTTTTGAAGTTTCAGAGTTTGCCCCTGGTCATCCTCACTTATGATTTAGTACGCTAACCCGATTAATCATCTCTGTAGTCGTTTGAAATGTTACACATTTGGAGTTGTGTTTTTTCTTTCCTGTTTATCCAGTGTATGTTTGCGTATATCCATAATAAAATATTCTGCATGGTTTCATGATTAGAATAAATAATCCATAAAATGATACAAGAATTTAAACTACTTTGGATTTATGCATCTCACAGATTAGAAATGATGTGGAGGGGGTAATCTGAAGGCCATATTTGTATTTTTAAAAATACTTTCAAATTATGGTGGCTTTAAGATTGCAGGTGGAAAAGATTGGGCTCAGGAGAATGGGGGGGAGAGAAATACGCAGTAGTAGGCTTTCTAATATATGTGGGAGGTTTTATTTCTTTCTGGAGAAAGATTGGTAAAATGCACATTTGGAAAAATTCCACTTTCTCTCTCTGCTCTAATCACTCCCTCAGATTATTGTCATGGTGATCCTCTTGTACTTAGGAAGCCAAATCACCGGTTTTGGCAAAGCATTTTGTAATACCTTTATAAACTGGCCTGAAGAACTGGCCTCCTTTGCCATCAGGCTTTACGTTACCAAAACTTGTGGCTGTGCTTTAACTGAATGATGACTGTTAGTCTTAATGCTGCTTAATTTGGAGTATAGCTAGAGATCGGATGTGTGCCCATAACTCATTTGGTGGCTGTTTTCCAGCCCCAGCATGAGGGCACACACCAGGAAAAACGAGCCTCCAAACGGAATGACACCCACGGTGTGGCAAGAATGTGCCGTTTGAGATAACGGGCTCTTGCCAGGGCTGAGTGGAGTGGCTGAAAGCGCCTCTGTATGAACAGTGTACGTGACAGGTAAACAGTCTGTTTTGAGGGAAGAGGTCTTAACAGCAATGAGGGTTTTAACTCTTGTGCTTGGCTTTGGAGACCTTTGGTTTAAGACTATGACCTTCAGTGAGTGCCAGATGGGAAAAAGTTTACAGGTTCTCCAAGTCCTGTAAAGGGGAGAGATGCCCGTGCTTCACCAGCTGTCATCCAAAAGGAATTGTTGATGCAGGCTTTAGTTAACGAATATAATTGCGGACAACGTGAAGGGAAGAGCATAGTTAGTCAAAATGATGGAACTGGCAAGAAGAAAACGATACAAGATCCATTTCTCTGAATGCTGAATGTGTTGGTGGAATTGGCTAAAAAAAAAGCTTTGATATTTTAAGCAGTCTTATGGCACTGTACGTATGCATCACCTTTCTGTGTCAGGGAGGCAGCTGATACCTGTGCTGTCAACGGCACTGGCGTTGCTGTGGAACAACCGTGACAGGAGATAGAAGGAAGGCGCACGTTTGCGTTGGGATCAGAATATGCAGACCTGCTGCCTCTCACAGCTGTATGCAGTACGTGTGATTTTAAGTCTGCTGTGGTCCTTTGTTGCTAACCTGGTTCTTCAAGAAAGTGGATGTGGCACAATTTGCCTGAGTAAGAAGTTATCTCTGTGTTTGTCTTTTGCTCGATGAACTTGTTGGGTTAACACAACCAAGTTTATTCCTGCAAGCTGGGGCACCACAAAATCCTTTTATTTTTCTTGTTTCATCAGGAACCACAGTTTTCTTCTTGGAATTAGGTCTTTAAGGAAAATACATTTTCCAAAACTTCAGATAAAATTGTCAGAACTGGCAACCCTGTTCAGAATTATTATCTGTAAAATTTAGTAAAAAGAAAGGGCCTAATTCTCAGTAACAGGTATAATTAGCTTTAATGCTTAATTACTCTGAGTCAACTAATTGGTTTCATTGGGACTACTCACAGTAATACTCTCAGCCAGGCATCTAAGTGCCTTCAGAATCAGTCTTAAAGTTTCTAAGTTTTTGCAGTATGACAGAAGTCATTAGTGCAGAAAGAATGACCTGGGCTGTCTGCTTTAAGATAATATAAATGTCAATGCTAATGAAATATTGTGTTATTAGCAGTTGTTTCTTGTGCTTAGACTTTAGACTGTAGAATTAGTGTGGAATATTATACTTCTGCAGCAAAATAAAACTTGGCTGCACTCACGCTTTCTTGGTGACGAATATTCATGACAATGTATCTCTTGTGGATAAGGTGCAAAAAGTGTCAGTTCTAACAATTTAATGATATTAATTTAATATGTTTTGCATGGTAATACAATTTGTTGATATAGTCAACTAAAAATGTTTTCTTCATTCAGAATACTTTTTGGGTAAAATTATTGATAATCATGCAATTCTGCTGCCTTCATTTAGAGTGCATTGGTGGTGTTGTTTTACATTGATATGCTGAGGTTATAGCTTGACCCTCAGTACACGGCTGCCTTCCCTAGGTTTCGTTGCAGAGCCGGTGTTACCGAATATTTAAAAGAAGGTAATTATTGCCTTTACTGCAGACTTAGTAATAATTTTCGTATCTTGAAATTAGAATTCAACCTATAAAAAACAAAATGAAGATGATGTCCAAAGAACAACTTAAATTCACCAAGAAAATATGGAGGCAGAGTTGAAAATTAAATGCCTGTGTTTCTTCTGCACTCCAGACTCGCTGTGGTTTCATTCTGGTTATGAAGTACGTAAGATAGGGGAAGTATGTGACAAGTGTTTGCATGCTGATATACTGTATGGACACATGCCATTTCAACTACGATGGGTAACAACTGCAGCGCATATTTCAGTTAATCAGAAAATCCTTGCTATGCATAATTTATGGTGCAATATAATTTTTACGGTTAGTGCTTACAGTACTTGGACAGACAGACATCTGGTTAATAGTTTATAAGCAAATTAAATACTTGATGCATTATTAAAATGGAAGAGAAATTTCATCAAGTCTAAATCTAATTCTTCGCTAGAGCATTGGAAATAGTTGAAGCCTGACACAAGCTTGATGCCCCAAACTGGGGAGGCCCTGTTTTGATTGTGGTACTTGTCTGCCTGTGTGTCCCTATTTCTGTTCTGTGGATAAAAAGATGAGGAATCTACTGATGGTTAGATTTGAGCACTGACTGGGGTGTGTGCCCTTGGGAATAGCGTTCCTGTGTTCCCCCAGTCAGTCAAAAAACCTAAGTCAGTCAAGTGTTACAACAGTGTTAAGCCATCAGAAATAGCCTTAAGTTAAAAGAGTCTGTCTCAAGCTAGTCCCAATTCTCTAGACTTTTGCACTAAGGCATAGGAATCCCTCTCATAACAGAAAATATGCCCCCAGTTAGGATGAAATAAGAAATTAATAATTATATTGCAGTATTCCTTGAGAAAGAGATTTCTTCCATCTGACATCTTTAATGGTCCTTTGTTTTCCTTGCTGAGATGCTGATAGTACAGCTTTCATACATAACTTTTTTTCTTCTGCTTAATTCTCTGTTTTCTTGCACTAGAGAAGTGCTGGAAACAAACGCAGAGACCTTGATGTGGCTGTGCTTGATGCACGAGGCATCTGTAATGTTTGGAGGAGAGCGGCTCTTCCCCGTGCTCAGCCTGAGTTGCGGGAGCACGTGGGCGTAAAGGTCATGTTGTGCAGACTGCTGGTGAAGAGGTCTGCAGTTGAATATCTCATGCGATGCTCTCAGCTTCTGCCTTCTGTGGGGTTGTTTTGTTGTTGTTGTTTGTTGTCGTTGGCATCTCTCTTCTCCTGCCGCCTTTTCCTTTCTCCTGTGTTTATCAGGGCTATGTATGCTGGCAGCAGCAATATGTTGGCCTGCAGTTTGTTGAAGGCTGTCCCCACTGGGTTGGGCGAGTTGCCATACCAGCATTTAAAGCTCTAAGCTGGGAGCTATAGGCTTGAAATGATCACCCTGTATCCATAGGACCCCCGATAAAGAGCTACGTAATCTACACAGTGCTTCCATGAACCCAGTTAAGACAGTCGTTCCCCAGAGTGATGATCGCTCCTGCTCTCTGCTTAGTGAGTGCTCTTTGGGTCGTTGTGGTTTATTGAAAACACTGAGGTGGAGAGTTAGGAATAAACTGCATTAAGCTGCTAATGAGTAGTCATTGCTTATATTTAAAGCAATTTGGCATGTTCATCTGTTCATTAAAAATTTAATTTTATCTTACCACCTTCTTTGTTCATCACTTCTTATGACTTACACTGCATGTGAAGGCTCTTTAGATTTCACTGATGTAATGAATGTTTTTCCAAAAAACCTTGAAAACTTTGTTTCAAACTTGTCACAATTACTTACAAGGTTGAAATAGCCAAAAATAAATGGAAAGCAGTTGATCATTTTAATTTTCTCTGTGTGGAAGCATGGCGAAAGCTTGGAGCATTTCAAAGCTAATAATAAAAAATTAACTGAGGTTAACTAATAACCTGTAAAATAATAGCTTATAATTACAAGGCAAAAAGAAATCAATAAGGCTTGATTTGTAATTTAGTCTTATCTCAAGGCTCAGAATAACAAGCCATTCTCTGAGATAAATTTGATAAGATTGCTTGAACTAGTATTTTTCGGGACAAATGAATTTATAAATAATGATTATTTTTTTAAAGAAAACACTATGGGCATCACTGAATAACCTTGGGGTCCTGAGCTTTCCCCTCTGCAAGCAGTGCCCGTAGCAGCGCTCTCAGTGTTAAAGGAGACCCAAGGGGAGAGTGGCAAAAATGTTTGGTGGGGAAGTATCGTTACACAGATGGAATATAGCTTTTTGTTAGCGGGCTTCATGACATAATAATAGGAAACCAGGAGGAAAGAGTCACCAAGATTAAGGCAGCATAGGACATGTGATGTCATAAAAAAAAGGCTGGGCTTACTAAATATAGCTGCTCACGGTTAACGCTGCCCTGGGCAGCAGAAGCATGATCTTATCAGGTACCCAGTGAAGTGGCTGTGTATACCTAGAGGTGTGTGTCTGCAGCCTTAGCAGCGGCAGGGACCATCTGTTAACCAGCACGAGTTTAAAAGGCTTAAAGTGGGCGGCGGAGGGATCGCTCCGTAAGATGTCTACTTGTTCTTTCCATTGCCCAAGTTGGTGGCGGGTAGACATGTCAGGACCAGGTGTTCCATCCTTCATTGTAGCTAAAATCCTTTTAGAATTTTACACTGAATTTAAGGCAGAGTTTTAAAGTGGATTAAGCAAGGAAATGTAGGTGGGATCTTGAAGAAGGTATTCTTACTAGCTTAGATCAACTTTCATATTTTGGTTTAGCTGGTGTTGCTATCTTAGAAGAAAATCCAGGACTGTATATAAAGGTGCCCCTCTTTTTTTTTTTTTTTTTTTTTTTTTTTTTTTTTTTTAATTGGGTGGGAGGGGTATCATTGCTGCTGCTCACAGTGTGGCCCCTTAACTAATATGCCATTCAATGAACACAAGAATGTATCTGTTGTCTTTCTCCTGTCTCAAGCGTGCCTTGAAGACTCCAGGATAAGTCATCTCCAACCTCCATATATGTCCTCTCCATGAGGAGGAAGCTCAGAAGACCTAGAAATCATACGGAAAGAAAGGATTATAGTGGTGGAGAGAGGACCTGTATTGTATCTTTCTCCAATCACAGTGGTCTTAAGAAGTGAGCTTAATAATTGTATTTGCTAACAATTCTCCCCCTCCAAATTTTGGGAGGGATCAAGACATTTTCTGGGAATGTGTGGAGGGAGGGGGAGAATGGCCAAAGTGTATCCAATCATTAAGATGTACTTCTTTCCCTCTGTCCTGGTTCTGGCAGGGATGGGGTTAATTTCCCCCAGGAGCTGGCAGGGGGCGGGCATTCCATCCCATGTGAGCCATGCGAGTGAGCTGTAAGAGGCAATAGTCGATAGTCGATAGTTGGTGTGAGGAGAGCAGTCTCTACTCGGGGGTGGGCTGCGGAGCTCTGGGTCCGGTCGGCCCGTTGCACGGCGGTACTGTAATCGCGTCTTTATATTCCTTTATCTTCCTTTATCGGTGTTATTGTGGGTTGTTTTTTTTTTCTTTTTCCATCTTCCCTTTTGGTGTTCTGTTAAATTGCACTATTTTAACCCACGAGTTTTGCCTTTTTCTGTCAATTTTTCCCACGGTCGTGGGAGTTGAGCGAGTGGCTGCATGGGTCCTTGTTGCTGGCTGAGGCCAAACCACAACACCCTGAAAAGAAGATTGTTGGACTGAAGAAAGAATTGTGTGCTAGAATTGAATGTGCTGTTTTGGTTGTTTTTTTTTCTGCTTTTGGGGTTTAAGAAGACTGTATTTTTTTAATTTAATATCTCACTAACTTCCTGCAAACATTACCAAAACAGTTTCTATAAAAGTCTATGCACAGAGTGTTTTTGATGAGCCAAAGATATTTTTTTTCGCTAGATCTTGTGTAACTTGTGGCACAACTGCACAGGTATTTATGTGTATCCTTACAAGTTTTATTCTCATCTGTAAACTAGAAGCTTAAGTGCTAACCTCTTTGTTCTGACAAAGTCCTGTGATGCTTTTCCCTTTGGAATCCCTTTCCTTAATTCTCCGCCATTCTGTGTGGTAAGGGGGATGCTCTCTCTGAAGGACTTGTCCTCCCTTCTGAAGTCTGCTTTGCAGTCATCTTTCTTTTGAGATTGGAGGACTAGCAGTTATAAATAACAGAGCTTCCCTGCATTGTTCTTCATATTGGCTAAAGAAGTGGCTATAAAAGCCAATAAAGGTTCTTTTTCAACCCTTTATCTACTGACTCAACAGTACCCTGAAACCACATTGGTCTCAGAGCAAAGGATTAAGCACGCATCTCGTGCAGAGAAGTTTCTTATGTCATTGCAGTATCTTGTCACTGCACTTGCATGATTTGCCCTGAAAGGATTATGACAATGTGTTCGTTACAATGCACACCTCACCTTAGAAACCTTTCCTGGTAGCTTCATAATTAAGTTAAAGCAATGCTTTTGTACTTTTTTTCAGGCTTCTTTCTCCTCCCGCTCCCCTCAGGAAAAGGATACAGAATATGAGCAAATAAGTTTCCTTTTAATGCAGTTTTGGCGTAGTTCAGAGTGGCTTGAAAACAAATGAAAAATGTACAGAAAAATAGCTCTGACTGATTTCCTGTTCATTTAAATTATACGTCTGTCCAAAGGCCCTCTTACATAATAGGATTTTTAGTCACCGGTGGGTAGGAGATAGTTATCTGAAGCTCTGCTTACTTTTTACACTGTATCAAAATGAGTCTCCCAAACAGCCTTTAAAGGGTTGCAGGGTAATTAAGGTTCACTGGTACAACGGTAACTAGATGGCTGTATTTAATTAGTCTCCCTGTTAAGGTAGAATCGCTGCATCGTATTTGAAATGCCCTTTGAGGAAGATAATGAAATATGTCTTACAGGAGCTTTAGTGTGATGATCAGTGTCGTTAGTGTTTAAATTTGCTGCAAAGTGAGCTTCTATTACACAGATAACACAGCTTCTGATAGATCACCATTACAGCATCCTTCTTCAAATAAATAAATACATATTCTATTACAGTTCTGTAATTAGCCGTGGAAAAGAATGTACTGTCATACAATGTACTGTCATACAATGATACTGACCCATATTCTATTACAGTTCTGTAATTAGCTGTGGAAAAGAAAGAACTACTGTCATACAATGATACTGACTTCCCTAGCCACCTCCAGCTTTGGCTTATTGTGACTACGGAAGGACCCAGTTCAGGAAAGCACAGATGCATCGAGGTTCATCATTAACAAACATCAGAAGTGTGTTCCTGAGTCGGTCTCTAAGTTGCAAATGAAAATCTGCTCCATGGAGATCTTTGTCTCAGCAACGTTTTTTGTTGTTTTTTTTTTTTTTCATTTGTTTCAGAAAAGAGAGAGTAAACAAGAACCAGTCCCAAATAAAAATGTTGGCAGGAGGCAGGGCAGATGAGGTTCTTCTCATATGTTCCCATTAGGACCCTTGCATTGTCTTGGGGGGCACAGCACAGACCCTGAGGTGCTGGCAAACCTCTTCAGAACTATTTGCCATTCTGCAAAGTATGCTGTTCAGAACCAGGCTGTGTCCACGCACAGAAGAGTGCAGGGAACAGACACTGGAGAGAAATGGGAAGACCACCACATCAACTCAAATAGTGGTTCCTGCTGCTGTCACTCATAACTCTTCTTTAGAGCCTCATGCTTTCCCTGCTTACACGCTCAGTTTCAATTAGGGCAAATTGGGTTTGCTATACCAGCCTCTTGGAAATCAGGGCCACAGATGTGTGTGTCTTATGTGCACCCTAATATGCAGCTGGGGTGTACCCGGGTCACACACCCAGTTTTAGGAATGCAGGAGTGTTCCTCAGGGCCCTAATCACAGTATACCATTAATTTTTGCATAGCCTCTTCCACCTCACTTGGGCTGCTGGCGCACACAGCCTCATAACATCTCTCAAGTTGGACAGGTTTACGGTTGCCAGATGTGCTGGGCTGCTTGTGGTTTCTGCCCAAACACAATTTCTCTGTGAGGAAGAAATCTAAGTCTGCCAAACATTTGCCAGGGATTTCGAGATCTGAAGCAACCCGGTCAGAGCAGTGGTATAAGGCTGTCTCTGGATACTTGTAAGTCTGTGTACTTTTCTCCACATTCAAAGAGCATCTCCACAGAGCATGCTTGGCCAATCTGACACGTCCTACAAATGTATTTATTTCTATGTAGGAAAAACTATATCCCAGGGAAAGCTACCCACCCCAGCCTTTCTACTGTCCTTAGGATGCCCTCTGGAAAGTAATTTGCAGCTGACCTCATGGTGCCTGCACTAGAAGGAGACTTCTGGCCTGATGAGGAAACTGAGGTGCTATATAGTTCGTTGTATTAGTACACTAGTGCACCAGAGGGGTGAAAAAAGCCAGCTTCCCAGTGGTTTTGGTCCTAGAGGTGCTAGCAGATAACTATTAATTGACTATATTGAAATACTAGTAGGCACTCCTGAGTTAGATGGATCCTCTGTTAATACAGAGGAACTGATGTACTGAATCAGTTCGGATGTCTTGTTCTGAGGCCTTGAGCTCTTGTTCTCGGTAGTGTCTAAAGGACAGACAATTCAGGGGTTTGTGGCTGTTGCAGTTCTTTAACTGTTGCAGAAAACATTGGTCATGCTTATCGGAAGGTCACAGAAATAATAGACAAACAATCTCTGTTTATGGAGGTAATGGAAACACTTTCATTTTGGTTATTTGGAGTGCAGGGTGATTTTTCATTGCTGATTCACATCTTCAAAACATAAGGTTTTCTTCATTTGTGGGGGGGAGCAAGAGAAATGGATGCTAGCAGGTGGGTCCATTTCATTGGGCGACTCAAGAGCCTGGAAGCTTAAACAGCAGTGTGGACAGGGTTTGGATCCTCCTAGACCAGGCTTACCAGACAGCCATGGTAGTGATGGCTTCAGTTTTCACTGCTTCTGTATTTTTTTAGAATAATGTGACCCATGTGATATCAAAAAACCAGTATACTCCTAGCAAGAAACTTATATGAAATACATGCAAAAGCCAGTGAATTGTTCTCCTGATAGATGATTGGTTGCTTCAATTTGGGCTTGCGACCCAGAACCTGGAAACTCCATTCTAGCCTTAGTGTGGCAGAGAGCTTTGGTGTGTGGCAGAGCCCATCCCACTCCCTGACTCAACATTGCTCTTCACTGGGTGACCTGCATGTAGCTTTATTAATTGCATGCTTTTATGGAAGGATGCCAGTTTCTTGGGGTTTTCGGCATGGCCACTGTTGGGTTGTTTGGCAGAATTTGGAAGAAAATCAGCAGACAGTTGCAGTTATGGCTTATTCACATCTACTTCTTGTCTGTTCACTGCCATGGATCTGAACTGGGGTGGTTACTGGGGTGTGGACTTAATGGGTAGAAGGACCTGGAAGGATGGGGGCAGAATCTGGCCCAAATGGTTGTGTCCCTGAAGGATGAGATGAAAACCCCAGGCTATGAAATATGGAATATCTTCTGTCTTAAGCCTCTTCGCTGTTCAAACTGTACTTTCAAAGCTTTTAGGCTCCAAATATTAATGCACTTCCAAAGCTATATTTATTATAAAAAATAAAATAGGATAGTGGAGGTCAGGATTCCAACAGGTTTCCTTTAAAATAGTAATGATTGTCAGATGATACATCATTTGGCAGTTAATGGAGTAGCAGGGGGTCTAGTACTAGAGTCTTAAATGCCAAGAAATGAAAAAGCCAAATGTTGTCAAAAATACTCTACACTCTGGAAAAAGAGGAAGGTGAAACTGGAGGGCCAAGCTTTGCCTTCCTACTCAGGAACTCCTTTTTCACAGGCACAGAGACTAGAGTTAGTGGTGGGATACGAAGGGGTAAGATGATATTCCATCTAAAGAAGTATGACAGATTCTAAACAAGTAATTATTGTAATAAATTACAACCTTGTTTTTATTCTTTGTTTCTTTTTGTCTACCTTTTAAAGTTTTAATATGCTCCCGCTGTGGTGCTCATAGAACAATGTAGCTTCTAAAGACCCAATACACTAACAAAAAGAAGAAGAAAAAAATCACCTTGTTATGATTAGATCTGTAATTTACAGTTACCTTGGTTTAATACAACTTTAAAAACAAGAACATTAAAAAAAAAAAGAAAAAAAAAGCTTGTGAGGAGGAAAGGAGGGAAGAGAGCTCTCACCTAGAGCTGATAACATACACTGAAGGCTTTTTGCTTGTTTCACTGCTGCATTCCTTAAAAAAAAGAAAAGAAAAAGGATGATTTTTTTTGTATCGCTGCTGCACAGAGTGGTTTGTTACATGAATTGTCACAAAACTGGTAATCCTCAAGAGGTGACAGGTTCTGAGTAGCAGCTACTTGTGTGAGCAGCCCTATTTGTTTCACTGGGACTACACAGGTGAGAAGGGTGTGCAGAACTGAACTCTGCCTTGAAACTCAACTCTTATGGACTGCTGTTCTGGCTTTGGCAAGGTGTGAGAGAAAGGCACTCAGCAACACGACTCCCAGAGCAGAAGGCCACTGTTTCATCTCTCTGCTTCACGGCATGGGAAGACCTGTTTCCCCCATGCAGTCATTCTAGACCCCGCTAAACAGTTGTCCTCCTGCTGGGATGTGCGTCCAGCCAGGGTAGATGTCTAGCCCAAGGAGCATTAAGGTCACTTATGTGTCTCAGCGCCAGCCGTGCTCTGCTCATGTCAGGGAAGAAATCTGCCCTTCGGGGCTTCCCTGCTGTGATGCCATTCTGTGTTGCTGCCAGTGTGGAGTTATCCCTTGAAGTCACAAGAGTATTTGTCCCTCAATATTTGTCTTTGGAAAGCACCAGTACTTCCTTTCTTGTTTAGATCTGTGTCAATGAAAAAGAATGCTTATGAGCAAAGCTGTTGTAAACCCAGTGAGAAGGAGACGTAAATAATATAAGCCTTCTTGTTAAAATAATCTACTTTTTTCCATCCACTGCCTTGCTGGTCTGTAGGTAAGATTTATTAGTGGATGAGGTGGTTTGGTTGATAGACCTGGTTGGGCTTTTACTGAGTAATCCAGACTGGGGTATAGCAATGCATCAGTTGTACTTGAGACTGAAAGAGGATCAAGGTCATGCGTTTTGCAGCCTGATGTAAATACTGTCCAATGCATATCAGTGGTCCTTCTGAGCCCCACAGACTTTGGCATCAGCAGGATCCTGCTCTGGCTTTCTGCTAAGTTCTTACGTAGTCTCCAGGGAGTTGCTTTTCATCTCGGCAAGTAGCGTGACTGAAAATCCAGATCTTTATGAACATCATTTAAATTCTCTGTATTGCATTTGAATACTAATCCCTGGCCAGCCCTGTGTTGTTCTTTCTTCTTGCTAGTTCTCAGCTAGTGCATATGTACTTTCATGTTGCTCTGCCACCTTTCAACTCCTTTGCTTGGAGGCTAAGGCATGAAAGCGGAAGCAGGGAAGACCCCAATCACAGCCATTCAGATTTAGAGAGTCAGTGTAACAACAGGATTGGAACAACATGTTGATTCTTCTTACCACAGAGATCGGTGACCTTCTAGGGCAGCCCCAATGTGCATACATAGATTTAGATTTTGATGATTTGGTCAAGGATAATCTGAAGTCTGGAGTGAAAATAGGAGGTTCAAATCGGTCATAGCTCACCATCTCTCAGGCCAGTGGGGTTGCCAATTGACAGTGCTACCTTTATCTATATTTCAGTAGCCATGTGAATGAAATACCAGCATTTGCCCTAAGGAGCAGCCGAAAAAACCTCAAAGGGCTAAGGGTATGCCATATGCATTTGTGGGAAAGGGGATGTTGGCTTTTGGGGTTTCTTTTGGTTTGAGTGGTGTATGGTTCAGCTGAAACAAAAATATTTTGCTGTTTCCTCTCTGTCTTTACTACTTGGTAAAGTATCACCCAGCCATCCCTTTACTTTATTAATTTTATGCTTTTCTTTTGGTGCTGCTTTGTAAAATAGCTAATGTTGGATTCCACTCCATTGCCATAGAAAAGTAGTATTCAACCAGACAAAAGAAACGCAGAAAGAATGTCTTAAAACTGGGATTTAATCTGCTGTTTTGCTGTACCAGTGTATCCTGAGTATGTGAAAAAACATGTCCACGTTCATACATTCTCACCCTCCTTATCTGTGACCCAAAGCTTGAAATGCTTTTCTACCCTTAATTGTAGTTTTTAGGAGGGATGAAGTCCTTGAGACATTGCTCCAGCTGGTCAGGGTTCCTTCTGAAGGGCCCTTGCTAGACAAGGTTCACTTGCAGCTCACTGCAATGTTTCAGCCTTGCATCATGGCACGAGCTTGAGTTACCTGGGTGGAGTGTGGAGGGGTTTCCTCCCTTTTTGTTATTGTGGGGAGTGGTTTGTTTTACTTAGAGCGTCATAAGGACGTCAACTTTCAGGAAGTTCTATGTCTTTCTGAGGGCTAGATTCTGGAAATCAGTACTAAAGCCAGGTGCCCTCTATTTCATCATTTTGACTGTGTAAAATTAATCAGACATGGATGCATCTTCAATGGAAGAGAGCATCATTTTTGGAGAACTATTATAGAGATCTGAAGGGCGAACCTACTTCCCTTTACAAAACCTCTTTTTATAAAAAGAAATACTTTTTTAAGTGTTGCGCTAAAGGGCAAAGTAATTTGGCAGAAAATAAACCCCTTTGCATTCCAGCTTGTCCTCAGATATCAGAGGAGCTGGGGGCGGCTAGGCTTAGATTCTGAGTGATGCCCAATTCGGTGTTATAAGTCTGGTCATGTTCAATATATTGAACTATCACGATTACGGATCCACTAATAACACCATACATCTTCAGTCTAGTTGCGTTCCATGAACTAGCACAGCCACGCTTACGGAGTTTGGTCACGTTCAATGCGAACTCTCACAGCTAGATTAATGAATAGCGTAGTTTATTGAAGCAACAGATGCACAAGTTCTTTTGAATTGCCGGTGATAAAGGCACTGTCTACAAAGCACGTGCAAATACTGACGATATTAGTAATACAGCCTGGCTACAAATGCGTTACGTCATACAGCAACTCTGTAGGGATTTCCAAGTTTCCTGGGGAAGCACTCGGTATAACCATGTGTTCGAACCTTACCCACAGGTGTCCCTGTGGGAGGGAAGAGAGCTCAGCCCATCGACTGATCCCAGAAGTCAGAGGTGGTCAGCAATGGTATCTTCCCTGACATCCCTCCTCTCTTAAGCTATTTTTATGCTATTTTTAACCTTTCAGGTGGAACTTGAGGCACTCTAGTCATATATACTTCTGTTATGATTGGTGTAAAATTTTCTCGCTTCGCTTTTAAAGGTATAGACTAGGAAGAATTCAGAGTGCAAGCTCAGTGAGGGGTGGTTGCACCTTGGAGGCGGGTAGCTTTTGGGATGGAGGTGTGTTTTGGTATTATAATGAGATTATAATGAGCAAAGTTCACCCAAAGGATAGCATTTTGTCAAAAAATGACAGATCGTTGGCTCAGGGTAGCAATTAGGCAGCTTATCAGTTCCATAATACCTTCAAGTTCCCGTCTTATCACAGAGCTTGGCCGCGGTGTCTCCACTCCACTCCACTCCACTCCATCCCACATGCAGTTTCTCTTCGAGTCAGCACATCAGGCTCCCCTAGTGTTACCAACATCTAAAGTTGCCTGGGGAAACTCTGTGGAATGTATACCAGCTGCAGTCCATCCTGAAAGTTTATTCGATGCTGTACCTTTCCTTAAAACGCGAATATAAGTTTAATTTCTAAACCACCTCCAGCAAGTACTCCACACTAAGGTACCAAATGCAAACAATTTAGGTGTTGTAGATGTAGCAAATCTAGTGTTAAGGATGCCTATGTGGCCATTCAGTCAAATAAATTAGTCATATATTCAGTGTAATTGAACGTTTGTGGTAATGTGTATTGCTGATAATGTGCACTGACAGTAAGCTCTGAAAATATCAACCTGAATATTTTCTGACAAAACTTTCCATGTGGCAAAACATAAATTTGCCTGTAGTCATTTAAAAATTGATGTAACGTCCTTGTGTGGCTGTTTTATGAGCCAGTCATCTAAAGAAAAAACAGATGCATCTCTTGTGAAATCAGTGTTGAGTGCCTTAGATATATTTCTTTATATTTATTTTTAATGCTTCTTAGACCTCCAAGGATATCTTTGAATCCCTCCCTTTATTTTTTGTTAATCTAAAAGCATACACAATACAGCTGGCTTCTACGTGTCCCTCACTTTTCTCCTTTCGGGTGGTGTTTAGAGTTCAGTTTTAAAGGTAATTCAGTCTGTAGGTAATCCTGAGGTAGCCTACAGGTTGATAGAGGGAAAGGAGGTGATAAAGTAAATGTTCCTTAGATATCCTGTGTCCCCCCTGCCAAAACAGTTACTATGCCAAGCCACCGGTAGTGCTGTATCTAGCTGTAGTTCACCCATGGTGAATGTCAGCTGTGGTGCTGTTTCCTGACTGTAGATGAGTGTGAATTTATTGTCCTGTTTTTAAGGTATATTTCAGAGTTGTTTCACATAGGCCATCTGTATTATGTTTGCTCTCATTCGTTCAGTTCTCACTGAAGCTTTAGAAGAGTTTCCATGCTTTTTTGAGTAACTTTGCTGTTCTTTTCCTGTTGTCCTTTAACTTCTTCAGTTGCTGGGTAGTGATGAACGTAGCTGCGTGTTTTATACCTTTTCAATAAAACAACTTGTCAAATTTTCTAGAGGTTGCCTTGTTTGGTTACTGGAAATCTCAAAACACAGACACAAACCAACTAACCCGTTATAAAAAAAAAAAAGCCCACCACACCCAAAAAAATCCCCAACAAAAACTCACCATCCTTTCGATTCAAATGCTATGGAAGTTCAACTAAAAAGCACTCAAATTCTGACTAGAGCTTACATTTTGCCTGTTATTTTAATTGCTACAAATCAGTTGTGCTTTATTTATACTTGAGTCTCTTCCTATCGGATGTGTTCCCACTTGCCTAAGAGAATACACTTAAATCTGTTACTTTCTTCCTAAAACAATAAATTTTAAACATATTTCATATGCTATGCTGAAAATTTTAATTTATCCAATTGGATTTCTTTACGTCAAGATTTTCTTTTCTGAACAAACCAAGGAAGTCGGTTTGCATTTGCAAGCAAATGCAGCACACAGCTGCAATTTCAGTACATTTCCAAGCATAAGACAGAGAAGGAACCATTGAACAAGATTTAATAGGATGGGCAGACATGTTATTGGCAGAAGATTTGAACTGATTCATAAACTGCTCATGTTTTTTTTTAAATTTTGTTATTCACAAAAGTTTAGATCTAGCACTATGTGCATATCTGTGGTATCTGTCAAGATGGAGGTTCCGGAGGGTGGGAAGTGTCCCCAGCTATTGATTTACCCCAGTGTCTTCTTAAAGAAGCTTTTCTCGGTGTACGTATTTCTCCTACAGCTGCCAGAACTGTAAACAGAAATCTAGATACAAATTCTTTTTAAAATGGATAAATGTGAATAAAGTAGTGTTCCTGGTGTCTAAGGAAAAGCTCCAGTAATGGAAGCTGAAAAATAACACTGAGGCTGCCGCCATGGTCAGCGGAGAGGTCACGGTTTCCCAAATGGTTTGTTGGCTTTCTTCCTGCAGAATCCCAGTCCTTGTGCAGAGAAACTCCTTAATCTTCTGTTGGAGTGGCAGGGATTTTGTGCTTTGGAAACGTTTAATCAATGAAGTTTGATTAGACAGTTAAAGCTGTTTAATCTCTTCAGTCATCTTGTGTTTTGCAGGCCTTGGGCAGTTCTCGATTCGTCAAAACAACACGCTTTGTGGTCCAGTGTTACCAGTTTCGGGACTTGGTATCTTCTCCCTCTGCTGACGGTCTGACTTCCAGATATTTTGAAAGCTTCTTGGTGACAGAAGCGGCTACTCTTGCAGAGTCTTTTTTCATTATGGTGTTACACAAGTACTTCGCTGCACTCCATGACTGAGTGTGAGACATCTGTAGTTTTAACAGACAGGGAAGGCTCAAAGTTGGCTAGCTGTAAAAAGTATTATTCTATACTTTCAGAAAATTAACTTCTCTGAAGTTGGTTTCCCCGTACTGCTTTTAAATCTGGAAAAATAGTGCTTTGCTCTTTCGCAGCTTGATTAAAATTTATGAAAATTTTAGAACCGTGTGACCTTCCATTACTTTATGGGGGGAAAAAGCAGAATAGCCAAAATAGGATGAGGCTGTAATGAAAAGCCTTTGACTTAGAGGGCTGATTAACTGAAAATGAGGGCTGTTTGTGGTTTAAGATGCACTCTGACCAAAAGCTCGTATCTGATAAAGGCTGTTATTTGAGAGAGGGCAATGGAAGTATCCACCCCTTTCCTCACTTCAGCTGGAACTAGCGCTCCTCCAGAAAATCATCTAGTAAAAGAACAGGCGCCCACCAAAAAAGGTTTTGGCCAAATCTGCTTATGGGTAGTAATACAGTGCAGTAGATGAAAAGATTTCTGATGACAATGGTAAGACCCAGAGCCACGCTGTGTAACTTGTGCTACCAAGTGTAGCCTTTGTCAGTTATTGCTGATTTGTCTTATGTCTAATAGTAGAAATAGTACTGGTTTCAAATACTTGCTGTATGTTGTGGGTTTTACTCAATGAGTCTCCATCTTGTGCTCTGTAAAAATTATCTCAAACTTACTTGAGGGCCTTCTGTTTAGTTAAGCCTGTGCTTAAGGTTAAACTTCACAGTTGAGTCAAAGACAGTTAGCAGTTGTAGTGTGGAAGCAGAAGAGGCATTGTGAAGTGTCTTATTGGTTTCTTGATGTAGTTCCTTGAGGAATGACGCAACATCTCTTAGTTTCCTAGAATAGATTACTGCCTTCTCCCCTTACTTCTCTGTGATTTCTTTATTATGATGACTTGCTTGTTGTTCAACAGGTGAGGGAAGGAGACAAATACCCTTGCACGCTCTCCTTTCCTACCGTTCAGGAAGGAGGATTAACAACATGAGGATACTCTGACTTCTTATTTCAGTTGTCAGTATCACAAAGTTTGTGCTTGTGTGCATCAACAAAGAATCATGAAGCAGGACTAGGAAGAGCTTCGAAGAGGTCACTGGGTCCAACTCATGTAGCTTATCTGAGGGTTGACCTAGGGTTCTCTGCCTAGTTAAAGAGCTTTGAGCTTTTCTGTACTTCAGAAGTGCTACTAGCAGCATTACATTGGATAAAGGTGTATGTTTTTCTTTGTTTGTATGCATTTGTTTTGCTAAACATATGTAAAAGCATGAATCATATGGTGGGACACTGTTATTGCTGTAAAAACATTGGTTCCCAAAACTGAAACAAGCTGTACTTACAGCTTTTATACCAGTACAGCCATAACCTTAGAGAATTTTTCTGCTTTTAACCATTGACTCTGTCTGTCCTAGTTAAAGCAACAAAAGTCTTAAATGTGAGCTTAAAAGTGTCCTGGTTCCGGCAGGGATGGGGTTAATCTCCCCCGGAGTCCGGGTCCGGGGCTGGGTCCGGTCATGCGCTTCGCGGCGGTACTGTAATCGCGTTTCCTTTTGCTGTTCTGTTAAATTGCATTCTTTTAAACCGCGAGTTTTGCCCTGACGATTTCTTTTTCCACGACTGTGGGAGTTGTGCGAGCGGCTGCGTGGTTCTGTGTTGCTGGCTGAGGCCAAACCACGACAAAGAGCTTGTCTGCGCCTAAGTATTGCAGTGAACTGAGACCCAAGGAGCGCTCTTGCAGCAGTCCTTCAATTAATTGTGGGTGTTCTGGCCTGTAAAAGCAACTTAGCCAAGGAATTCAGCAGTAAGATTTTAAATAACAATTTCTGCTGTGCAAGTACAAGTTAAAACAATAAGCCTGCAATGGCAATCCTGAAAATCAGCTCTTGAGGCATTCATTATTTCATTTGCTCGCTAAACTCTCACTTCCATATGTTTTACAGTATCCATCCAACCATAATTTTGGCTTCTGGGTATTCTTTATTGTAGCAATGTGCTCTTGAATGTATACCATTACTTTCTTTATATTACTTAAGGGATGGTTTTTCAAATTCATGGTTTTCTATGGTAGGCATGAGCTGTCCATGCCATACAAAACTTCTGTTGACTTCAGTAGTGTCAGATAGGTTGATGATTAGTGCTTTAGAAAATCCTCAAAAGAAGGTGTAATAGGAACTATTCCTCAGTATGTCAGAATTGTACGGTTAAAGGATTTAAAAAGAAATTTCAAATTGAGGTTTATATAAGTAGTCTGCAGTGTAGGTAAATCAGATTTTTATTCGTACGCATTTGAACTCATGATTGGCAAAGGTGACTTGATGTTCTTTAGAAAATGTGCTGCAGACATGCTGTCCAGAATAGGAGTCATTGATCAGCCTAGCTCCTCTTCAGTGCCACGGTAAGGTGGGACATGTGCTCCCAGTGCTTTTAAAAACTGTCTCTGTCGGTATTGTTCTTCTATTCCAGCTGGACAAGGTGCCTCCTGAAGGCAGGTCACTTGCCTGAGTGATCGTTAAGTTTCTTCTGGTCTCTGTATACATTCTCTGGCCTGCAAAGTGATTTAAGTTGAAAACCTGTAGAAAATAGCATAGTATAAACTTTTCTAACATATTTTGAATAATTATTAGCACGACAGATATTACTCAGCTTCTTTTTTTGCAAGCTTCAGGAAGTTGAAGATAAAGGGTGTTCGCTATTCTGTCTTCCCAGGTGACTCAGCATGGAGAATTTTACTTGTGGTACAGCTTCAGTACTTAAAAGATGTTGTGGGGCTGTAGTGGCTATCATGGTGTGGAAACTTAGCAGAAGACCAAAGCTTGTGCTTGTGTGTGCAGAGGGGCCTCCTAGAGCGGTATTGCTTCCTCCTCTCTCTTGAGGGCAAGAAAGGGAAGGATGAGAAACATCCATTCCCTTCACTGTTGGCAGAGGTCCCTAAACTCAGTTTGCCCAGATATTGCCAGTGATGGGAGTAATGACCTCTGGCTACACACACACGAGGCAGTATTCTGCAGTTTTAGAGCCATTGAAGTAGTCCTGTGAAGTAATGAGTGCTCTGCTAATGATATAAGAACTGCCAGTTTTAAAACTGTGGCTATAAACTGTCCCTCTCTTCTCCTTGCTCACCTCTTGCTTTTTCATTCTCTGGGCACGTCTCTTCCTTCTTACGGGTGCACACACATATGTTCTGACCAAGGCTTACCAACATTTGAAAGTGATAATCTCCATCCAATTATGTTTTTAGGTCATAAAGCCAGGCAAATATCTGATAGCGTGTTTGTTGTTCATTGCTTGTACGTGAAAGTGTTAGCCTTGAACTGTTGCCCATGTTGCAATTTGTTAAATTTTTTTTTAACACCATAGTGAAAACAACCATGAGAGAATTATGGGAAACTTTTGGAAGTTCTCACTGGGTAATAGGGTTAATAACTTAAAGCCAGGAACCATTAGCTCTCCAGTCCCCAAACGTCACCATCACTGTTTAGATTTGAGCAGCAAGAGAAAGGAAAGACTTAGGGTTAGTGTGTTCTTATGACAATCTTAAGCTAAGGGAAAAATCCCTGGAAAGGACAAACTGTCCATGGAAATCAGTGATTGTTCATTTTTGCCTTGGAGAAAGACCACAGGACCAAAGGCAGACACATCCTCCATCTACTGAAAGTCTCATCTTGCCAGCCTATTTTGAAATGTATCACAAAATATGCCCGGTAGCATTCAAATACAATCTGCAGTGCCAGCTAACGACCAAAACCACATGATTCCTCAATGTTTCATTTAATTATTTGTGTGTTTGTTTTTGGAATTTGAGAAATCCTGCGTCAAGCTGTGAGATTGTAAAAGCTGAAAATTATGCTTTAGTGGGGGCTGTCCAACAGGGGAGTGACATTGGCTTTGTCAGGAGCTGGAAGATTTCTGCTGAGGAGCTGACAGTGGTTACTGATATCTTTGATAGATAAATCCTACTTCTGAAGACTGTGTAATGTGCTTGTATGACATATTCTCCAGGCATTGCTATGCAGGGGACAATGATCTATTTCCGTCCACTAAAAAAGTTATTCACACTTCTAGTGTGAGTAGTTGAGGTGGGAAGGGTCCCCTGGAAATCTTCTAGCCTTTTTTCAAGGAAGGTCAGCTACAGCGGGTTACTCAGGGCTGTGTCCAGTTGGGTTTTGAATATTTCTGTGGATGGAGACTCCATAACTTCTCTGGGCAACTTGATGCAGTGTTTGGCTGCTCTCACTGTTCTTATGTTTAAGTGGAATTTATTTATTTCAGTTTGTTCCCATTCCCTCTTGTCTGTTCACGGAATACTACTGAGAAGAGCTTGGCTCCACCTTCTCTACACCCTGCCATCAGATATTTATATCCATTGATGATATTCCCCCAAGCCTTCTCTTCTCCAGGCTGAATGGTCCCAGCTATCTCAACCTCTCTTCAAATTAAAGATGCTCAAAGTCCTTTTTTTTTTTGGTGGTCTCACTCCAGTACGTCTTTAGGAGCCCAGAACTCGGGAACCTTAGAACTGGACACAGCACCTCAGATATGGTCTCTCACCTTCACTGTCTCTGTGCTGAAACTCAAAGTCTTTGGTTTGAGTGCTGTGTTAATGCACGGGGAGCAGGTCACTGGCATGTCAGTACTGGTTCAAGCACGCAACATTCCCTCATAATTATCTTTTCCTATAGCAAACATGAGGGATTCCAGCCCATCATGTTTCCCTTGCCCTTAAATATAACTCTGCCAAGTAACCAGTGCCATCTTCTAGAACCTCATAAGCAGACAATCCTCATCTGCTCATGCCCAGTTTCCCCTGTCACCTCTTGGTATGGTGACAGAGCAAGGTGTCCATTCGCAGCAGTCTTGTAGCAGGAGCCAAAATTATCCTCAGAGGGAAAACAACACTTGGGCACAAATCTCTGTGCCAGAATACAGCAAGGAGTAAAATGGAGTTATGGTCGAGCGTATGTGGGCTTTTCAAATGCGTGAATATTGGCCAGTGACCACAGAGATGCATGGAAGTAGGTTTCAGGGTGCTAAAAGCATGTGCATCTCCTGAATGTGCATAGCTGCCCCTCCACCTAGTTCATGCACTGCTTGTTTCTGGGTGGCCACCCTGAGCCTGGCAGCCGACTCTTCAAGCCGTCCCGTCTGGGATGATCTAAGCACCAGCTCCTGCCATTAAACTTGGCAGGTGTAAGAATTGTGATTTGTTGTGCTCGTGCCTTCCTCTCATGGAGGTGGATGGAGGCAGAAGGATGGCTGGCTCCACCTCGCAGCTACTTTGATGCGTCTTTCAGCCTCTGATGAATTAAAGAACCTCTCTGCCATCAGGGGAAGGAGTACTTAATTTGCTTATCTTGGTCTCAGATAGGAGAAAAGGCACAGTATCACCAAAGACAAACCTTTGGAACATGCTGAAAGTTGGGAAGTGGCTACCCTCGCCCTGACATGGAAGTAAAGGAGCATATTTACTTCTTTCCCTGTTTTGCCCTCAGGGTATCAAACAAAGAGGCAGTAGGACTTGTCTTAAGCGGAGAGCTTAAAATGCTGCTCTGCAATATTTTAAAGTGCCCCTGCAGGGCTTAGGTTGTTGTCGGTCTCTGAAAACTGCTCTCAAGCATCAGCTTTAGATCCCTTATGATGACAATGAGAACTTTTCGTGAGCATTTATGCAGTGCTTTGATACCATCAGGTAGAAAGACTTGTTTTTCTGTATGAATGTAGAGGATCTGTATTTTTTTGTAATGTTAATAGAAATTAGTTTCTTTAATTACATTTTTTTTCTCATAGTGAAGACATGTGAGCACTAAGAAGTGCTAAGAAGAGAGATGTAATGATGCAGAAGCCAGAAAATCATAGGGCTGCTGCTGGCTGTCACTCGGATGATTTTATGTGACTTAAAATTAAAGAGATGTATATCAAGTGGCAGGAGTGAGTCACCAGAATGGGGATGACTCAAGTTGTTGCTATGAGGAATGTTAAATGATGGGCTCCCACAGCGGCAGTTCTGTCTCTAGGTGACAAGAAAGGAGCTTACTAAATATTAGCAGTAAGATGAAGTGAAATTTAAGATTACATTGGATACACTGGGTACTGTGAGACTGTAAACCAGTTGTCCAGTTTTACAGCCTTGGAACTTTGTATAGGATTATGTTACTAAATCTACTCATGTAACGCTGTCATTAAGGATAAGAGTAAGGGGAGTGATGTTTAATACTGTACTTCTGATTTTACTCAGTTGTTCATATAAACGATTTAACTTTCTTTAAAGAGAGGACGTGGTATCAGCCTTGCTACAATGAAGACTTCAATGAATATACTTGAGAACTAGCCTGGAGGCCAAGGTATGCCTGGCACAAGATGAGGGCTGCTCAGCGGAGTCTCATAGTCCCTGCACCCAAAGGTTGACTTCAATGAATATACTTGAGAACTAGTGGAGGCCAGGATATGCCTGGCTGCTCAGCGGAGTCTCATAGTCCATGCACCCAAAGGTCGTTTTATGTTTTGGGAGCAGAAGTCTGAGTGGTATCAGTGATGCCATCGTGCTTCAGAGTTCAGAGCAAAAGCTCACTTGGAAAGTCTACAGGCCTATTGAGTTCTTGCAATATTATGTTTCTTGTGGACAGGGGAATCAGTTGTTTAAATAAAGGAAAAGTGAGGGCGCGAAAGGGAAAGAAAACAGCCCTTGTGACCGGGCATTTTCAGTAGAGTACCAGAAGGTAATTTGGACTGGTGCATGAATGGAAGGCTGTGCAAAGCTGTAAACTAGTGACCCAGAGAGAATGAAAAGAAAGTGAGATGCCCGCCTACTCCAGCTTTTGTTGATGCTGCCAATCAAAAATAATAATCCTCACAAAATTCCCTTTCCTGTGTTCTGTTGAAATCTCTGAACAGGTGAACAGCAGTCAGGGTCTGGGTCCCTCAGTGTGACTCTCTATTCCTGGGTTGTGTGAAACAGGGTAACACAGAAAATGCACTCGCTTGCCTTCAGGGAGGACGGATGTTGCCGTGTGACACTTCTAAGGTGATGAAGCTTCACAAAGGTCTTCAAATAGTAGCCTTAATATTATAAGATATTTAGCTTGAGCTGCAAATTTCAGCCACAGAAAATGACACAAAAGGAGGATATCTGTTCCATATGGAAAACTGCTGGTGTTTAGAGCTAGGGTGCTAGTTTTAAAATAAAACAATTTTACGACTTTTCTAATGTTCTTAACTATCAAGTAATTAGTCCCTGTGACCTAAGATCTGTTCAAGACCACAGTCTTAATACAGCTATGCAAACTGTCCTTGCAAGCTTGTTTTTACAGTCCTTGTATACACAAATACCCATTTCTTACAAAGAACAAGTGATTCCTTAGTATTCTTACTTATGCAATTGCATTGGTCCTTAAGCAAGTCTGTTTGGTTTTTTCCCCCAACCCTTCTGTCACCATGGGATCCCAGCTCCCTCCAGTACATCCAAAACCAATTCTTATGCACAGGTCAGGTAAAAATGCGTCTTCTCAAAAGGGGCAGAGGCACTAGACTTTGGGTATTGTGAGAGTCCTGGTGCCCATAGTGTTAGCATTGGCTTGTCTTTAAAAATGCCAAGAGTATGAAGCTCCTATGTAGTTCTTTCTGGCCTACATAACTTCTTAGGGCCAACTCTGAGATTTGCTCGCTCCAGAGTTTCATGAACAAGTTTATTGGTGGCTTTCTCATGTCAAGGATTTGGCTGACTATATTAATTCAATTTCTGGAATAATATGTGTATTCTTCTGGAGAACGGAGATTCAGGTTGAGCTGTGCCAGAAGAGGTTTTGACTCTTCCCAACCATCCTTTTTTCACCTCACTAGTGGCACTCACTCACTAGATTGAGTTTTTGGGGGTTTTGTTTGTTTTTTACTCCTCCTGTTATGCACCTCTCTAACTGTGCATTGCTACGTATGGGGAGTGAGACGCTTCCCAAGTGTCTTTTGGCCTCGGCTCTAACATGTCACTGTGTCCTTTTGTTAACTTAGTTGCTATAGCCAGAGCAATTCTCTGTTGACAAATCTCAGACAAATCCTGTTCTTATTGTTGTTTTGGCTAGTCCACTGAACGGTGTGCAAACCAAAAATAGACATTTCCCAACTATCTTTCAAGGCACTGAAACTCCACTAAATATGTAACCTTCTCATATAACAGGTAGCCTGAATAAAAGCTTCTATGAAGAAATTGGCAATCAAAGCACTTTAGAAACTTTTCAGCCTTGACTACTCCTACTCGTTTGCTATTCTTAGTGCACTCTCTGTTGCCGTCAAGAATCTAGCTCAAAGCTCTGAGATTCTTCTCACTCCATCAGTATCGTAAGACTCCTTTTTTGTGTCTTTTATTTTTAGGCATACAGTTTCTGGCAATTAATGCGCAACCTCCTTTCCTGGGGAAAAGTGTGATTGTTAAATACTGCAAAAACAGGCTGTGTTTTGCGAACATTTGAGGGTAGAGAATGAACTTTTTCCTATTTCATTCTTACTCTGCGTTGGGGGCAGATGTTGCTAGTGCAGCTGATTCTGTTTCAGTTCTCTCGGTAGGATTATCCACACTCCTAAAATTCTATCCTGCACTTGCATAAACGTTTTACTGGCCTGGAGCTTAGTCTGAAACAATGACTAGGAAGCCCATTCTGAAGTAATAAAATATGCATCAATGAACAAGTGAATAAACACAGAAGACTGCAGAATAAGAAGCACACTGTTCAAGGAAATGAACTTTGTTCATTTAATAAATGCTGTTTGTTTTTTTTTATAACTCATGATTATACTCATGTAAGATACTAGCACAGAGTGATCCTGTGTAAGACAGAAAAAGGGCTGCATATATCAGCAGAAGATGGAAGAAGCAGTGAGTCGGACAAGGGAACCCCAGGGAACTTGATCCTGCCTGAATGAAAGCAGTGCTGGCTGCCAAGTTCCCTTTCCTTAGCATCCGGAGCAGGTCTGAAGGGGGTACAATGACATTTATTATTGGTACGTGTACGGTTGTTACTAAACAAGATATAAAGAGCTTGTGATTTGAATAGTAGCCACAGAATACCACAAACCCTGAGGAAGGAATCGCTTAATATGCTTGTGTTTTACTTTTTGCAGCAGCAGAATATTTTTGAACTCTTGAGAAGAAGTAATGGTTACTCAGGAAGACAAATCAGAAAGGAATTTTCTGTATGAGGACAGAAATGGTGGCAGTTCAATGCATCATGTATGGCAAGGAGATGACTGTTTCCAGAAGACATACAGTCATCCTCGTCCCCCCCTTTTTTTTCCTTCCTCCCTCCTGCTAACAAATAGTGGTATAAATATTATATATTAAAGGATCGGTTTATAAATATGTGCTGACCTCTATGCCACCGGGATACTGCAGAGAAGCAGCCAATCTTTGATTGCAGTTGCTCAGTTAAAACTTTCACTTACAAAACCCGCAGTTTTGCTATGCCAAGTCCCAGTTAGTGCATGTTTTGAAGGTATTTATGCTGATTCCCACCCTGCAGGAGCAAAGCAAAGCTTGCTAAAATGACTTCCAGATGGAGGGTGCATCCCTGATCATACATGACTACGTACAGACCAAGTCAGGGCAGTCCTGAGGCTTCTCTTGCATGACCCAAGTGAGGAACTATCATCTTGGAACTCAAAGTGGAGGGAGAAAGTCAAGTGATGGTCACCTATTTTAATTTAAAAGTAATTAGGCAAGAACACCAGCAGATTGCGGTGATAATTGAGAAGCCGTAGAACAAATTGTTGCCATGAATTTTGCCTTTTTGCAAAGCGGGGCACAGAACACACCAGGTACAAGTGTAACATCTGCTGCTCTTCTGACAGTCTAAGTGTTTCCTCCTGGATTACTGTTTTACCTTGAAGTGGCAGTAAATATGATTAAAAATAGGAATGAGGAAATGTGGGTGTCATACATCTGATGCTAGAGAGTAAACACAGTCTGTGAAAATGATACGACTGGTAGGACAATACCCCAGTTGATGATAAAAAGCTTCAGTTGTGTAGGGAGCAGAGGCCTTTTTACTGGATAACCATAATCGGAAGCTGTCAATAGGAAATGAGGGAAATGCAGTGATGGGAAAGAGAGGAGATTCATCCTTTGGATTTATTCAACATACTGCTCTAGTTGGGAGGGATTACTGAAAGTTTGGGATAAGTCTCTGTTCTTCTTAAAGTGGTCAAAAGCTTAACCGAGGAGCACTATCTAGAGCCATAGCCTGTATTCTGCATGTAGGTCAGCCTGTTTGAAAAGCATCGTTGCATCTGTCTTTAACTGATGCGCTGGGAAACCGTGCAGAAAAGCATAGACTGATTAAAAAAACGCTAGAGTTAAGCTGAGCGGAGAAAAGCCAGACCTAACCTGCTGGAGTCCTTTGAAGATCTTACTACAAAGATACAGTGAGTGTTAGTGTGTTCAGCAATTTGTCTCCAGCTGCTAAAATCAAAGCGCTTAGTGCTTTGGTATAGAAACCAAATGATCACATCTGTACTGCGCAAATATTTAGTGTATCACTCACCAGACCCTTCAGAGCTCAGGCCTGTATGACTGCAGCCTGGCATAAAAACCTATGGGTCAACCCATCTTCTTTCTGTTGTTATTGCTATTATTATTATAATACTTTTAGTCCTTCTCACAGGGGATATGACAGTGATCGTTTACTTAAGAACACATCTGACAGCCTTCTCCTCCATGTGTGACTCAACAGATGCTGTTGAGAAAATCAGGAATGCTTTTGTTGTCTGCTCCAACAGTCACCTCTGCTAGAAAATGTGCATATAATTGTTACTTAAAATGAATATTCCAGTTATGTTCTTCTTAGAAGATTTTAATATACTTAAAATTACTGCATCTGATCTCACTAGACTACTTTTATGCCTGGAAGAAATCAGGAAGTAGCATACAGCATGTGCTTTATTTAAAACAAACAAAAAAAACCCAAACCAGAGTGGTTGTTCAAAAACATAGACCTAGAAAAGAATACTTTCTTTCTCAGTAGACAAGGGAAGTGGTGGTGTAATTTCTTGCTGGGATGCCTCAGTTCTGACCTGAAGAAAATGTTTATAGGGTTGTTTTATTCCTTCGCTCGTTGAGTTTGTGGCATCTCTCTTGTGAGCGGTATGGATTTCATGATGCAGCCATCCCTCAGGCTTGCAGGTAGACTGTGGCCACCAAACCCTTTCACACAGGGTACTGATGAGCCATTGCAAAGTAATGCCTTTTAGTCACCACAACCAAAGGGGTCTGTATCTGTTTTAGACACCTAGAGCTCAAAGGCTCCATACAGTGCTTCCAGGCCACTGAAAAAGCTGTTCATCTCTTCACACGACCTTGCCATGGAGAACCCAACAAAACAGTCCAGGTAGATTATCAGTTTTAAAACTGTGAACAGGCTCCTGGCTGTTTGCTCTGGGCTGGTCAGGCTTTGAGAAAACATTGAGTTTTGTCACTGCACTGAGAAAGCAGGAGGAGCTTTAGTACGTTGGCCATGTGTGTCTTGGGTTGCATTTTGCCTGTGTACGTACATGCACACAGATGTCATATATTTGTGTGTAAAGCGGCACCTTTCTTAGAAATGACGTCTATCTGAGATGTCAAGTGTCTGCAGGCACCTTAATAATCTAGCAGTCAGAGACATGCTGAATAGAAATATTTGCCCTGCTTTGTTTGATGACAAGTAAAATAAGAGCGTGGAATAATTCAGCTCCCACCAGGAGTGGTGCTGCCCCAGCAATGTTATTTTGGGGTTGATGGTAGCTGTGTCATCACTGGTTTTCCAAGTGCCACGGCAGCTACTGATCTACCTGTCTGTGCTCCAGCCGTGCCTAAGCTGCAAGAGCTATTTCATGCAAAATTACTCTCTAATTAAGTTGCACAGTGGTAGAGCTAGCACAAGCTGTACAGAAAAGGGGATGCCGCTTTCCAGTAGGTACCAGAATCTCAGCATGACGTTAAGCAAATGGAATAAATGCCTCTTCACAGCCCAGAGCTCGCTGTATTTGTCCTTGCACTGCCAGCTATTGTATGTTGGCTAACACTGCCCTGGCTATACTATAAACAGGACACTGATAGTGACCCCAGTTACAGTAGAGTTATGCCCCAGCCATATTACAAAGTGACTTTTGATTCGAAAGGTAGGCTGGGATGTACAATTATGTTTCATAACCTGGTGCTGCTCTGTCAGGGTATTATTACCTGAGGCACCCTGAAAAGTTGGAAAGAAAATCAAGAAATAAGAAGTCCAGATATATATATGTTCAGTTGCCTCCACTTTTACTAGCAGGTGTTACGTGAGTAATTTCTATGAGGAAAATGTATTCTCTTGCTGCTGTTCTTGACATTCTGAAATGCAGACTATTTTATGTAAATGGAAAGAAAATTTCATAAGAAGTTGTAGATGGAGAACATATTAAATCCTCTGTTAAATGAAGGAAAAATTATACTAGGGAGATAGATCATCCAACTGCAGAAACTATTCACCTCGAAGTGTGAAGAGAGGGGAAAGTGAAAGCCATTAATCTGGTAGCATTAGAAGACTACATGAATTATCTGGGCTGGTTACAAACTAAAATGTAATCAGGTATGGTTGGTTCCTTGAGGTTACTTTAGACATCAAAGATGGGGGAAAAAGGGCGGACAGAGTGGTTACTGAAGTAGGGGTAGAGAATAGCTTTATCAGACCCAGTGCCTCTGTGACCATTGTCTTGGCATTCTGTGCCCTGTGCTTCCAGCTGCTCTGCTACATACATAGCCATTCCCAGCTGTTTTCTGTGTACCTAGGAGCCGTTATCTGTAATGCAAACTAAAAAATTTTGGGTCTTTCTCTTAGGAAAAAAAAAAAAGTGAGATGCTTACAGAAGATGTGGAAGTAGGTCCAAAAGGATTCATGCAAATACAGAATATGTACTTGTGAAAAAGTAATGGATAGTTTGGCATTTTGCTGTGGGAGAAGGTGTGGTGTTCATGAAGTTGCTGTGGAGACTGATACCCTCTTTGCCTATGCAGGTCAAAGCAACCAAAAAATGAGCATCACCCTCTGCCTCCCAGGAAAAGTCTTGTTCATTTTTTACAGCTGTGTTTCCCATTTGTTTCTTCATGGAACATTACTTGCTTGCACCGCTTCCATTGATACACCATTGCTGCTTAGTCTCTACACAGATGACTCTTTCCGGAAGGGTGACCCTTTTGCTGTGGCCTTAGGTACTCTTCTTTTGTGTGATTTTTCATTGTAAGCTCCTTGCTGAAGCAAAGTAAGTTGTTACGAAGGCTTCACTTGCTGTAATAATTTTTGTTCTTTATTTGAACAGTTTAGGGAACTCAGTCTTCCTTAAGTAATAAAGAAAAAAAATATGACTGGAGACACTAGTCTGGTCTCTGAAAATAAAGTGGGATTGCAACTTCTCACACTGGTCCAACCAAGGACAGCATCCCACTGTGCTACATCAGGAGCAGAATAGACTCCTCTGACCATTGTTTCACATCCTCTGTCATTTATTCAAGGATGGGATTAAATTATTTTTGTCACATTTCATGGGGCCGGCACACAGGATGTTACTTCAGTCAGCCAACATGGACATGAAGTTGGGACATTGCACTCTTCTTTTACGTGTTCCTCCTTGCCTGTCTACCCATCCCTGGGGAGACACTCAGAGGGCAATGAATGTTGACAGTTTTCCCGTTCCTCTCTCATCCTGTTGCCAGTGTCAGAATGTTAGAAGGGATAGGGAAACCAGCTCCTTCATAGCATTGCCCTGTTTTATATGGGAAATCATCTGTGCAACACAGTCCCAACTTTACTATAAAGACTGACTTCTTTGTTTAAAGGCCACAAGTTCCAGCCTACTATCCATCAGAGCTTTCTTGTAGGGAAGCAGAGGAATTGATGAGCTTGATGTTCTTGCCTAGCAAAATCCTTAGGGATTGCTCAGTCTCAGGTTTCATTTCTTTCACCTTCAAACTTGAAAGGAAATGGGAGAAAGTGAGAGGGAATGTACCTGCAGCAGGTGCTCAGAGATCAGATCAAGATACTCTCTGTCATCATTGTGTTTAGACTGCCAAATAAAATAATGATTGAAAATGAAGATTAAAATTGGAAATCTTCTTTCATATCTAATGAAAATCAGTAATCTTGGCATAACATATGGCGCTGCGTTCAACTCTTAGTGCCGTAGGAGTAGTTTGCAGCTGACAGCACATATGTCTGTACAGTATGCTTCAGAATCCCCAAATTTAGATATTCCATTGAATCAGTAATTTTTAAGCTTGAAACGTAAGCATATTCCTCTTCCCCTTTCTTCTCCTACTACGGCCCCCACACCCCCAGAAAGCAAACCTTGAAAAGTTAAGCATTTCCTAATGCTTTGGAATGATCTCCTGTGCTCATTTGGAGTGATCCTTTCTCTCGTTTCCAGTATTCTTTTGCCAAAAAAAAAAAAAAAAAAGGTACTTGCATTTTTGTTCAAGGGAACAAAGGACCCCAAAGAACCTCAGGTGGCATCTCAGAGCTCATATAATGCCTGCCAGCAAAGCCTACTGAGTTGCTCATTTCCAATTCTAGAAAAAATTTGCTGCAACTGCCAATATGGGTTTGAGCAAAAAGGGTGTAAATTATATGTACAGTGCGATACTGTGCTTTTTCCCTGACTGACATGGTAAAACTTTCAGGATGTCTGAGCTTTCCCTTTGCAGAGGATTTATTAATCCAGTTTCCAAACTCTTCTCCATACCTTCACCACGCGTAAACTCTCACCAATTCATCAAAGTGCACGGACAATTGTATTCTCCAGGACAAAAGAATACAGAGGTCTCTCATTAAGGTCTTGCTTTGCTTGGATCCCTTGGGGGTAAAATGTCAGACATTTTTTTCTTATAGCATTAGATTTTGTTTGTGTTTCATTACCAGTAGCACTTGCATCAAAATTTTGGTACAATTTATATTCTGGCATTTGGATTCCAAAGCAGAAGACCATGTGTACATCAATTAAAATTTTTATATATATATATATATATAAACCCCTCATTTAATGAACACAGAAGTAACACCTCCTTAGTGTGAATCAGAAGTTGGGGATAACATGCCTTTGCAAATTCATGTATATTAGCCCACTCTCTTGAAGGCAAAAATCTTGTGAGTAATGGAGAAAAGATAACTGTTCAGCATGAAGTCAAGCTCAGGGATGAGCTTTTATGACTGCTAAGGTGAATTAGTTATGGGGGAATATTTGAAGAATGAATATTTGGCTGGCTACAAAGATCTGCATATTAAGAGAGCCTATATCAAGATGCCTGAGTGGAAACTTGAATATATTGCAAAGGCACAGCACTAGGTGCACTTCCCAACTTACTCATTTGGATATCTTAAAATTGAGGTTTTCTCTTTGAATATGCAATAAGACTGCAGGAGGTTGGGATTCATTTGCTGTATTCATTTGCCTGCATCCATATTTTGCAGAGCTGTGGCACACAGGCTGCGTGCAGTTGTGTACCGGCATGTAAGAAGCCCACCCTTCAACCTGTCCTGTCCTTCCTGAGGGCTCTTTTGCTCCCATCACCCTGCCCTGTGTACGTAACTCCCCTTTACATCCAGTCTCTCACTGAACTGCAAACTGTTTTCGCAGTCCCCACATGTACCCAGCTTCAAATCCTCTGCACCAGATTGGCAAGCCTTTTGGAGAAGGTGCTTTTAGTGGACTTCATCAAATGGATCACATCTCTCAGCATTTCTTCCTCAAAGGGGCCTTGGCCGTGGAAGCCAAAGCGCTGCTCGCAACACCAGCTGCAGAGCCAGTTAATTCTCAACGTGCCTTCACTCCTATCCCTCCCCTTCCCCTGCAGGATCAAGGAGGTCATCGCCTGGGCTCTCATGTCCTCCACCTCTGCTCTGCAAGCTCTGTAGTCATTCTTGAAGTGGTATGCGTCCATCTTGTTCTAGTTATTCAGGTTAGTCACACAGCAAAAAAAAAAAAAGAAAGAAAAAATTATTTTGGAAACTGTGTTTCCTTGATATTTTATAACTTCACAATGTCTGTTCTATGACTCTTCTAAAAAGACCAAACAGACTATACTAATAGTTATAATTATTTCAAGTAAATAACTTGAACAGTGTTATTGCATAAAATGTGAAGAATTGACTATTGGCTTGAATAACGCAGACTTTCTGGAAATGTAAGATTTGCTTCCCAGCAGAGTTGTCTCTATATATATTCACTTTTTTTTTGAGAAAAAAAAATTTATATATGTAGAACTCTATGAACCACTGTCAGTCAGAAGAGATTTTGGGAAACAGGGTTGAATCTTCACGTACAAAATCTTCTTGAAAACAAGAGCCAGAACACTTTGATGGTATTCATGGACCCTTTCGTTCATTTTTCATGAGTGCTGACAGCAGTGATGTTTTGTCTGCAAGAATGTGTGCAGAACTCCACCTCACTGGCAAGTCTTCAGTAGTCTTTTCAATATAATAATCATCTACAATATAAATAAATCTTTAGATTTTCCAGGTGATTTTATAAAAAGTTTCAGCAAGGAAGCAGAGAAGGACTACAAAAACCCAAATCACATAGGTAAGCAGCTCAGACAATTTATATGCTGAAAGTTGTTTGCTTAGGATATTTGAGAAACTTAAGCAAATAAGGAAAAATCAGTGTTTTGTGAAGTGAAAAAGAAGCTAGATACTTCTTGGCAATATCTCTTTGGTTTGTTTCATGATGGGTTTATTTTTGGAACTTAATATTTTCATCTTCTGTTTCCTTACCCCTGAGAGTTAGTGTTTCTGCTACCTGTGACAAAAATTGCTTGCTCTTCATAATGTCATGTTCTGAGAGAGCTGGCTGCTGTAATCTGTCTTCCTTTCAGTACTCATCTGCTCATCTTGGATTCTCATACTGATCCACCATATCAGTTCAGCAACATATGGTGTATCACGAAGAAACAGTTTATATTCCTGGTGCAATCTCCAGCAAAGGTGATTAAAAACTAAATAAAGCTCAGATGATTTTTAATAACCAAGTTTTACCTTTTCCATGGCATTTTCTTGCCAGCTTTTAGGAGTATGTGTATGTGCTGCCCTCTAGCAGGATATCCTATAGCATAGCTATTGTTTCTGATTGCTTAGATGCATAGGGACACTGCTTTTTAGTACGCAGAAAATGACCCTAAAAGATGGGCTTCTACTTTGGACAACAGTTGCAAAGAGGAAGCATCACTCAGGGTTTCTCTGCTTGTCACCGCTGTTGCTTTAGAAGTACTGGTGGTCTCCACCTCCTCATTAGTGTGGTGTTCTTAGATGGGTGTTGCATACAGATGACTAGTTGAGACTGAATTTCCATGCACCCTTTATCTGTCAGTTGGGCAGTTTAATCTGGATGCCATGAGAAATATTTATGCTGCCTTTTCTGAAGAGCTCAAGAGCAGCCTCAAGAGCTGTCCTTGTAGTGGGAGGTTGAGTCTTTTAAAAAACCAAACCAACGACATCTGGACACCAACATATCTCTGCTGGGACCAGTCCTTTACGACCATGAGGTCTGCTACAAGTGTGAAAGGAATCATCTACTATATGAGAATTATTGAAAGGTATATGATCACTTGAGCTAAAATACTGGAGCAGAAACACCAGCCTGGATCTCCTCAGAGACTGAAGGATTTTCTGCAGGTCTTACGTAATATAGGAGAAGTAAAAACATCATATGAATGACCTTAAAAGTGCCAGGGAAACACACGATTGTCTCTGTATAGATTTAAAGATGATGTAATGCAGCTTTCATTAGGGAAAAGTTGAAGGCTCAAACACTGTCATATTTTTTCTTCCCACGGAAAGTTGTAATTTCATGCCAAATTTTAATTTATTTCTCTCTGGCATATGAAAAAAAATGCTGTTTAATAACATCTGAATTTGATAGGATACATCTTTGAAAATGAACCTTGGCTTATGAAAACTTGTAATTTATGCCATTTATAATTAAACAGATTGAAACCTTTGTTTCAAGTCTCATAGACAGGAACCAATCACTGACTTTTTTTTCTTTTTCTGAATTGGTATTTGATTTTTAAGAGTGCTTTCAAATGAAAGTAAAACATCAGCCTCAAGCTGTTAGCATAAGTACCCCTCCCCCCAAATTAGCATTCTTTTCAAATATTCATAAAGATACAACTTTTGAAAAGTCAGTATTTCTCCCCTGTATTTATTTTTTTTTTTGTACAGTAAGACCATCTCTTATTTTCTTTGTTTTGTGTAACTCCACGCAGGTGGTACAGATGTTGGGAGCAAAGAGGGGAAGAGGCTGGGATGGTTTAGCCAAGTGAGAGAGGCCACTCAGGTTTGTAGGCAGGTGTAGGAGGACAAAAACCCCACCTTTTTCTCTTAACTCCATCTGCTCAGGAAGCAGCCATCATCAGGTGCAGGGTATGTAGCTAATGCTGCCAGCCATCAAGGGAGTCTGGGGCTCTGTGCCCCTTAGCCTAGTAGTATTTCTCTTTCGGGTACACCAGCTGGGCCTGTTGCTGTGGATTTGGGCTTATCCCCCTACGGTATTCGTGGAGGAGGAAGAGAGAGAATGCTTCAATCTCTGCAGTTGCTGCTCTGGCACCTCTCAGCCTCTACAGCGACATAATGGCGCACTAAACCTTCAGAGGTACTGTAAAACTACTGTAAAGCATAACTGCTGTCTTTTGACAGACTCTTTCTATTGCTGGCAGTTGTCTTCATTTATTCCTATTACTGTGTCAGTTATTTGGGTTTTTTTCTTGTCTTGAGGTGATTTTTTTTCTTCCTTTTTTTTTTTTTTTTTTTTTCCTTCCCTCTAACCTGACTTTCTGGATGCAAAGGGAGGGTAAGGTGGCTGTTACCAGGCAGTGCTTCTAGGATGTGATACTGGGGGGCCCTACCCAGGAGGAGCACCATGTTCCTGGTGTCATTACCCTGCATGCATTTAATAAGATTGAGGGGACCAAACGAGGTAAGCGCTAACTCCTCATAAAACAAGCAAAATAAAATGGGAGTGCTGAATGCTGTGAAGGCATTGGTTTGTGTAATCCTTTTTTGTTGAGAGAGAGGCTTAAAAGTGTATTTAGTGTGAACTTCTAGGTAAATTGCCCTGTGGCAGGACTTGATAAGGTTTTTCCAAGTGTCCTTCAACATACTCAGAAGTTCTTTAAGAATTGTATTGCTAACGTGAGCGTATCCTGTATCAGCAGGAGTCAATCTTTGAACCTTCTTTCTCTTCTTCATCCTAAGTATCTTGCCACTGCCTTGGAGCGTAGGGCAGAAGGGACAACTGGCTCAACTCCGAAAGCAGTTCACAAGTTTCAAGTCCCATGATAACTTTCTACAGATATTTAATTCAGAGTGAAGCGGAGAGCATCTGGTTCAGGTCTACCAAGAGTTACAGTGTGCTCCCAGATAAACTATGGGGCCTTTAGTACAAAAGGCAAACAATTTCAGAGGTTTCAATGATGTATTGGGGAAAGTTCATAGAAGTAAAAGAGTAAAAATGTGTTTTAATAAAGACATTTAATACTACATAGGTATTGGAGATCTTGCCGATATCTTTGCAAAGGAACGTGTCATGCAATCTGCTTTAAACAAGAGACCGAATACCTGAGTTTTGATGCGTGGACTCGTTGTGTAGCTGAGTGCTCAAGAACAGGATTCACACAGAACCCCAGACTGGTCTGAAGGCGGCCTAAGCAAGGCTGCAGGAGGTGCTGAGGAAAGGTTGGGGCCTCCTAGTTCAATGGTTTTCTCTGCTGTCGTAGGTTACAATATTTCTCCTCTGCTGCAACTGTGAAAAAGAGCAGTCCCACTGGGAACAATAAGAATATGCATGGAATGGTAGTGAGAATAATAATTTTGAGCATTAATTTGATTACAGCAGCATCTGAAGGCAGTGCAGCTCTTTTTAGTTCCAGATTTCAGCAGTTTATATACACGTCCGAATTTTCATGGGTGACCATACTTAAACACTAGTTTAAATTGTTATGTAGTTCTTCTGCTAATATTCGTAAAGCTGTGAGTGTCCTTATCATAAAATCCATTCTTGAACAATTCAAGAAACTGTCAGTTTCTTGATAGCAATGGCATTATCTTTGCTGGTGATCGAGATGTGTGATTGTCAGTCGCATAATAGGGTTTCTGTGTGCCACTGCTGTTGTTGCACACAGGCTTGACTGAACTAAAGCTGAGATCAGTGATCTCGGTTGAAATAACTGATTCTAAGAATTTGGCACAAAATGTTTTACTGAAACACACTACGTCAGCTTACTTTAGGGTTTTAGTATGTCTACATACCTTTTCCAAGATTGTGTCGTGGATTTACCACGATCCCTATGAGTAGGGCAGTGGGAGGTGATTTTACACGAGAGTTTATTTCGGTGCTAATGCCCGAGGTGATGCACAGCAAGGAGCAAATTATCTTGCGCTCAAGGTCATGTGTCAGAACCATCCTTAGGTGTGCTGCACCGCAAAAGGAGGTGTAATTCATCTGTCTCTAAAAATGCACCTTCTGGCAGGAAGACCCACCGTGGTGGTGTTCTTGTTTCTCGTGCTGGAGGACCCCCTATGCCATGTGTAGTCAAAATGGGGAAAAAAACCGTGAAGCTGCAGTGTGTATGTGTGGGATACAGCCGAACAAAGGCCATGTGAAGGAAGTGTCACGCTCTGAGCACAGGGTATATTTTATGCTTGAAAAAGTATGTGTCCCCTGTTCTGTCTGGTATGTTAAAGAAGGGAGAGAGGAAAGAGTCTTCTGAGATTGTCTCTGTGCTTCTACCCAGATAGCCAGTAAGGTGTTCTGGCCTCCTCGTTTTCCAGTCAAAATAAGAAGATGGGGTACCATTTAGCTGTGTAACTCCATATTCCAGCTATCAGCTTGACTAAAAAGAAATAATTTGTATATTTAGTAGTTTTCTCTCTTTCCTAGGGATCTTCTACAAATGTCTTCTAGCTCAGCCTAGCAATGTCACCTGCCTGTGGTTATCAGGCAGGCAGGTTCAGAAGGTACAATTTGGTATCTGATAGAGACTTTTCTTAATTTTTCTCCTTGGCAATGCAATAGGCTTTTTTCTCTTTATAGGGAAAAAAAAAAAAAAAGGAATAAACAGATTTTAGTTTGAGGAAGACTTTATGTTTTTCTGATGTTTGGGCTCTTACAGCATTTTTTGTGAGCTGCTACTGCTTGGGGTTCATTCTCAGCCTGCACAAGTGAGCTATAATGAACACTATATTTAAATAAAAAAAGCTTGTGTCTACTTTCCCCTTGTTCGGGAACACATACTTTATGTTCCATTTTGGTTTGTTTGTTGGGGGTTTTTTTTGCTACTATGGATAACCAAAAAAGTGCTAAACTTAATTTGCAGTGGTGGAAAACTTTGCTCTGTAAGTCCCCCACCTAACTGGTGATGACTGGAGGGGTTAGGTGCAGGACATGGCTTGGAATGGGGTCGGGATTGTGTTACATACGTGCAAAGGTTTGAGTCCTCTGCACTTTCACTTCTGAAAGCCTGGTTTTGCTCAATGCAAGTAGCTTGCTTTATTTATTTTTAATAACTAATTAACGTTCTTGTGCCTTAATTCCACACCACCACCCCCTCCCAACTCTCCAACTCATGATTAACGTTAAAATTGCAAAATCTGAGCGTACAGATTTATAAGCCTGTCTTGCAGGGTTCAGTTACAGAGCCTTTAGGTGAACACATCACCATAGCAAAAGTACATGTTGCAGTGCTGCCGCAGTGAGCGTGGTCTGGGGACAGGGCTTGGGAGGACAGAGCAAAGCTCTTGTTCTGTAGTTCAAAAAACCCCCCTGCCATTAGTTTTAAGAGAGCTGTTACCGTTTTGAGCAAATAAACTTAAAATACCATACCAGCTTCCCTTTTACATTGTTTTTCACTGCTACTGTATATTCCATAGATGAAACTGAAGCACAAGAGTTATATACTGAGGAGCTTATTACTGATTACTGTCTCCATGTTTCTGTGCGCGGAGGCCTGAATACGTTGGCCCACGTTTCAGGTAGCTGTTGATGCTCTGCCTGGTTGCTCTTCTGCAGAAATGAGATCTAGCAGACGATGCAAATGAAATTTGAGTGGAGGAAAGGGCGCCTCCAGATCTGCATGGCTTTATAGTCTGACCAGGAGCAAGTAGACCATGTTTAGATTTTGTGATAAGCTGCACCTGCTCTGCCCCTCACGTGTTTGTGATAATATCAGGAATAGAATTGGATGCATTTCCCAGACAGTCACTTATTCAAACATACACATATATTTTATTGAATAAGGAGAAAGTATGGCAAAATTAAGCACAAAAAGAAAAAGGAAAAAAAAAGCTGACTGATTCTAAGATACCATTGTAAAAGATGCCATAGAAATTAGATACACATACTGGATTTCATGTATTGCGGTCCTTTGTAATCTAATTACATAAAAACTGCTATGGTTTGTTTTGTAAATGGAACTATGGGGGGACTTCTGAAAAAAAAAAAAAGTATTTAAGTCAGCATAAGATATAAAAGCAATTTCCTTTAAACTGGAAAAACAAGAAAGCGCAGCACTGTGCATTCAGTCCACGTAATAAATCATATCATATTGAATGCTCCAGATCTGAGAGGTGACATTGAGCACTGGAGACTTTCCAGGAATCAGCAGTAGCTAAATGGTGCAAATGGGCAAGATATCAGTCTTTTGTTTCTTGTCCAGTTTAAGGGTAGTCCCATGGAAATAAGAAAATAACAGGATTTCCCTGGCCTCTGTTAGATCTCCAGTATTCATCTGAACACAAAGAAAACAGATATTTTTTCAGTTAAACCCCTCCAAAAAGGAAAGAAAAATAGTACCTGGAAACTGTATTGCTCAAATTCTGCCAATTTTAATTGTAGAAGGCAGCCTGTTTTAAAGCAGCATGATGCAAAGCAAAGGAATGAACTCAGTGAATATGAGTCTGCGGTCTTTGAAGCGTATGGCTCTTTACTGTTGTATTTCACCTTCTAACTAATGCCATCTGTCCAGTTTGAATTTTGCACCTTTTATAAATCAGTTGGTGTTTCCTATTCCTTTCTCCAGTGCATGAGTATGGTTCATGTGAAGCAGATGACTGTTTCTTCTTGGAGATTCACTGGAGCAGGCTCTCACCTAGGTTTCCACTGATGACTGTGTTCTTGCAAGCACAGGAGAGGGTCTCATGTCTCTCTGCCAGCCTCAGGTGGGAGGTGGATGGAGCCGGCCACGCTTGCTGGTGTTTCCATGACCCTTCTGTGCTGGCGATGCTTTGGGTCTGAAGTGCTGCACTTCCAGTCACCACCGCTGCTTCGGTAGTGCTTGCAGTCCCCTCCCTTGGTATTTTAACCACTATGCCATTTAGGCCTGCTATAGAAGGAATTAAACATTAGCTGAAGTGTCAGCTAGTGCCTGAAACCTTGTCTGTCTTAACTCACACCAAGGGTTGTCCTGCTGGCAGCAGTGTTGAGAAGAAGCGTTCGACATAAATTTACTTGTGATCTTGTTTGTATCTTCCACAGAGTTCAGAATAAATTATACTTTGTAAAAAGTATGTCCATTTGCTGGGAAAACTAGGGCAAAAAATGATGCATACTGGAACAGAAGAGTTGGTATTTATCGCATAAAGAATATTTAATATTTGGATCAGAGCAAAAATGTAGTGATAGGGTTTTCTTTTTGCTGGAGTACTCTTTAAGTCACACAAAAGTGGCAATATTTAAACCTGTTTAAAGCTTCCTGCATGAATGTATCATCTCATTTTAAAACAGACTGTGTCCTGTAAACTAGCTAGCATAGGCCAGTCTGAAGAATATATATCTGAACTCAGCTGGGTATCCCTGCAGGATTTTGAACTAGTTTAAGTCTACTGGTGTAAAATTATACTATTAGGCCATAATTAGCAGGTGTATCAATGCTGGTGTAGAGCAGGAAGGCAGTTTTGAAACAGGTCCCCTCCTGGTTCCCACTTGCCATGAGTTGGCTGGTGTCATGTGGAAGCCTTGGGAAGGAAGTCCAGATGTCCCGAGCCTGAGGGGAGGGTACTGAGAAGGCAGAGCTGGCCTTTGTGTGGAGGTGCACAGTGGCAGGATGAGAGACAACGATCATGAACTGAAACAAGGGAAGGCCCGATTTGCCAAAGGGAAGACAAATTAAAAATAATTTAAAAAATCTGTTACTGTGACTGCAGTCAAGGCCTGCACCGGGTTGCCCAGAAAAGCTAGCCTCCATCATTGGAGGCTTTCAAGACCCAGCTGGACAAAGCTCTGAGCACCCTGGTCTGTGATTCTGGATGCTGGGCTCATCTCAGATTGAACTAAACCAAAGGGTGCACTCTAGGAGTATCTAACATGCTCCACCCCTTACGGGTTGTTTTTACCGGGATCTTCAGAGGAGATTTGAAAGAGACCGGAGGAGCATAGGTGGAGTACAGGGGCATAGGAAGTATTTTCTGGGTACCAACAGCAGAACAGGAGAGAGTGCTGACTAGTTTGTGAAAGACAGACGTTGCGGTCACTGAAGTATGACACAATGAAGGACACTGTACATCTCCTGCCTGTGACACTACTTGATCCCCAGGGAACACCGCTTTGCTAAACTGAGCAATTGTTTTCAAACACAGGTTAATAAAACTCTTAGAATTGTTCCTTTATCGCCTTCGTTCCCATACCCACTTAATTATGTTGGGCACCTGTCTCTGAAATTAGAAAAATATTCATCTTGTATGATCTATCTTACTCAAAGGGAAACCCTTTATGCAGATTACTTCCTCAGCAAGCAGTTCTCCACAACGTAAGCTCATTTACTGACAGTTTAGCTGACCTTTCCCTTCTGGGCCCCGATAGTCACGTAATTTCTGTTTGCTCTCAGGAGCACACGCTGCATCTGTCATGCGCCTGTCCTGGGCTTAGTCCGAATGGTTACAGAAAGAACTAGTATATGTGTTTCTGTGGTACAGACTTCTGTGGTGTTTGTGTTAGAGTTTCTGCATTGGCGTCATTCGTAGTCACATTGTGAAGATTCAGAGTGCAGAGCATCTCTACAAAGCATGCTGTCTCTTCTGTCCGAGTGACATTTAGCACAAGTCCCAGGAAAACTTCCAGTGTCTTTGGTATCTCATCTGGTATTGTCAAGCCTGTTCCCAGAATCACAGATATTTTCAATGGTGTGCTTTTTCCATTTCACTGTTCTTTGATGGGGGTTTTCCCCATAGTGTATTCACGCTTCAGCACTCTCTGGAGCAGATAAATATTGAAGGCTAAATAAAATAATTCATGCTGTTGGTGGAGAGTGAGAATTAGTTTTTGTGAGTACGTTGCAAATATCTTGAGAGGAACATGGAGGGAGCTCTCCTTTTCTCAAAATGGCTGCCCTATATACAAGATTTCTAGTCCAAGAGACGGTTAACAGAGCTAGCTTTTCAGGTTCCCAAATTAGATTTCACATGTACACATCATTACTTCTATGAAATGCTTTCAAATTGCCCTGATTGCAAAATACTTCTTGTAATCAGATCAAGTTGAACAGGAAATCCCAACTAAGTGCAGTATCTCGTGAGTAATTGCTGTACAAATACTTTAAATAAATTGTGAGCAATTTCTTATGCAGTGGCTTTAGCTAATGTTATTAGGATGCTTAATTGACATTTCTGTGTGTCAGGTTTAGCTACAATGCTGAAATCTGAAGGGAATAAAACATCTGTACTGAAATTGAGGCGCAGTACTTCATTTGCATTGAGGCATGAGTGACAATTTTTCTTTCATCCATCTGTGAGCATTGATTAAAAATGAATAAGAAGAAGGTTGGGGGGGGGAAGCTGGAATCAAAAAGTTGAGGACTTTTTGGAAATACCTGTTTGGATATGTGGAGAAAAAGATTTGTTGGGTGGGATGGGGAGCATGTGCAAGAGGAGGGGAGTATCCATAGACGTGGAATATTTTGGTTTTTTTTTTTTTCCACTTATGTGGGGAAACCCCAGTACCAAAACCAGTTCTGAGATATGGAGACGATCATTCAAGCTGGTCTTGAGTAAGTAGTAGCAAATTCTTGAACCACAGTCTCTATCCTGGTGGGAAATAAGTGTCATTATAGGGTGAGGAGAGTCTTTTTTTTTATTTTCGTCTGATAATACCTTTAAAATTTTCAAATTTGTCTCCACGTGTCATGAGGAAATTTCATAGGTGGCTTCCACCCTCTCTCCAAGAATTTGTAGAACACAAGCTGGTTTTCTGCCGGCTTCCACCGAAGTGGCTCAAAGATTTCTGTTGGGTTGGGTTTGGGTTGGGGGGTAGAGGGATAGGGTTTTTTACTATAATGTAGGTTGAGTTCACTGTGAGAATGGTTGGTTGATGGGAAAGTCAGCTTTTTTGGTTTGTGTTTAAGAGTTCTTGTGGTATGTCTTCGATGAACTTGTCAGCACCTGGAGACAATGTTGTGCACCAAGAAGTTAATGGAGTGTCATCATGTTTTCTTTTGTCATTTTGGTTTTGTTGTTGAATTTACATCTAACTCATCACTTGAATGTTTAGTTGTATAGACTGATTTATATCAAAGTTATGTATTTTGTTAACAAACTAGATTGCTTTGATCTGGTATAATACAGGTGTATTTGTCCAAAGGTAAAGACAAAGACACAAGCCAGTAAACATATGGCACAGCTATGCAAAGATGACGTACTGTGAAATGAAAGTGAAATCAGTGATGTCATTTTAGATAATTTTGTGGTCTTTTAATGTCGGCACTAATGTCAGTATGTTCAAAGACTTATCTTAATTTAAAACACTACAATATCCACATAAAAGTGAGCCCCTTTGATTAAACTGTTGGTGTTTATGGCAGAAGAGAGAAGAAAGCCTATAGAATTTTGCAAGCTTTTCATTGAATTAAATCAGTTTATTTTAAACTGCAAACTACGTGTTTTATTTCAGTATCATTGCAATGTGAATCTTTCACATAACATTAACAGGGACTGCAACTTGTTCTACAAGATAGCACAGCAGTTATTTACATAAAACATGAAGATAAAACCAAGGGACTTCTCTTACATTTGCTGTCCTGTTTTAAATTATTTCCTTTTTAAAAAGAAAAGCAAAATATATGTTGAGAATTACTGTAAGTGAGGGGGGAAAAAACCTCTTTTAACACCCCCCCCAGTCTCTCCCCCATTAAGACTATTGATGAGAAACTGTTTGGAATATGCATGCATATTGCTGAGGAACTGCAGCAGAGACAGATTTAATAATTAATGCATGGGAATTATTTATTTCCCTAATATATTGTAGAGCTTCGTCATTTCAGTAATGAAAAGCGATCTTGATGGTGCTGGAGTATTGAAAACAGAAAGGAAGATGAAAACAGTCACTGAGGCTTGTTCAACACTTTAATATGTGATTTTAATATTTTTAAATTAAACGTTAAAGCTTTTGTTACTATATATTAAATACCTACATATTGTTTATTAGTGGACATTTGTTAGATTTCAGTGGGACCTTACGGAAATATTGATCAAAGTGAGATTTTTCTTTCATCAAGAGATAGTTCCTTTCATAAAAATTATCTGTTAGAAAACACTGTACCTGATTTGGCATGCACTATTGCGTAGCTCGTGCTCACACATATGACTTGTTCCAATAGAAATGCCATTGCAAATGTCTATTAGACATTTACTTGTCATGGGTTAGCCAGTTACTCCAATGTTCATGTTCTGCTTTTGGTTTTCTCTTTCTGCAGTGTAGTGCTTTTGCTTGTCTTCATTTTGTGTTGTTGATATGGGGCTGTTTCATAAACTTATCAAGCTCATTTCCAATTCTAATCTCATTGTTTAAACTGCTTGCTGCTCCTCCAGTCCAAAGCCATCCACAGATTTTAGATGCCTTCTCCAATTCTGTCAGAATAACTGCTGAAAATATTGAATGCACCAAAGCCCAGGAAAGGCTTCACCACACAGTTCCTACTTAAAACATGTTCTTGGTTTGTGCTGCATGATTAAAAGCTACTTTTTTAGGTAGATATTCTCAACCAATTGATCAATCCAACAGTGATTTAAGGGGACAATGTCAACAGGCTTAATAAAACACAACACTTGAGGTCACCTCTTCTGCTCCCATTCTCGTTTCTTTCCGCCCTTCCCTCCAACCCATGAGGTCAAGAAGGAGATAAAATTGATTAGGCTTAACCTTGTTCTTGACAAGTCTGTGACATTTGGGGGTTGGGGTGGAGGAAAGATGTCATACAGCTGTTTGTTTAATAATTTAGTATCATTCCGGGCAATCAAGTTGACTTGACTGTAAGTCTTTTTCTTCCCCCTTTTAAAAGATTAGACACTGTTTGGTTTTTCCCCAGAAATAACACTTGCTGTTTTTTCCACATTTTTTTCCAGCTTATTCCTAAATAATACCGGGGTAAATATTATCATCCTGTTGACGTGAATAAAACTAACTTAACTAAATATTTCTTGACCCGTTCTTTCTGTATTATGACCTGTATTCCTCCTCCATTGTTAAAGCTAATTTAAGTACTCAGTTATAACTAACTTTTTTATTATGAGGAGGTTTTGAATACTTTAGTCTCTTTGTAGGCTCTCCTTCCCTCTTGATTAATGGAGCTGTTAATTAACTGAGATAATGGTCATTCTCTTCTTCCTGGTGTACTTAGGGAATCCTCACCAGTTGTGACTTATTTTGCCTCTTTACTTTTCTGACTTTATGTCTACCTGTGTTTTCCTTCACGTGCACGGTGAGCTATGTGGTTTTGCCTCCATGTTTTCTATGATTTCCTTCTGTTTTTTACATCTTTAAAGTGTCTTGTTGCACCTTATTAGTGTAGTTGTTTGCTGTGCTTTCATTGTGCTCCCTTCCAAAAATTGCAGTTCTCCTAAATATCTTTATCCCTGAAGCTATCTTTCTAAGACGTTTCTAACAGTTTGCTACAGCTTTTTTAAAAATAAAGTATAGTTGTCCTTATTTTGTATCTATTTTCCTATTGATAAATCCCAGAGCGCCTGCTTAGGCTTTCTTTTAGGATGATACTTAGTTTCTAGCTTTACAGACATTTTCCTACTGGACAGTGCTTTAAAGGCATGATGTGGTGGTGCCTGACTACAAAAGAGACATGGACATACTGGAGAGAGTCCAATGAAGGGCCTTGAAATGATTAAGGGACTAGAGCATCCCTCCTGTGAGGAAAGGCTGAGGGAGCTTGGAATGTTCAGCCTGGAGAAGAGAGGGCTGAGCGGAATCTCATCAATGTATATAAATACCTGAATGGAGGATGTACAGACAGAGCCTGTCTGTATTCAGTGGTGTCCAGTGACAGGACCAGAGGCAACAGGCACAAACTGAAACACAGGAGGTTCCCTATGAACATCAGGAAACACTTTTTCACTGTAAGGGTGACTGGAAAGGTTGTGGAGTCTCCATCCTTGGAGATATTCAACACCCAACTGGACGTGGTCATAGGCAACCAGCTCTAGGTGGCCCTGCTTGAGAAGGGGGGTTGGACCAGATTACCTCTGAGGTCCCTGCTAACCTCAACCCTCCTGCGATTCTGTGATGGCTTGACCTTTCAAGATTATGGCAAGTTCTTGTGCTGTGATTGTCACTCACTGTAAACACTTCTAAAGTACTATGGTTTAGTATAATACTTCAGAGACTAATATTTAATGAAACTACAGCAGTTTTGGAGATTAACAGGTATGTTTGGGGTAGAGATGATATGACAGGGAGTACCGATACTGTCATCTGTACAGTTATGTCTGGGTTTTCTTTCTTTAGAGAATTTTGTTGTTGGAGTTTTGGTGTTTTGTTTTGGTTTTTTTTTTAATTGTCACAAAAAATATCTGCATGGTTTGAGTCTGAGCTCAGCAGACCTGATCAGACTTCTTTCAGGAACACAGGCTTGAGAGGACACTTTTGGTCATCAAGTCCAACCACTATTATAGACATCATATCAAAGATCTGTCCTCATAAGCCATCATCTTCTCTCCACACCACTTCAGTTGGGAGAGAGAAGAAGCGGACAACTGTTGCATTGACAACTGATAGTGACAAAGACAGTGCCTATCTTACCCTAACTTCAGTTATCTGTAGGAGATTGGAATTAGTCATCTGGAGTGGTATCCAATGCAACTGTATCATTAGTGAGAGTTTTTGTGTAGCACCATTCCAAGACCTATTTTCTCTCCTCTGTCCAGTATTTCTATTGTGTACATGTAAACTTAATACTGTTCTCTTATAGAATTTTAATTTTTATTAAATAAAGGAAGTAACACATCTACTGTGGGGAGGGGGAACCTGCCTATGTCAAGCATTTCAAACATTTCATAACGGACTTGGGAGACTTCATTTGATTTAGAGAACACTGAGGAAATGCTCTCTTGCTGCTGTTTATTGCTCAACAGTACATTGTAAAAAGATTTAGAAATGGGTAGAGAAAGAAAGATAGCACAGGCTTGCACAGATTTTACTCAGCTTAATAGCTTGAACAGTGTATGTCTTTTTGTGCTCAGCATTACCTATATGCATGCGCTGCATGTGCAGTGGTGTTTGCTGAAGATCTTCAAACATCAGTAGCTATGGTTGGAGGACCACAGTACAGGCCTCACCTCACCACCTTCCCAGGATGGGCACTTATTCTCGGAAGCAGCAACTAGTTTCTTCTCTTTTGTCTTTCCATTGATGCATTAGCTGCTAAAAGGGCTTGTTGCAGTCTGACACAGAGAGCTGCGCAGATCCTGCCGGCTCTGTGGAGAGGGATGGACATCTCATCTGCTGCAGCTTGGGGCAAGATCCAGGTTTCTGTACCAGAGGGATGAGGAAAAAAATCCTTTCCTCACAGAAACAGGAGCATTTTCAGCTCAGCTGCACATGCTCAAAGGTAGCTTAGAAGGGAGAAGGCTTCTGCTGTTTGGGCTGTGTTTCCTCCTCAGACATGGTTGCCTGCTTCTGGAGCAAAGGCATTGGACTGGATGGAAGCAAGCTGCCTGCCAGATCCCGCTCCAGGGCTGCCCACTGGACTGCGCTAATATACAAACTTGTTGGCTTATTTTAGAAGTAAATTTGCATATTTGGAGTTCATGAGTTGCATGCATGTGTGAGTAGCTTTCTTTTCCACCACAGGATATTTGTTGAGTCACTTCTGTAGGTGGTCCCAGGCACGTAGAACATATTAGCCTGCCTAGGGACTTCGGGCACTATATTGCAATAAAGTTTTATGTTTTTCTTCTTGCTGAGAAATAGCTTATTTTGTTTTTCAATCTATATTTAAAGATTTCTTCCTTGCTTTCAAAGTTTAGCTAACAAGGTCTACTCCTCTAGTTGTTGTTGCATGGATGAACAACCCACACCACTTGCCACGGTAGGCTTCTGGGCCAACACTGTATCATGTTAGCCAAAGCTGCATGAGGCCTTATTGAATAGTAAGCAAGCCTAAAACTTCATATTTCTCAGCCATCTCTTCTGAAAAGTTTACTCTCCCACTCCTTAATAACTTTCAGACAAATAATGGGATAGTTTCAATTTTTTAATCTATTTGTTAAGTTTTCTACCTCTCAGTTGAAAACATAGCAATGTCCATTCTGAAGCAGATTTTTTTAATGGCTTTAACATTTATGAGTTGATCCCAGAGCCAACTGATTAAATGAATCATAATAGATGACCTCTCTAATCCCACCTTATCACTCCCATTTCTTCTCCTTGAGGAATTTATATGCAACAGACCATCTTTAGTGTATTGTCTTGCCTTGCGTAGTGGCCAAATGTCGCCACTGTAGAGGGACACTGAAACAAAATCTGCTCTTAAATGAGTGAAACCTGTATTGAAGCAAATAGGAGAGAGCCCTACTTTAAGAAAAGGTTTGACTTTTTATCTAAGTATTTAATAATAAAACTATCCCTCTCCTGGCTTCAGTGGTGAGGTAACCAAAGTCTAGAGAAGCAACATGGCTTGCCAGGATGACACAGTGGGTTAATGGCAGAGCAAGAAGTAAAACCAAGTCTCTGACTCACATCCTGGTTATTTGATACTTTGAACCCTATTGTCTTGAGTGACTTCTTGGAGGCCATTGAGGAAGTATTTTGCAGAGCAAGAAATAGCTACCATTTATGCATATTCTTAAGATCATTTCCTTAGGAGTGTTTTCTTATCCTTTCTTACTCTTTAGTCTCATTTTTTTTCCACTGGTTCTAATGAGCTTAATCTTTTCCTTAAATCATGTGCTTGACTGTTGTCCTTGCCAGCTAAGGTTTCTGATAACAGATTTTTTCTTTTTACTTTTTTTTTTCTTTCCTTACCCAAAAAATCATTGGAGTAAAAACTGCCTTGTTTTTCTTGCTTATTAAAACTGCAGAACTGGTGAGACTGCAAGTTACTCTTTCCTAGATCTATGAGGAAGTTATAATTTGTGTAATGGAAGAGGGTTTCTTCAGGTTTGTAATGAGAGATTTCCTAAGCTTTAAGCTTGATTGAGAACAGAATATGTTTTCATCAACCCAAAGGGAAGTGTGTATGTGTGTATCCTCTATGGTAGAGTTTTATTACCATGTGGAGGTTGGTTTTCTGAATCTTTGCTTTTTTTCTTATAACAGGAAAATACTTTGATTTCCTGCAGTTTAATTTTTGAAAATTAGTGTGGATCTAGTTCTGTAGCCCTTAATGACAAAATGCCTTGTTGACTTAAAGGAGAGGAACGCACTGGTTCAGTCTCTCTGAAACAGCAAAACTAATGCTCTGTTTTTACTTGGCTCCTTGACAGGGTTCAAATTCTTACTGTGATTGATATGTGCAGAATTGACTCTCTGTTCTGTGATTCCTCAGGTTTATAGTATGAGTAAAAATAACTTTTCATGCGTCAAGTTCCAGTGGTATAACTATTAGTATCCCAGATCATTCACATTATCCAAATAATGAGATGTTGAAAAGGTTACTTCTATGTAAAATACATCTATTTACACCCTTCTTGGCTCTGTAATGGTGAAAGTGTTATCCTGTCTCTGTGAGGTTATTCATATTTACCCTGTGATGAAAACAAGTTTAAGATATCCATTAAAGTTTTCTTGGCAAATAAGCACTTCATAGAAAGGTATGAAAAATGTGCTTCATTGCTATCTGAGTTTTTAGTATTCCTCATGTTTTATTATGTGTCTCTGTAATTTTCTGATTTTTATTTCTTTTAATAAAGTGGAAAAAATTAAATGCTTCAAGAAAAGCTGTCCTCATAAACAGCGGGAGCTTATAACACCACCAGATTAAGCTGGGGGGCTCAAGAACTTGCTTTTGTATAAATTTATCCTGCGATTTGTAGCTGTGCAAGGGTTAGCAATATTTGCATAGCATAGTAGATAATGCACTAATTTGTTTTGTGTTTGTAACAGCTGGATCAGAATTACAGGTTAAGCAAAGTGTTTAAGCCTCTTTGGGGAAGTTTAAGGTCTAAACACAAAGGGTGAACCTAGTTCTTTCACTTTGAAATGTGCTGGTGGCTACTTTGAGTTTTAGCTGTGTTTCTGTGCCTGCCTATGGCTTGTTTTAGGAAATTTTCAAAGGGACAGAAGGGAATCTTTTGTACACAAAATGAATGCTTTCAAGTGACTTTTATCTTGTATGGAGGAGAACCTAGAGTTCTACTTTTTCAGGCACTGAAGGGAACTTGCAAAGCTCTGACATTTGTCCAGGGGCAGAGAGTTATTTAATCTGATAAATGATTAATACAGTCACAAAAAGAAAAAAGAGCTTTTGCTATTCATAAAGCTTCTAGAAAGGAAATTAAACAGCCGGGGGGAAGATGCCCAATTAAAACTATCTGCCAGCTGTTCCTTTTTTCTAATTTAAAAATAACTGCATTTAAAATATAACAAGAAGCAATTTTGAGTCTGAGCACATACAGTCCAACTGATTATTGGCCATCAGATTTTAGTATCTTGTATAACAGTGGGTGGGAACTGCTTAACAGCTCCTTAATGGGCCAGTGTCTTGTTCTCATTTGTTTCTATAGTTGTTGTGTACTCTGCATATTTTATTATGGGTATCTGTGCAAATGGCTTTCCCAGGTCTGAGGGACAAAACACTGAGACGAGGTGCATTCGCAGACACAAGAATGAGGAATCAAGGAGTTCCTTCTTTCTTCTTTCTTCAAGTTCTTCTTTCAGTTTGCTATTTAGATCAAAACTTTTTCTTGTTTGAGATTTCTTTGCAGTGCAAACTGGGAAACGGAGAATGCAAGTGTTAAACTTTGTGATTCTTAAGTTCCATTTTCAGAACAGTATAATTATTTGTTTGATCAGAAATGCAGAGGAGGGAGAAAGTACAAATGGAATTTCATGGGGTATAGAAAAATTATCTTGAACTTTAAATGTATCTATGGATTTACCATGCAACTCTGCATACATCTATATAACTAAGTATTTCCACTTTTTTATTAGCTCACAAGTAATTTTAAAAGTTCTAGTGATTAGCGGTATATAGAGAAGCTCCTTGGAGCCTTCTGAGCATGTTATTGCAGTAAGAGCTATTCAATGCCAGCAGAAGATGTACAGTGCACACACCCACAAAAAAACATTTGTGCTCTGGCCAAGTAGTTAATCACAAATAATTATGTGAACAATCTCAGTTAATGCATAAGCTGGTTATTCATATTTTCATGTTCTGGTGGTCCATCGGCACTGTTTATTGCAGCCTATTTTGGGACATGCTGAAAATCCTTTAGGGAAAGGAAGGACATAATGATTCTACGGTCAGCGTCTCAGCTGGCAGTGTATGGGCTCATCTATAAAGGAAGAAGCCATGGAGGTGTTCTAGATCAGTGAAAATGCGGTTTGAGATGGCAGTGCTGGTCAACTCAAGGCATGCTTTCACTGTACCCCAAACTATACTGCAATCTTGGAAAAAGCAGGACTGTGCCGCTCTTGGGATGGTGTAAGAGGCGTATTATGTTGGCTCCCTAAACCTGTGGTTAGGGATCAAAGTCATCCTAGCTCCTATATGCATTCAAAGAAATTCCCAGTGCAGCCTTCAGGAGTTTATAAATCATCACCAGATGATGTTTCCACTGAACTTAAGTGGTCTCAGTAGTCATTTCATAACAAGATATCATACACCTTTGGTTCGTGTACTAGTCTACTGCTTTTGTCGCATAGCAATACAAGTGTTGGTCCTTCCTTCTCTACAGGAGCCACATTAAATAGCACAGAGGACAATGGAAACATAACCAACTTAGTGTCTGTCTCATTAATAAATTTACCCTGTTCATCTGTTTTCCATATCATGTCATGTAGGATTGTTTCAGTGGTTTTTTTGCCCACCTATTGAGGAATGACAGTAGTATAACACCTTGCAGATACAACACCTGTCTGTAGTCTCAAAAACACTTTCCAGACACTAATTTTTTCATACCTCCAATCCTACCGTATTGCAAAGAACCAAATAGAATATACCCCTTTAAATAGATGGGACTTCTGAAATTTTAAAAAAAAACAAACCAAAAACTTGACAAAAAAAGTTGTGTGGGAAATAAGGTCAGTGAAAATCGACCTATCTCTGTAAGCACGATACAATACAAAGGAGAGATACCTGAGCAAATATCAGCCTGTGGACAACGTGGATTGAGCCCTAGATTACCCAAGCTCATTGGTTCTTAGTGTGTCACTCGCTTGTTTAGGGTAACACTGGTATTGTTGCAACAGGCAGTGTGTACTTGGGGTAAAGATACCCCAAGGATCTGTGCTGCTACAGCTCTGCTTCAAGCATAAGGCTGCACTTCCCCACAGTATTTATCTCACTTACTCTAATCAGTTCCTTTTTGGTATGTCTCCTACTCTCATCTTACTTCATGACAGTTAGTGTGGGGGGAAGACGTGTGTATTTCAGTGCAGAGAGATCAGGTATCTTCCTCTTGGTCTGGCACAGCAGAAACAGGTAAGGCTTTGGCTTGCCACAGTGTGCCCTCTTTCCTGTCATTTTTCCTTCCACTACAAAAATGGCATCGTTTTCTTCTCGTTTCACCCGCTTCAAAACTCACAAGCTCTCTCCTTATTTATAGAAATCTTTTAGCTAAACTACTATCCTTTCATAGGCTTAAAACTGTTATGTGAACCCTTTTCAGTTATTTGCTGTTCTCCAGTGTCACTCTGTTATGCTTCTGTGACTGCTGAATTCCAGGTATTGAGCTCAGCAGGACTGGATGAGCGCACGAGGTGGGCGGCTATCACAGCCTCCTGCCGGACTCTGAGGCTGACATTGCGCATCAGTCAAGGGGTAACAGAAAGGGACTAGGACAGGGCAGCCCCAGAGATCCCTGGAAAGACTGCTGCTTTTAAGGTGTGTAGTAATAACCTGGGGAAAAAATAATTTAACATCAGGGTCAAAACTTGAAGATTTCTGTTTGCGTCTAGGCTTGTTAGGAGTAGCCTGGACCTTGGGGAGCATCATAATCTCCAAACTTACATCCTACACTTAAAATTGAATTTCTTAAAATATGATAGAATTAGCAATGTAATGTAAATCTTGCACTCCATCCAATGAATTCCAGCTTGTGTCCTGGTCATATTAGTCAATCCTATTGCTAACTATATTGTCTACCTGACTGCTTTTCACATTAATATTAAACAGTCTTTTTCCCTTTTTCGAAGGGATGTAACTTCTACATACTCTGTATTTCCACATTCTCACTTAATTGAGTTTCCCTTCTCTAGGTGATAAGAGATTAATTTATCTTGGTGCTTTTTTTCCTTTTCTATTTCTATCTTCTCAGCTCAAACTTCTTCATAGTCAAGCCACACTAAGTCCCATAATACCAAACCCAAAAAAATCATAATCTGGGTTTTGACTAACCTGAAGGTCGGTGTTTAGGTCTGATCTATAAATAGCTTTGTTCAAGCAAGATGTATTTAGTAGTCCCATCTAGAAAAAAAAATAATAATCAAATAGTAGAACAAATGAAAACTGTTGTCTTTATGTAACATTTGTGTCAATGCCCTAGAATTGGGATTCATCTAAATAAATTAAATGGTGGTGCTGAGCTATCCTGAAAAAAAGCAAGCAACTACTATGGAGGAAATTGAAGAGGCAGAGGGGGAAAATTGCTCCAGTCGCTGGATGAATAGCTAGTAACTTGTCTATTGGGTTCTCAGTGCAGAAGAAGATTTTCCTTAGATTAATATTACTGTTGGAAAGAGCGAATATTCAAGTTTCTGTATTTTTTTTGAAATCAGGTGTCACTTTGTATAATAGAACTTCTGTGACAGGCGATATTTCTTAATAACATGTTTTTAGGTATCCACAGTGAAACTGATACTTCTCTAAGTGCTATGTAATTTGAAGCTCTGTAATAAAAGCAATGTATTTTAGAACTAAATCCAGTAATCTAAACACTGCAAAGATACCTTTCCTCTTTAAATTCACAGCTGTGTCTAGTAGCAACTTGTTTTTATATCTCATGAGCCTTTAAATGCTATGTTCCCGTTTCCCCAAACATGACCAGTTTCTTTTTAAGAGCAATTTAGCACTAGCCTGCCTTTAGGGATAGTAAGATAATACAGTATTAAACTGTTCTCTCTGGTTAGCCAAGGCCTCTAAACTTTCTTAAAAGAACTGGGTTCCCCGGTGCAGTCAGGGGGTGTTGTAGCCATTTGGGGACATAAAATGAGGTACTGGAAAGCTGGAGCGGGTTGCCTGGGTCAGGCCACATGTCAGTGGGAGTGGAAGTCTTTCCCTCCTGGATGGGCCGTTTCAATGCACCTAATCCCCCGTGTGGAAGCTGCAAATGCATAATCCAGCTCTAAACTTAAAAGATGTTAAATTGAGAATTAATATCAGGGAAGAAAGGCTGTAAGGGGATTTTTTCATTCATGTGAAATAAATCCTGCCTGCAGTGGCTGATCCAGCTTGATACCCTTAGCAGAAGGGCTGCTGAACAACCACACTCACTGCTGAGATGTTTCTAAAGCTGTTTAATTTTCTCACCGGGCTTGTGGAATTAGAGGCCGAGAGACAACTGTCAGCTGCCGCTTGTCTGAGCGCGAGCATCGTCACGAATTATGTCCCACCACAGCCTGTCTGAGCTCTGTAAAGATACGCCAGCTTACAGGTGAGAGGAAATTTAGCCTAAAGAGTGTGTGTGCGTGACGGTGTGGGGTTTGGGGATTATATTTTTTGGTAATGCTTCAGGACTGGGAAGGGAAGAAGGGCTGCTTCTTGATGGCATCAGGGCATTGACAAGCCATCACCAGCAGGAACGGTAGTTAGCACCTTTGCAACGCTTTTCATCATTGAAGTGCTTTACACACATCAGTGAATGTTACTCACCTCTCTTGATTCAGCAACCATTAATTTTCCTCTCCTTACGAAAGGGGAACAATTGCCTGGTGTGATTGACGGTTTATTCAGAGCTAGAATTATCGGTACAAAGAGAGAGCTGTGGGTTGGGGTTACTTAACTAAACCTCTCCAATCGCGGGGGACTGAGTGGGCTGGCAGTGCCAGGGCGGCTCTCTGGCAACTGCCACTAGATGTGACGGTCCTGCGGCAAAGGCACAGGCACAGGTTTATTTGGTGGTGATTGTTGCTGAAGGGAGATTTTAATGCTTTGCCTGACTTGCAGAGTTCAAATAGAAATTGTCACACTTTCTTTTTTCTTTTTTTTTTTTTTTTTTTTTTTCCCCACAATTAGCCAGTGCGATTATATTTCAGGTAGGCACTATGGGCCAGCCACGTGTCTTATATATATTGAGTTCAACTCTGGGTATGAACTTATTTTGGAAGTGGCACTCCTGAAGATAATTGGGAGCTTTAACGGGATTTAACTGCTGTCTGGAGACCAAGTGTGCATATACCAATCTGTATGAGCAGTGAAAGGGGAGATTGCATGACAATGGAAATGTCTGATGCTCTTTGTTAAGAAAAAGTTTTGGAAAATTCAGGAGAGTGAGAACATTTCCATAGCGTTGTGCTATTCTTGGTTTTGTTGTTTAAACCGTCCAATACGGCCAAGTGCAGAATAGTAATCCTGCTGACAAATGTGGGAAGTTCAGAATTGAATGAGTCTTTTGTGTTAAATTGTACAAGTAGATATCTGGTTGTTTTGTTGTGTTTGGTGTTGTTTGTGGTTTTGGTGTTGGGTTGTTTTTTTTCAGTGTAAGCTGAATTTATGTTCAGCTATATTGTTGGACCATCTCTTACCATTCAAACCAGTGAATTTTTAGTCATTTCTGTCAGTTCCCCTGCAGTATTTTCACTCTGTCCATTGCTTTCATTTTTTCCCTTGTGGATCTTATCCATAAAGATACCTGCAGGAAAAATGATCAACAGTGTGGCTAAAATGTTTCTTGGCAGCATTCTTCCAGCTGCCAGTTTTGCAAGAGGCAGTATTTTTCTACCATGTCGTGAAAATTCAGGTCACCTGATTGATTACATCTCTTAAAGAACATGAATTCTGCTTGATCAGCATGAGGAAGAGAAGATGGTATGGCAGAGCATTTACTTGTGTGTGTGTGTGTGTGTGTGTGTGTTCAAAGCTCCTAACAGAAATGGAAGTTAACTTGATTTGACACGATTCTTTGCTCTAGTGAAAGTTTTCCTGGCTGAAGGTTTGGCTTGGCACAAAGATGGGGCTTGACTCTTGGCTTTTATGGGGCCAGAGAGGAGAGAAGGAAATTCTTGCAGTGTAAGGAAATATGTGTAGCAGCTGTGTAACCGTGCAAAATCGATTTTGCTCTCAATATTTAATACATAATTGGAAAGAAGTTTGCCTCAGAGGCTCTGGTTCCCAAGTGGGTAAACTGAAACAATGAAGACTAATCAGTTTATTCCAATAAGAAAATCAACTTACTCTGCAGAGCCAGGTGGAATGTGTTTCCTGATATAGTAATAATTAATTAATATTTCACACTTTAATTTCCTTTTGCTTAAATTTATCACTTAGTTCCATTCACTAAAAAGACTAGATATCTATCTGAACCATGTAACTCGCCCAGTGGCATTACTTAACTTCATTTTGCAATGAGAAAATGGAGGTTCTTGGGAATAGTCAATGGCTAGCCAAAATCACAGTAACAACTCTGGTCACCCAACTGGCAATGCTGTTGCTTTCCCAGTTCACTTCTTTCTCAGCCTCCTTAAACCTGCTCAATAATGTCCTAAAAGGCAAGCAGATGTGAGTGGAGTTCACTCTTTCAACAGCGTGCTAAACTCGTGACTTTATTTGCTTTTTAAAAATTTTGCATTTAAACCTACTCATCAGAAGGCTTTATATGAAAAAACAAAATGTCCTGCATTCCACCACATCTTTCTGTTTTGATACTAGTTTATAAAATTGTGTTCTTCTTTGGGCTGTTAATAGCAGTACACTTAAATCAGTTTCTTTGTGCTTCATCACAGAGCATCTCAGAATAAAGCCAGTAAGTAGTGTGCCATAGATTAGCTATGATGCCCACTGCTGTCAGACCTTTTCTTGGCAGGAGTCCCTTGAAATTCAGTGAGGGAGGGAGGAACTTTCTCCTTTTTGCTAGATGTTTTGTTTTCCAACAAGATTTAACTGTGCTAGGCTGAGGTTTCTCTTCCCTGTGACCTCTGAAGTCTGAGGCAAGACCTGCCCGACTCCGGCTGATGTCCCCTGTCCCACCCTCCATCAGAACATCTGCTGACTTAATGTTGCTTGCTCTGGCTTGTTTCCAATCTCCTTCAGCATCCCTCCTTCTCCTGGGAGCTGTCAGCCTGTGCCTGGCATCTGTCCCCTATTTCATTTCTGGAGTAGCAAAGCAAAATACGATAGATGTTTATATATATGTGTTTTTTAATTATGATTTTATCAGTGTCTGCCTTCTGTCAATAAATGGCCCTTACCATTGTTGTAAAGGCATTGCAGCCTTGAAATGGTATGGTCTCCTTCTCCTAAGGAAGGGAATATTTGCTTTACAGATCCTAATACTGTTCAGTAAAATTCACCCTACTGTGCAGCAATTGTACTTCTGGGCAGGAGTGACTTTTCTCACTGTAGGAAGTGTGCCATTGCTTTCAGCAGTTGTTCTTTATCGCTGTATCTGGCTGCAGTTCCTCTGTGAGCTAGATGGGAATCTTAGCTTACAAACCAGAAGTGGCACTAATAACCTAATGCTTCTTAGAAGAGCAGTCTGGCTTTGCCAAAAAAATAACCTTGTGATCAGTCCAGATTTAGGTTAGATAGAAAAAGCCTAACAGAGAGGCCTCTTATATTTCTTTTCATTACTACTTTGAACTCTTTGCTTAACTGTTCTTTCACCTTGCAACCATAATACGTGGCTTCCTCTCACAATGCTTGAACCTCATCTTTCTGTTTTACCCGTGTTTTCTTGACTCTTCATCATTTGGAGGTTGTTCATAACACAGTGACTTAGTTGCTTGCTGGCTGGAACATTATGTCTTCTTTACTCTGCCTGTTTGCAAAATTGAAGACTGACTTCGTTCTAGCGCAGCTGCTTTCCAAAGACAGGTTCTGGCACTGCTCTATTCCTCTCCTCCTGCCTGAGTCTTGTCTTGAAGACTTTCTGCAGCCAAGACCTCCCATCATTTTGTAGATGCTGAAGATGTCAGTGTGCCAGTGGATAAATGCAGGATGCATCTGCCTTACAAATGCTTTTTGTGGTTCTGGTTGACCTGTATCAGAAGAAATATAGTAGAACAGAAATGGCACAAGTGTGGTGGGCATAATCAGAGGTATGGAAATGATTCTGTAGGAACAACTACTGAGGCTAGGAGTCTTCAGTCTGCAGAAGATACAGCTGAGGGGAGGTATGAAAAAGCAGCAGTGGGTGGAAAGGGGGAACAGAGATCAGCTGTCCGGCACCGCTTCCAATACAAGGGCTAGGGGGAGTCAAGTGAAGTTCAAGTGGTGCAGGTTTAAAGTGAACAAAGGGAGATGGTTCTTCACACATTGTGCTGTTAAGCTGTGAAATTCCTCAACACAGAATGTTGGCGCTAAAAATTTATGTATTTTCAAGGGAAGGCTGGAGATGTTCATGAAAAAGAAGTCTATCAAAGTCCATAAACCACAAAAACACTTCCTTTTGGGTCAGGTAGTCCCTGAGCCTCTGTATTCAAGCCTGGAAGAACAGGCTGGGAAAGGATCATTTCTTTCTTGCTCTATTCTTGAGCTGTCCTGTAGGCCTCTATCTTTGACTACTGTCAAAGCCGGGATACTGGGTGAGATTGCTCTGTGTTCTGACCTGGTATAACTGTTTCTATGTTCTTGGGTATCGCTGCAGTGACCCTCAGGAATTATAAAACAGGGAAAATAAGTGTGGCATCTTTCTACAGGATCATGGCAAATGCACAGCCAGTGTACTTAAGTTTATAGTATTATAAAACAGAGGCTGTTTCGGTATTTAAAATAAAAGATCACTGGGTCAAATGTTGTCCTGGTAGACAGGAGCTATGAGGTTGAAATCCTTCATGCTGACAAAGGGAGTAAGCCCAAATCTCTCAATGCTCTTCCCACTTCTGTACTATGTGAACGGTGGGCACCACTGCCCCCTTTCTTTTTGAAGGGGTCAAATACTATAGTATTTGAGTAGCTTGTTCAGCAAGAACCTGCCAGATGGGAGATGTTGGTGGGAAGATGCTTATAATTGAGTTTCAGGTCAGTAAGAGTAGAGAACTGCTGTACACCTGGGTGGGCAGTTCGAACATACCAGAAAGATAACATTAAAAAACAAATATAAGGTCTTACATAGTTAGGTGGCAGCTGAATCTACTCACACTTTTTATTTTCTCCATATCTATTTACATAGTTAGTCCCTGTCCATACTTAACTTTCAGCATTTAGTTTTATTTTATCTAGCTGTTAATTTCTCCCAACCCCATTTTACCTGTACTCTCATACATATATCATACAATTGTTTTAGCATTATAGCAGTTTTGCAATGTTTGTAAAACTGTTTTGAAATCTGATGGAAATGTCACAAGTTTTTATTTATGTTCAGACCATAATTTTCCAATTACTTTCATATGTTGTGATGTTATTCTTGAATATCAACCGCTGTCCTCTGTCCTGCAAGCCTAAGAGGTCAATATGAACTAAATATGGAGAAAAAAAGCAAGAAGTAGTTGCCCCATAAGATAATTCTGAACCACTGAGTATTAAAAATACTTTGGTGTAGATGGAATCCACTTAAAATCAATTTCTGATGATGGAAATAATGTTAGCATACTACTTATTTTACAGTGTTCTTATGACAAGTTAGAGAAACCATTAGAGTTGTTTCAAATTATTATTTTATTGCTAGCTATTCTACTGTTCATTAATAACCTGAAACTTCCTGCCATGAAGAAATACTTTAATTTTAGAATATCTCAAAGGAGTGAAATTTGAAACAATTCTTTTACAGGAGTTGGCTTCCTACATGGCAGTTGACAAATGGTACTGTAGGATAATTTTTTTTTTTTACATATATATAGAAGTTAAAACCATTCATGAGTATCTCAGGAGATTATTCTCATTTAGGGCATTTAATTTCTTCAGTCAAATTCAGAGCACTCTTTAAAAATGATAACTTGCTCCATAATCCAGCCGACGTTTTAAATGGCATATGCATTTATGCACTTTATATGCATATGCTCTTCTGTGCCTTAGCATTTAAAAACTGCAGGCACAGAATAGGATTGCAAAGGTCACTTATGTATAATCTTGTCATAATATACCTTGCAACGTGATGTCAGTCTGGAATGCTGCCTCCACAATTTCAGCTGGCACAGTTATAAGGAGTCATTTGCCTGCCACCCTGTTGTAGGTGCTAAACTAAATTGCCGCATGATTGCGATTGCTTCCAGTTAAGCCTTGATAATAGGAAATGAGCTCTGCCTCAAAAAAACCCCAAACAAACAAACAAAACCAAGCAAACAGACAAAAAAAGTCTGACTTTTATTATTATCTAAATGACTTGAGAAGCTTGCAGCTATACTGGGATAAAAACCAAGCCTTCTTGAACCCCCCTTTTCTCCCTTCTTTCTTCTATGATGTCTGTTAAGCTACCTGGTTTTGCAGAATCTCTGTTGCTGCACTGATACTGCCCTTTGTGGCTACTAAATGGGATTACAGAGTAGTCTGCAGTTTCTGTAGTCAGCTACTTTCCAACAGCAATCAGTATGTTTTTAAACAGATGAAGAGGGCATTTTATTAAGATGGAAAATACAATGATTTAAAACATAGTCTGAATTTATCAATTGAAAGGGTAAAAATTGTTTCTTTCGATGCTAATGACAAAGCTTATATTGATTTAAGGGGAGCCTTCACCAGAGATGGTTTGTGGGTTTTTTGCTGGGGGGAGGGGGGGGGGTTGGCTTCTTTTAAATGGAGCTGGTCAGAAGACAGTAATTCTGTCCAATAGCTGTTGCAAGGCTTAAGAATTTTACTTTTTCTCGGCAATGAGAAATTCATTTGAAGTGTTCCTGCCAGTTTTGAAAATCTCAGTCACTGTCCCCTCTAGTAGTAGTTGGAGAACTTGAACTATCCAGGTTTAATGCTGCTGTATCTTCACTACATGATCCAATGGAATAATCATTTTGCCTAAAGTTTCTGATGGTCTCTAGTCTAAATTCTAAAGTACTTGCATGTGAAGAAAAAGAAATAATTATTATGCAATAAAAATAATGGAAATGGTTGCAGTTTTGCTACCCTATTTTAGTATGACACTGCTATGCTGGGCACTTTTTTCATCTTATAATGTGTATTTCATTAAATAACTCATTGAATTCAATCGCTGTAAGCCATTGCTGATGGCACTGGGAAGTCTGAATGTAGGCCTTTTTATTTTTTTAAGCATTCTTAAGATAAGTGCATAATTACTCTTGAAAATAAAGCTATGTATCTATAGAAAAGATGCAATGACACAGCTGTAGTTTCATACTAAAATCTTGAGGATCTGGAATTGCACTAAAATGAAAAATAGTTAAGAATCTGTTGCAAAGAATTCTAGTAATTTAGATTGTTTTTTAAGATTGCTATCAATAAATCTGTTCCATTCTTACTAAAGCTGGGAGCACAAATGTTTACCACATAAGTAGGGGATTTTTATTCTTTTTACTCCGTGGATGTCTGTGAAGTTGAACTACGGTGATGATGAATCTTGAATTCCTTTATTTCTGCAGTACTGTCCGAAATAGACATATCTTTAATTGCTGAAATCTAGCCTGAGTGTTACTGCGAATTGTACTTTTGGTATTTTGAAACATTAGTTGCAGGTGTAATTCTGAAAATAATTGACCTCTTTTCTAGGGCTCTCTTATACCAAAATTTACTGACATCTTCCTTTTGTTCGGCCTTGTATTGTTAAAACAAAAGATAGCAGCGCAGAAGATAAAGTAAAAATTAATGTGTGCATGTGTTTTGCCCAGCAAAAGTACTTTGTCTTCAAAGCCAAATAATCTTAGTTGGAAAACCTAGAAATGCATGCATTGTCTCCTTGTATTTGAACTAATTCCAAATAGTACAGTTGCAGAATGCCTGTAACTTATTATCTGAGTTCCAGTTCAAACCCAAACCAAGATGTGGCAGACGAAATCAGCTAGCGTGTTGGTAAGAGTAGCAAACATACAGCATACCTACTCAACTCGCCAGTGCTTGGTTATCATTCTGTTGGAAATTTCTCCAAGAGTTTTAGTGCAGATAGCCATACAACATGAGTAGATATATTTGGGACACTTACAGTCAAAGTTTATACCAGGCTTTTTCATATTTGTCCCACACCTCTATCCCATATTGATGATAATAGCTAGAACATAAAAGAGGAGTTGAGGTTTCACTGGAAGAAATAGTTGCATACTCATACATATTCTATCCCTTCTTTATATATTTCTAAGCACCTTTCTTCAGCCACAAAATTCTTAGATGCTACTCATGGAGAAAGTTACTAGGAGATCTTAAGTTTAATTTTCAAGTCTGAACAGAGTAATAAATCCATGCTCACATCTGGATATTATGTGGGACTGTGAAGTGAAATCCAGTAATACTAAACAAAAATGCTAGAAAAAATACTGTGATTTTAAACTTCTCTAACTTTGAAAACTTAGAAATGCTACAATTTCCCACGTATACCAGTGTTTAAAAACAGCATTATATATCCCTGGGAGTTGAAGTCCTTCACACAGCTGGGAAAATACATCCTCCTCAACAGGCTGGAAGGAAGCTGTCAAGTGTTGTGGTGTAGGTGCATTTCCAACGCTGAGATTTCTGCATGGAGCCTCTCCACAGGTTGCTCCTGCCCTGGCTGAGCACTGTGTCAGAGCAGCTATTCTCAACCTTTTGTTTGAAAGGAGAGAGGAAAAATCTAAGATCCATGACTAAGGAGAGTAAATGAGTAAATTCCTCTGCAGCATTTACTGTAATTACAGGGGAAAAAAAGGCGGCGGGGGGGAAGAAGATGGCTTCTATCGCTGCCTACTTTAGCTTTTTATCTGTGAAATATAAAATACCAAGTGACAGGAAAACATCAGAAAATATGAATTACAAAGCAACTCAAGAAGAACAAAGCATTTGTATACTTTAGAAATAGCCCCGAGCATGAAGTCGGTCTTTATAAATAAATCGGTGGTATTTTTCTTAAACCTAAATTTCAAAACACAGGATGGTGGGGAATCCTGCCAAAATTTTCCATTTACGTTGCCTGAAGATAGGTATTTAAGAGCCATATCTAGTGGGTTGTTTTCTTGAAGTTTTGAACTGTGCAACTCTCATCAGATTGGTCAAATGTACAATTTCAGAATTCATGACATCCAAAACTTACTTTACTCAGAACTTGATTTGAAGAAACACCAGAATGTAGCTTGCAGATGCCAGTTACTGAGTAAGAAAAATAGTTTAAGGATCTGCTAGACAGTATTTAGAAATGACTGGCTCTGTTTCTCATACATCTGTTTTAATTATTATGAGGGGACCTCCAGAAACAATGGTTGCATATATGTTCCCCTGAAACTTAAGAATATTTGAATATCTTTCCAAATAGACGCATGATTAAACAAACAATGAGATACCAAATAAAGCGAGTATTCCTATACAGACATTGCTTAGTCATAGATTTACCTAGAAAGGTGCCCAGATTCTTCATTTTGCTTCCCTTTTCATTCCCCTGTACAGCTTTATGGAAAATTTCCTGTCTTAATCAGAGCTCAGTAAAATAAAATACTTAATCAAAAGCTATTTTCTTCATTCTTTAGTGACTTATGTTGTTTTCACTTGAACAATTCTAACTAACTGTGGTTAAGGCTTAGAGATGCAAAGTATCTGAGAATAATTTAATTACTGGAGCAGCAAGGGCTACATTTTAAACTAGTTCTGGATAATCGTGCATTCACTAACTATTCCCATCAACTTTCAGTTCCTCAGGGAAAGGATTTACAGAGCCCACAAGTGTTGCAACAATTCGTAACTCTTCTACCTGAAGGGGATACAGAGACAAAACCTAAAACCTGAAGGGAATTCAGATTCTGCACTTGACTGCCTAATTAATTTTACATTCATATATGCGTAATCTCATGAGTGCAATGTGCAGTCTTCCAAACCTTGGTCCCGCCTCCTGTATTGCTTGTACGTCTTCCATATGTGCCCATGTGATTGTGGGCAAGGGGGGTTGGATTTGTTGATTACGGTCCTTGGAGAACCTGGCCCAGAAAAGCATGAGGATAGAGAAAAGGTTTCTGCTTTCTGTTTCAAAAGGTGTGATATCTACTCTTTTATTATTTGTTTACACTTAGTGTTTTGTCTTGCTGAGCTCTATGGTCTCAAATCAGGGCTTGTTTGTGCTCGCTACTGTGTAGGTACAGAGCAATTTAATGAGCATAAGTTGTCTTCTGCAAAAGCTCTGGTTCCATTTACCTCTGAGTTTAGTTCCACGTTGTTCCTCACCACTTAAGCTCAACAGCTGGGGGGCACTCCAAAACTGCAAGGAAACTGTTTACACAGAGGTGATGTAGTGATTCAATTAACTCACTTTTACATAAGTTAATACAACTTTGCTGAGACTTTGGACTCCCTTTTTTTTTTTTAAAATGAAAAAAAAAAAAAAGGAAAATGCTATTTTGACATACTGGATCCCTTTGGGATTTTGATATCCAGGGCAGCAGAGTCATTGAATGCTACCTCGAGGTGGGAGGGAAACAAATTTATCTGGAATGTATCCAAGTGTAAAGAGAAACATCTCTGGTTTGCATTGATGTTTTGTTTGATAAATGATCTGCTTTATCTCCCCATTCTTCTATTAGTAGAAAATCATTATCTCATGCAAATGCATTCTTCCGCTGACATTATGGCTTAAGTAAGCTGGAGTTCATTTCAGATGGCTTTGGCATTTACTGCCTTTTTTACAGAAGTGGAAGAACTCTATTAAAACCAGTTGTTTTGCTCAGATGTTCTTGAAGTCTCAGCCTCTGAAAAGAGATTGTGACTTAACTCCTGAAGCATTTAGTCTAGATTTTTTTCCTCTTACTATTTTAGTTAAAATGGGGTGACTGTTGGACTTGCTTCAGACGAGAGGTCAACCTCATCTGGTGTCCTGCCTGGCAACGGCTATATCACGTGCTTCATGAAGCTCTTTGTAGAGTTATCCTTCCTTAGCATAGAATCATAGAATCATCTAGGTTGGAAGGGATCTTTAAGGTCATCGAGTCCAACCATCAACCTAACACTGCCAAAATCACCACTAAACCATGTCCCTCAGCACCACGTCTACTCCTCTTTAAAATACCTTCAGGGATGGTGATTCCATGGCTTCCCTGGACGGCCTGTTCCAATGTTTGACAACCCTTTTGGTGAAGAAATTTTTCCTAATATCCATCCTAAACCTCCCCTGGTGCAACTTGAGGCCATTTCCTCTTGTCCTATCACTTGTTACTTGGGAGAAGAGACCGACCCCCTCCTTGCTGCAACCTCCTTTCAGGTAGTTGTAGAGAGCTATAAGTCTCCCCTCAGACTCCTTTTCTTCAGGATAAACAAACCCCATTCCCTCATCTGCTCCTCGTAAGACTTGTTTACTAGGCCCCTCACCAGCTTCATTGCCCTTCTCTGGACACGCTCCAGAACCTCAATGTCTTCCTTGGAGTGGTGGATCCAAAACTGAACACAGTACTCGAGGTGGGGCCTCACCAGTGCCGAGTACAGGGGGATGATCACTTCCCCGGTCCTGCTTACTACATTGTTCCTGATACAGGCCAGGATGCTGTTGGCTGCCTTGGCCACCTGCGCACACTGCTGGCTCATGTTCAGCTGGCTGTTGACCAACCCTCCCAGGTCCTTTTCTGCCACTCTTCCCCAAGCCTGTAGCGCTACATGGGGTTGTGGTGACCCAAGTGCAGGACCCGGCACTTGGCCTTGTTGAAGCTCATACCATTGACTTCGGCCCAGCCATCCAGCCTGTCCAGATCCCTCTGTAGAGCCAAAATTTAGCATGTAGTTAAATCATGTCCTGAAGAGGGACAAATTTATGAAAGGGGTAATTATATATCTGTTATCTCAAACTGGACTTCTTATTGAGAAATGTATTTATTTTTCAGATTGAAGGAAATAGCATAATCTTACTAGAAGTATTGGTCTCAGTGTGACATTTAGTAAGGGACTGTCTCTTCATATTAATCTAATGTACTGGACAGAGTTCATTTCCTGCATTATTGCATTGATACAAGCCTTGGATACTAGTGGTGTTTACTTTGTGTTGTGTCATAGTTTAGGTCATGTTCATTGACTTTCCTCTAAACCAATTACAAGTTAATCACATGTATTAAAGGATTTCCTAAGTCTGTATTGTAATGTGAGACTGCTCTGCTGGGTTCATTACTCATTTCTGAGTCTCAACGTGAAATAATTTTGTAATATTCCTATTTATCAGAAGGACGTTGAATTTGTTTTTTATTTTCTGTATAGACTTTTTTATATTTACTCATTTATAGTTTTGTTTGGCACAGGGGGAGTTCTTCTTTCCAGGTAAGACAAGAAATACATTTGTTCAAGAAATGAACATTGTTGGTTCTTATCTGTAGATGTGATGTGATGAAGCAGCATGCTATACTGGATGGATGTAAAATAGTTTTAGCATCATAGACCCCAAAGCAGAGATTTTCTTGCCCTATATAAGATGAGTACAAGGCTAAATTCCAGCCATTCCTGCTTTTAGAGAAAACTGTAGTACCTTATCACAGTCTTAAATAATAACTATGCAAAAAAGCAATACAAACGTTTGCATAGGTAAGACCTAATTTTAACATACACCATGGAGACAAGCTTTCTACTCAGCCTTGCCAGCTGTACATATGCTTAGGTTGTCTGAGCACAAGGGAACTGGGTCTGCAGTGAAACTAATAAAAATTAATTCTACTTGATCACGCCATGTTGATTCCAGAGCAGCCAAAGCCTTGAAAGGTGGTCTTTATTTAAACACAGGAGGTTTCTGTTGGTTTGTAGAAGAATCCCTAGGTGAGGATATATGGGTTGTCTTTGAAAGACTGAGGAGAAGGTGAGTGATGGCTTACCTTTTGAAGAGGAGGAGGAAAAAAGTATTGCCTGGAGTGGGGTGGGGTGGTGGAAATAAGGGAGTTGGGGCTGTGTTTTCTGACCATAACACTTAGTGCTACTATAAATTACACGTCAGATTAGAACAATAAAAAAAAAAAAAAAAAAAAACAACCCAGTCATACCTGGAGAAATGGCTTAAACCACTCTTGTTGCTTTTCTTTACTGCATTTTAGTCTTTGTGTCAGTGTGTAAGCTGATAGAGTTTTAGACCTTGGGCTCTGCCATCTGGGAACGCTGATTCAGCAGTCCAGGCCAGTGTCCTAGTGCTCCTTCCTACGCTCTGAAGTGGTAAATAGCAGCCAGGTCCTGAGTGGGACATCACTCCTTGCACATAGTAATGAAACTATTCCACCAGCTGTCCCCCTATCCTGCTCCTCTTTGTAAATAACCCATGTCCCTAGCAGGGCTCCTGCTGTTTCACAGTTCTGCTAATTGTTTTTAGTCTTTTTTTTCTATCTCCACCATTGCATTTTCTGACAGCTATTTCACTTCAATCTGGCTGCTCAAAATAAAGCCCAAACGTGAGAAGGATATTAACTTTAAAACCCTTCTTCCTGTCAGCAGACCCATAAGATCTTAGGTGAGCAGCCCACTGTTTTTTCTCAGTACTCTGTCATGTGAATTCACTCCTGTGATGAAGGAAAAGGGGAGTGTACCCTCCACTCTCTTAAAGTATCCAGATGCCCAGTGTGCTGGCTCCATCTCTATAAAAGAGTAATGTAATGACTGTCATGAGTAATAGAAGATAAGGATGTTTGCTGTGCTTTTAGTTAAAAAAAAAAAAAAAGTTATTAAGACATTATTAGAAATTACTTGAGGGTTGGGGAAAACTGATAGGGAATAGTAATTGTAGAGAGAAAAAAGAAAATCCCACTTCAATGCAGAAATACGGTTGGCAGGTGGGCCCTAGGGTAGCACTGCCCATACCAACTGCATAGGTTTTGGAGGGGAATGGGATGGACACAAAGCACCTAAAAGTTTTCTAAGGATGTGTGGTAAGCGTGCTGTCTGCAGTCCAGTGGTTCTGCAGAAACTCATCTTCAATGGTGAAAAATGAAGAGCAGTAAAAAAAAAAAAACAGGAACATATCAGTCAGACCAAAAGAAGAAAACAGCATGACAGATTGGCGTAAGTTTAATGAGTTATTGAGAAACTCCTGTGGTAGTTATCACAGAGCTTCAAAATTGCTGAAATACAAATCCTATACTGTTATTTATATTTCTGTCATTCTCACAAGGAACAGGTCTTAATTTTTCAGTGATGCACTGGTGAAATAGCAAAATCTATTAAACCCTCACTTTCATCAAATCCTGCCAAAGAAAACCCAAAATGCTTTGGAGAAATTGGCCTCTTAAATTTATAGCAAAAACCAGTCACAGGAAATTGGCCTCCCTAGTGCCATACACATTAAAGGTGTTATGAATCAAAGTCACTAGTAGTTTCTTTTTGAAACGTGAAAAATGCTGCTATAATATAATGCTGGGGGGGGGGCGGGGGGAAGTTGCAAAGATTCCTCCCGATGGGGAAGTGAATGCTTTGCCGAGGCAGGTTTTACAAATTCTCACCAGGGCAGTAATGGGTTGGAAATGACTCCTGGGAGTTCCTCATAAATGCCATCAGTTTTTAAAATAAATATTGGGAGTACTTCTTTCCCCGCAGTGGGTGGACTTCACTGTCCTGGCTGGAGACTGCTGGAGCATCCTCAGCAGAGGTTACATCCCTGAACTTCAGTCTTTGCAGAGCAGCTGTTTGCCTTCAGTGACTTGTGCTCGGACACTGTGCGCTACAGGGAAAAATAGCCCGGGCAATGAATCCTCCGGGTTCTCTGTCTCTATTGAAGAGTATCGCAGACAAACCATGACAGTCTAAGCCACTGCTTGCATTATGGCGCTAATCCTCACGGCCCAATCCAATAAATAAAGCAACAAAAGCAAACAGTCCCAGCCTTCTCTTTCTCCCCAAAAGCACACATTTACGCAGTCCTTCACATGCCACCACTCGGCCACCATCTTTGGGTGGGAGTTTTGGGGTGTTTTTCTGTGTTTGGATTTTTCAACTGCATAAACTAGGGAGGGAAAGAAGAGGATTGCAGCAACAGGGAGGCAAAGATCAGGGGAGGTTCAATAGCTTTCTCACTTCTGCTTCTATTATATGAATAAGGTAGGGTATTTTTGAGACAGCCTGTTGGCACTCAGGATGCATGGTTGTCTTTTTGCTGTTGCTATTAGGCAAAGAAAGTTAATGGAAAATATTTGTTCCCTGCTCTGAAAATATTTGGCAGTTACTGCAGTCTCTCACTGACACAAACCCCACAGTTCTTAAAACTTCTTTCTCTTTTTAGTGATGAGAACCTTTTTCCAACTCCTGTTTCTCTGTGTTATTGTATCCCTGCATAATTTGTCCCCAAACCAGAAATCCACAAGTTACCTAGCATACCAGCTCCCCGGTGACACATGAAGAACCTTCTGCGTGCTGAGAAGGAACGGGCTGGTTCTCCCCTTCAGGCTGCTGTGTGCTGTGGGTGGAGAACCTGTGCTGCAACTTCGGAAATGAAACAAGGTTGTGGGGGCTGACCATAAGGGCCAAACTTTCATGCATCCCAAAGTACCTGAGAAAATGTAGGGAGGCTTCCTTGTTGCTGAGATCAGCTTGAAAAGGCTTCTCTTCTCCTCAGACAAACAGGCAGAAAAATCAAGTCCAGATGACACAGAGCAGCATTGTTTTAGCTCAAATTCTTTTTCCTTTGCAGTCTGAATATTTTTGCCGCTTTCTTTCGCACATTGTGTTTGCAACCCCAGCAGTTACTCCTGATTAATACTTCTGTAACGGGGGATAGGATGAAATCCTCAGGATCAAATATTTCCATTAAATAGCCTAGCAGAGATACAGAGCTGTCGCTTCTGTTTATTAGGATTTGCATTCGTTTGGCAGCAGCTCCTGGGATGACATGGGAAGGCCCGGCAGAGCTGGATGCCTAACAAAAGGACAGTTTGGATAGGATTCATGTCCCCTAACAAGGGGTGTGTTCAAGGGAGGTATCTAAATCTGAGCTAATCCTCTTAGGCCCCATTTACAGACAAAAGAACTTAAGAGACACTTCAAGGCTTTAAAGGAGCAATTCATTTGCTACATTAGGGGGAGATGAGCTGCTGTCATCTTTTTCCCCACCGACTTTAAAGGGAACTTAGAGCGACTACCTCAGATATAAATGTTTATACTACAGTGTGTTCACGTGTGATATAAATACATGCAAAAGAATATTTTTATCGTGGTACCTCTACAACTGCTACTGTGTTTGGGATTCATAGCACTTTTAAGTCAGAGTATAATGTGGTTTTCTAGCTAAAACTCATAGTTGAAGAATGTTCTGTCCTTACTGCACGTACCAAACCCAGTCTGAACCTGTGACTTGAGCCTCTGCTCATTGAGTGGTCTAACAGTGATAATAAATAAGCTTCCAAAAATCCGACTCTGGCAAATGCTTACACTGAACTAGCTCTATGAGAAGTATCTTCAAAGTTTGTTTTCTTTTTTGAAACGAACAAAACCATAAGAGTTTTTTTTTCAATAATACTTAGAATAAGAGACTACAGAATTAGATGTGTTAAGTTTGAACTACTTCCAAGGAATTCTCTCTTAGATTGTCTTAGCTATTTGTTTTGAATCAAATTATAACACTTTATTTTAAAAGTAATAAAATAAAAGGAGAAAGTGTAGCTGTCAGAGTTGAGGCTGCTATGCAGAGCTTGATTGAAGTACCCCATTTTCTTCAGTCTGATGCCCACGCAGCTGTGTATGTCCCTGTGATGAAAAGAGGGACTATCAGCTGTCAGCTGGATTGCGTAGGGTGCTTCTCCACCCCAGAACCTTCCAAATCAGAAGATGGAGAACAAAAAAAGAGAGGTTTTCTTGTGGTTTTGTGTTTCTTCTGCAATTTGAAGTGGGTCTTCAGTGACTGCAATGATGGAAAGTGTTACTAGACACTGTTTTTCTTCTGTTCTTCAGTGAATGCTGCCTATGTAGCAGGCTTTATTTAACTAAAAAGCGTGTACGTTTATTTGATACCATGTTTTAAAACAATTGGCTGTTTCAAGGTAGGAAACAATAGGCTGTTTTATTGCATTCTTTAAAATGCGTTTCCAGAAAGAAGTGTCACTTTGACAGTCACCAAGACCCACATTTCAGGTCCTTCAGGATGGGAGCCTGTGAAACACCACGGCAATTCTTCCTAATCAAAGCTTTCCTGAGCAAATAGGCAAACAGGTTTAAGATCTCTAATGCTTGCTGCAAGGATGGAGGAACATCCAGCTTCTGAGTGGCTAACCACGCTATCTGGCAACAAGTTTTATTCCACTAGTTGAAGAATGGTGTAGCTCACAACCTGGAGCAATGGCAAGGTAAAAGTCATTTTTAGTCTCTCTGAATACCTGAAGGCATTCTTCTCATTTGATAAGTACTTCGCTGAAATTTGAGAACATAGAAGGAGCAGGTGCTAAAGCAGAGACCTGCAGCTATTGTGTATCTATGAAGAGATGTTTTTCTGGGTGTAAACAGAGAGTGAGAATTAAATGCGTGCCGAGCTGTGCGTGTTAGAGACAAAGATGTACATCAAAGGTCAGCTTTGTTACTTAGAAATTGGTGTGCCTGTCGTTTCCAGTAGAAGTTTATTTCACTTGCTTGTAGATTATGCTGGGTAAGGATTTGTTTTGGGGTGTTATATACACATGTTTAGCCCAGTGGCTTAGTGAAGTGAGCCGATGATGATACGTGTAGGTAGATGAATATTGTTCCATTAATCATCTTTAAGCTGTGTTGGTTAGCATAGAAGAGGTGCTGCAATCATCTGGTAATCAGTGGATCCAGTTACGCGTAGGTGGGGCCTTGAAGCCGCATGTGTACTGAGTATGTGCACAATGGTTTCAGGAAAGCCTCTTCAGTGTAGCTACCTTGGCACTTAAGCTGGGGATTTAATCATGTTACTCTAGTGTAGCATTAGAGTCAGACACTGTAAATGGTAATTATGCCTCCCATGCATCTCCTTCTCATGCTCTATTTTCCACTTCATCAATACACTCCAGTAATGACATCTCAAGTAATCATTTCTTCAGCATCTCCACCTGTTCAGCATGTCTAGGTTCAATGTCCTCCATACAAAAATTTGCTGAGAGAATCTATTGCATTTTCACCTAAAGTGTTTCATCTGCATTATTAAATGACAAGCTGCCTGCAAACTATAATTCACTGTAATGAAACTTTAGATAAGTACTGTTCTCATAAGCAAACTACTGTCTTGGAGGACTATTTTAAACTATCTCTGTTTATTCCTCCAAAAATCTGCTTGACCTTTACTCAGAGATGTCCCTCACCATGTGATGTGATGCGGGGAAGGGGAGTCCTTCGAGAAGTCACGCTCCTCAGAGCGTGCATCTGTGGTGATCAAACAATTCATGCCCTTTTCCCAGCAACAAATCAGTTAATGTTGAATGTGCCAGACCTATCCAGAGATTTTGGGTGAATTTCCTAGACATACTGATATCAAGGGCTATGCTTCTTCCACTGACTTCTGTAGGACCAGATTTTTATCCTTGGGTGTTCTTTACAGAACGCTTTTTTTTAGATATGTTGCAACAGTGACATTTAAATACCTGATCTTAAGATTTCCTTATGAGTTTTCTAGCCCAACCAACTCCTTTCCCCAGCTAAAAAAGCCTGTCATACAAGTTAATAAAACATTTAAAGAATAAAAGACTAGAGCAACTTACTTGTTGTGAAGTAAATTTCAGAGAGATTATGGATCCTAGTTCATAATCTAGAATGCTGCTGTAATTTCTGTTTTTTAAATGGAAGACAATTAACTTCTGTGGTTTTTAACAGCACTGAGAAATCCTGAAGTGCCTGAATGAATGATGTGATGAAGAGGGTAGTGCAGTATTACACTGCATTCATTACTCAGCTGTAACTCAGAAACAACTTGGTTGTTTATTTTCCTGCTTTCCTTAAGGAGGGGAGAATATGCAATTATTGCTTATACCTTAGAAGCCACTAGTGGCTGGGTTTTCTTGCCTAATCGGAAGACTGTATAGAGCTTCTGAAGTTCAGCTGTGTCATTTATGGCAGGCAAAATTTCTTGCTTTTCCTAAAATGTAGATAGGGAGGAAGTGGCAAGTGGCTCTGTTAGCTGGGGTTTGGGATGGTGTTGATGACCACTCTTATGATATGTTGAATTTCCAATGCACCACGACGTTCACATTTTTCCCCTGACAATAAAAAGGCTTTTGTTTTTCCTCATGGTAACTATTCTTAATTTAAAATAATTAGCAAAATCAATGACTGCAACATTTTCCCCATTTTTTTTTCTCCTGAAATTCATATGAAAGAATATGCAATTGACTAAAATGCATACTGAGCTGCAATTTTAAAGCAGTATTAAAATTATCACTTGTCTTCGTGTATTTAAGCTGGAAGGATCAATCAGAAAAAATCCGGTTATAAAGGAACCTTTAACTGCTCAGTGAGAAATCTTACGCCAGTTTAAGGCACAATTTTTCAGCAGAATTGTTTCTTCTATTGGACTCTCTCTAAAAGAAGTTCATCTGTACTAATCAGGGAAGCTAATTTGGGATTTTTTTGTGACACATTGCTATTTAAATATACATTATCTGATGATTTATCTTCTCCAGCAAGAGGAGTGTTGCTGCTGTCTAATGTGAACTTGGTTGCATTGTGATCTGCTGAAGATAAAAGGTTGGATGCATCACTAGTTTAGATCAGCACAGCTGTATTCAGCCCAGTCTGCACAAGGTGAAGGTACAACTGAAGCACTTACTTGCTTCACATACAAATAAGTTCCTTTTAAATACTTTTCAGGTATGAATACACAGAATAAAATAAGCATTACATGTTCTTCTGTATGCTGTCTTAACCAACAATAGAAGTGAGTCACTAGAATGGCCCTGAACTGTAAATCTAAACAGTAATGACCAAGGTGAAGACATGAGTAGGCATTACTCATTAGCTAATCATCTCCTGAGGAGCTCTAGTCATGGGATGCCTTGGCCTAGAGTCCTTCTGATGCCAGGGGGAATAGCTTATCCTGCAGAAGCTGCTGTGACAGTAGCAGACACAATTTATGGCAGTCTGACAGCTTGATTTATACATCAATTAAGTGTGCGGTTACTGATTTACTAACAAGGCTTGATCTCCTCCTCCTCAGCCCCAGCACCCTCCCTCCATAAGCTTTGTGGATTGCTTCAGAAATCGTTATTTGCTGACACAGCGGAGAGTCAGCAGGGACAGATATAAAATCAGGAAACTTGGATTATGCTAGTATGGGATTTTTTTACATTCTTATAATGGTATTTCAATGTGAAATTTAGGGATGAAGGAGATGCTGATCTGTTTATTGCCACTTAGTGGTGCTTGCTATCAAGTTGGTGAGAGGCAGGTTTCTCGTCTTCCAACTTTTTGCTGTTAGGGGAGACCATTAATTTCAGTGGTTTTAAATAGCTCAAATAGACTTGCTCAGGGCGTTGTATTGACTGGATTTTGAAAAGTTGATCGGCACCCTACTGAGAATAAAAGCCAGCATAAATGACGCAAGTCTGCGATGTAGCCAGCTGAAATAGGCTTTCAGAGTCCTGTCCATAAACTATCCGTATGTTGCTCAAGCAAACAAGTTGCCAAAAGAGAGCCTGGCTCTGTTTCTAGTGATAGAGGAACCAGTTATGGGAGGAAAAGGAGAGAAGCAGTTTGAGGAAACGAGCTCCGTGCTGGTGCAAATTGGTGCGCTTGCACTGGAGCAGTCAGGGCTGCACTGATATTCAGCGAACATAAACGGGCAAGCGCACCAAAACACATCAGGTGCTTTTTACTGTGGCTTAGTACAAAATGTGTTTTCTGGTCTGTTTAAAACCCGCTGGCACACCTCCCTGAGAGCACAGAGGCATCTCCTTCTGGATTAAAATGTAGTCTTCTGCAGAGTGGGCTGAGAAAATAAATAATGCTCTTGGAGAGCTTTTGTCTCCTGGGCCGCTTTTGACCAAATGTTTCACTTGGTTCTCTTGGTTTCACTGGAAAAAAGCAACCAGTCATATCTATTTCAATGTTCTGTCTGGACACTTTGTCACTTAGTGTTCGAGAAAATAGCTCATCACGCTTCCATGTCCCTTTCTGCTTTCCACATCATATTACTTAACACCTGGCTAACACCACTCTGAACTCTCTTCCTCATGTCTCCCTCTGATGGGAAAAACTCCCACAGTGAAAGAAGAGGTTGTTGGGTTTTTTTTTTAGTTAGAAATCTTTGTGACTGTATTTATGCTTGCTTAGCTGTTCTTCCACTTTGTGCAAATGTTGCCGCCTGCAAGTGCACAGGCCACTGCCTCCCTGTTTGTGCCCAGTGATTAGTGCAGTCCTGAAATAGATTTCTTCATGCTGGTGGAGCCGTGTGCTCACAGAATGATAGTTTGAAAAATTGGAGTTAACAGAATGCATGGGAAAAGATGGCAGCACACTTGACTCTGATTTTGTGTTCATGTGCAGATGCTGTTCTAAATAATGGTGCTAATGAGAGTAGGAGAAAAATAATGGTAATGACTGGAAAGACGAGGCCGGTCCCTCGTGTGCGCCCCAGAGTAACACTCTTCGCAAACACTCTTAGGAGTGTCAGTCTCATTTCTATGCTGTCCTCTTGGAGAGGCAGCCTCGTATCCCTTTGCCACAAGAAAACACCGCTGGTTTGTCATTGACTCTTTGTCTAACAAGCCCGCCAGCTATGTTTGCCTATTTTCTTTGACAAATGTTCTCCAGAGAGGAATTTGCTAGTGTCTGTGTTGGGGTGCAGGGGCTTGGTAGCTAATGGCTGGGTCACGGTCTCAAGTGAGATTTTGGTTCTCAGGTCTTACTGAGCATCAGAGCAAGCTGAGGACCCAGCTGCCTCTTTTGTTCTTGCAAATATTCCCTCTTGCTAAATGATCTCCTCTTTATCCTTTCCAATCGATTATCATTTTTACTGGATTTTGCTGCAGGTGACAGCAGTTGAGCAGGGCAGGGGGTAGGGACGAAACGGATCCAAAATTAATCATCACATGTGGTCCCAAAGCAGAAAAAGGGTGAAGCTAGATTTTCTGTAGGCTTTATACAGAAAATCTACTTTCTGTAGCTCCCTGTCACTGAAGTTTTTGCTGTTCAACAAGTGCACAACTTAAAGTGCAAACTTTCCTGCAGCTCTCCCACTCCTTGCGCTCTCTCTGGCTGTACCTATACCAGTAGGTAAAACGGGATGTTTCTGAGCACTTGACCCCGACAGTCCTTGGAGGGATTCCCTTGCGTGTTTTTAACCGTGGCCGACAAAAGCTCTCTCAGACAACCTCTGGACCCTGTTCAGGAGTCAGTGCAAGACAGGGATCATTACCACTGAGCAGTCTGCTTGTGGGCACCCCTTCATAAGGATGAGGGGCTGAATAGTGCAAGTGGAGGCTGTCCTGTGCCCACTGCACCCCCCGGCAGATCTTGTCGGTGGTGCCTGTGGAGAGTAGGCTGCTCTCTTGCTCTGGGGAGCCCATTCATGGTGTCTCTGTACTAGAGCCAAAGCCTTGCTAGCTTCACCCATGTTGCAGGAAGGGGTCTGGCTGGGTTAGATGAACCTCAACCACTTGGGTCCACTCTGTCCAGTAGTACAGGCTTCACAGCTTGGTGCCTCATGGTCCGTCAAAAGCTGAGGCCAAACAAATCATCCAGGTATTTTTCCTTCCCTGTAGAAGCATTAATGCTACTAATATTGCTACCCGGTGACAGCTCTGTCCACCAGTTTTTTAAGTTATTGGGAAGGACAAGGAGAAGGAAACACATACAGAGTGTGTCAAGGTAAACTTAATTTCCTGTGGCCGCTGATCAAACCAGCAAAGTTGATACTGCTGATTTATCTTTTAAAAACTCCAATAACAGTTGCTGGAGAAAATGTGCTGACAACTCATTTTTTTGGTCTATAATTAATTAGTGCCTAAGAACATTGTATTATTTTTGACAATACACTAAAGTTCTTGAATTGATGTTTCTTGCAAATAGCTTCTAAACAGAAGGAATGTATTTACAGTCAGAGTTGATGGATTTGAAATCATGATTAAAATAGATTTTTTTTTTAATCAGCCAGCAGAAATCTTTTACATAAATTTGTTCATTTTTGTTTTCTGTTTCATTGGTACTTGGTAGTTATTTTCCCAAAGAAGTGTGCATTCTTAGGGCGCACATGACCATTCAAAACATGTTGATTTACAACTCAATAAAGCTTTTGAACTAAAAGCTAGGGTTACCTTGCTACACCGGCAAAGGTACATTATCTAATTGTCTACATAATTTCATTACAAATGAATGCATACTAAGTGTTCTTAATTTTTAGTAATTTTTTAATTGGTGAGATTTACTGGATGTTTTTAACCTCTGTCTTGTGTCAGACAGTCTATGAATGGGAACTAATGAAAGTGCAATTGGGATTCATGTCAGCATTTTGAATTGTTTTTATTTGATAAACTTAATAACATGCGTACTGCCACAGACAGAAAGTCCATGTAGCCTAGTCTCTTTTTAGTACCACCTAATAGCTCATGCCTAGGAAAGAATATAATAATGAGGTAAGCATATAGTAATACTTCCCCAGTGCACTATACTGATCTCTAGAGATTTGTAGCTTATGGACTATATGAGCCAAATAAGCTTTTCTATGGTTAATAGCCCTGATAGATATGTTTTTCCTTCCCATTTATTTGTCTGAATGCTTTATGAACTTGATAAGATTTTTAGCATCTCTTCCCATAGCAAATAGTTCCACTGCTGAACTGTGCATTGCATGAAAAAAAGCCTCCTTTTGCTGTTTTTGTCCTGCCACATGTGGGTCTTACTGATTTCATTTTATTTCTCTTAGAAGAAACAGTGAACAGTCATTTCCTATTCACTTTCTGCAAGCTAATGAGGATTTTATTGGATGCCCGTCATCTCTCCCTCACTCATCTCTCTAGATCCTGATGAGTCTTGGTCCATTTAATTGTTCTTTCTTTGGAATCTGCTCTGTGACTTTGATAGTCCTTTTGTATTTTTCTCTACCTTTTCTGATGTTGCTACATTTTTTATCATGTAGAGAGAACCAGTTTGGCCACTGTGGAAAATGGGAGTATATTGTGCATTTATACCAAAAGCATTTTCTCTAGTTCTCTACTCTTCGTTAAAGATAGCTTGATTTAATATTATAGTGCTAAGAATTATTACAGTGTTTTACAGACAGAGGGGAAAAATAAGTTTGCCGAAACATATTTTGTGTTTGAAGCAAACTGATGCATTCAAGAAGTGTGTAACTATAGGTACAAAATTAAACTAGCAGTTTCTGGTCATGCACTGCTCGTATTTTTAGAATGAAAAGTTCTAGAAAAGAAACTTCTGCTGTGTTATTTTTATATGTTTGGGTTTTTTTCAATTTCTCCAAGTCCTGGTTGATTTTATTCAGAGCAGAATGAGTTATCTTGACACCAGTAAACATGCGTACAATTTTATTATGCGGATTTGTGTCAGGATGAGCTTTTTTCACCTGATCTTTCTGGGAAACAAATGATCCCAAGTACCCTTGGAGACAAGATGCCAGAGTAGTAAGAATCATACTATATAATACAATGACAGTTTTCTTACTCCTAATGTCTTACAAGCGTATTTGCACACATTTTTCATATAAAGGTTAATAGTACAAGAATTTATTCTAGCTCAACCCTGAGGGGTCTCTCTAGTCTTACCTAACAGAACACTGTTAACATATCTTTATTAATTTTGCTCTTTTTAGTTTATTCTTCATACCGTTAAAATTTGATACACATGTCAGTATTTATAAAATGTTACGTGTAATTATTTTTAACTTTTAACTATTACAAAAGTCATCGTTGCCTGGACAGAGTTTAAACCTATTATAACAGTAGACACGTGAAATCTTTTTTGCTTTAATATTCAGTGTTACTAAAAAGAAAAAGAAATAGTGGCATAATCTGATGTTCCCCTTGGCAACGAGGTTTGATTCATTTGTATTGCCATAATATATTTTGCAAAGGTTCATGATAGGTTCACCTGTCTTGTTTTCTTAACTTTTTTGCCAGTCAGTGAAATCTTAGCAGTGCCATTAGTTTTGATATGACTTCAGATTGACTGAACTGTAGTCAGTGTATGGTCTGTCACCAGTAGCACCTGGTCTCTTGCATGACGAGAGGTCCAGTCCTTACAGTTCTGATTGCTTTCTGGTTTGGTTCCTTAAGGCACCCTTTGCTCGAAGTGGTGCAGTCAGTGATGGTGTGATTGCCTCTACAACTAATGAAAGGAGAGTGCCAGCTGTATTTTTTCTTTTTTTTAAGTTATTGCTGTGGTTAAGTAGTTATAGCCATGACAAAGCCACTAGATTTAATTTTTTTGTACCATAATATTTCAGTGATGGTTTTGTGCCATTGATAGGTGTCAGCTAAGCCTTAGGCAGTTAAGTCCTTAGATATAATGGTTTGTTTCAGTGGAACTGTGTAATATATGTCAAGTTTCTGGATTTTTTTGCATTATGCAGCATTCCCTTATACCCTTGGTTTCTTAAGTGTATGTCCACTCCTCTAAACACAACAGTGCAACTCTGAATTTGCTACAATCAGACAGTAGAAGGCGTAAAATCAACACTCAATTTTGTTTGACTGTAAGCAAGGTAAAATTTTCACGGAGAGAAAATATTTTTATTAAATGTACAGAAATAGTTGGAAGAAACAGGAAAGCTTTCAGGCCCACAACCCTTCTCTTCTCCTTTATCAATGTAAGAATCCATTGCTTCAAAAATCTCATCCAGAAAGACATATTACAAGCTATGTTACCAATAGGCATGTGTAAAATTAAAAACAAATAATTCAATGGGTATTTTTTGTTTTCTTAAAGAAACTTTAGTGATGCCTTTCCTTTCCAAGGCAAAACCTTTGCAACATCTGACCATGAATTTTTATCACTGGGGCAACCCTGCACTGCACTGTTTTTAACTAACACTTTCTCTTTTAATGCTTGCCTGCCTTCCTGTTTGGGCTGTGTTGTGTGTGTTAGCCTCAGCTGGGGATTCGAGCTTTGATTTTAACTGTAGAGCGAACTGGGATCTACATTTCATCAGCTGTAGGTCACCCCGTGTAATGAGGGCATTTAGCTGGAGGGTGAATAGACACGGGAAACAATGGAAAGCGACTTCACTAACCTATTGAATCAGACGGCAAATAAATATCAAATGTTTTGTGATTGTTTTCTTAAGAACTGTGATTATAAGAACATGCAGTGTTTTATATCCTGATGAAAAGGTTTTACGGACAAAGGCTGCTGCTGCACAATATAACAGATGAAATATCTGATTTTGTTTCAGTCCTTTCCCATTGCTGATCTTTGTAATTAGATCCCTGGGCATTGTGTAGAGAAGCTGCCCATTTTCAAAACAAGCTGATGCATCTTTTTGAGCATATGAGAGAAGCTTGGCATGGCATGAGAGCTAAGTATTAATAATACTGTGAAAGCTAGATGTTATTATTAATAGTATGACTGTTTGCAGTTGTCAAGAATGACTGGCAGGCAAAGGTGAGCGAAGAAAGCCATAACCACACACTTCTGAAATCTGTAGACACCTTCTTTGAAGTACCTTGCAGGATCATCTCAGACTTGTCAGGCTTGCTCTCGATGTAATGAGCCGTATTTCAGGAAGACTCTGTTGAAATAAGGGTCTGATCAATAGAGTAATATGAATCCTAGTGGCCTGAATAAATTTGGCTTGTGGTATTGCCCAGAACTGCCTGAAATACAAATTGCTTCCTTCTCTAAATCTGTCCTTCCCCCTTAGGTTTTTTCGCATTCTTCTTCTGCTCTAGCCCTGGGAGCATAAGCAGGAGGATGCCAGAGAGTATGGCTATGTCTTTAAGATCTGAGTTAGGCTGTTTTCCGTCATGTTACCTATGCTCAGTACCTATTCCCACTCACACGATGAACACTGTTTCCCAAGCAGAGTGTCACATCCTGGCTACTTTGTGATCCTGCCCCATGATCAGGGTGTTGCTTTTGCCCAAGAGGTTAACCCATGCATTACCCAGTATGGGAAACGGGCAGTGATGTGCTCCAAGCTACTCAGTGGGCCAGATTTATCCCTGCTGTTCCTCTGGGCTCAGAGGGAATGAATTCAGCGCTTTGCTTGTATGTCAAGTCGATCAGCTGTTGCACAGGGGCTGCCAGTGTCTGTACTCCAAGCCATTTCAGTGGTATTTTCATCCCCTTACATCAATGAATCATTGGCAAGTACTAAAGAGACAGCCGGGTCCTCTTGCCCACACAAAGGATGTCAATAATTAACAGTTTTGTGCATTGAAAGTGAAAAGAGAAATGAGAGGGAAGGAACACATTAATTAACTACCTGAACGATCACTGTTGTTTGAAAGTTGGATACTAAGGATTTATAATTTTGGCTAGCACCTTCAAGACTTTCAAAACAAAATGATGATGATAAATGAGAGGGGCTGTCATGGGGTACAATTAAAGGGATGTAGAAGAATTGTGTTAAGTTCATATGCGCAGAATATAAATTAAAGTTGTGATGCTGTAACAGGTCTCAGTGTGGATGTGGGTCTTTGCAGATGGAGCTCCCGTTCGGTCAAGATCTTTAGGGAAAATCTGCAATAGGAGTCCCGACTTGTTACTGCAGCTTGTGTGTGCATGCTGCCAGGCAGAAATCACAGCCCTGACTTAGGTATCTCTTTTCCATCTGCTCTGTACAAGGAGCTTTTGGGACCTGAAAATGAGATGCCGCAGCGTTCTTGTTTTACCAAATCTTTCACATAAAATGCTTAAAGGTTAGTTGCCTCAGTGAGTGCTGTGGCTGCTGGGTGACATGCTTATTCTTCCATTTCCACAACAGGTATCTAATTAGGCCATTGAATTGGAACAGTTTCAGCTGCAGTTCAGTAATGCTATTGCAGAATACCCTATAGCGTACTCTTTCTCCAAGACAGATCACGTGCTGTTATTTCTTGCCCGTGTTTCTATCTGCTATAGGTTCACTTGAACCATTTTGTCATTGCCACTTTCAAAAAATTTCAACTTAGTTCTTTACACAATTTAAATGATAGTTGCTTTTGCTCTGTTTTCCAGACCATTATGAAAATGATAACATGCTCCAGGTGACTTCATGCAGATCGTATCAATTGGCTAGGAAAACTGTCTGATCATCTCAATGCAGATATATTAAATCTGGTATATAAAACCTGTATTTCCTGTTGTACAAGATACCCTACTTATGTCTAAATTTTGCCTTTTTTTTTTTTTTTTTTTTTTTTTCTGTCCAGCTGAGCAGTATTATCTATGGCAGGCAGTAAGTAATGCCAGGTTGCAGGGGCCCACTGCAAATGGACTTTGGTTAAAGTGTGTTTTTGCACATCCTCTTCACAAGGATATGTGAAGAAAAGGACTCACCAGAGGCCTGGATCTAAGGATACAGGTTACCAGAGAACAGCCTGTTGCCTGCAAGAGGGAGGATTAGTGAAGTACTTGTGAGGTTACATACACACATTTACTTTATTTTAGCTTCAGTTGAGACTGCAGCCTTTCTGACCTTTCATATAGTCTTGAAAAAGCAATACCATAAAGATGTAATAAACTTGCAGGCTAAAGCCAAAAGATATGTACAACTTCTCACATCCTGAGAAAAACTATAAAGCTTAACATTCGTGGGCTTGCGTGTTGTTTTTTCCCTGAGGCGTGCATTTCTCATACAGCCAAGGAGGAAAATTAGGCCACTGTAAAACTTGAGAAAGTATGGGCGTAGCAGAACCAGACAAGTCAAGCAAATTGCAGAGATAAAGAATTCACCTAAGAAACCCCATCACCATCACCTGATGGTGCTGTGGCTTAAGGCTCTCTCTCCCCTGACTGTAGTGTTGGCTACTGGGGACAGTAGTTGTTGCCATTTGACGATCTGTCAGAAGGCCACTCTCAAAGTTAATTTGTGATCCCATTCAAGAGACCCATGTTGTCTCCTTACAGTTTTGCATTTTAATTTTTGCTCTTTCTGGAAGTTTTACCAGAGAAGCCAAAACCTAAGTGAACATGGAGAGTGACTGTCCTCTCCTTCTGAGAACATTTACTCATGTTTTGGACAAAAGTCAGCTTTAAATTTTGGGTGAAGGTGTGAGCCCAAGCTGGACAGAGGTTTGTTTGTGAAAGGTACGGTGCATATAGCACATGCTGTAGTTGTGTGTAGGTGATGCATGTTTTCCATGACTCCTTTGGCTGTTGTGAGCTGCACCAGATGTTGCATTAATTACATTTCTCTTGCTGTGTCTGTTCTGCATGGCCTCTGTGCTGCTGTTGGTAATGCAAGGTTGCTTTACTGTTGGCCATACGATGGGAAGTCTCAGCTCTCCTCCAACCCACTATTTGGTGAAGTTCTCCAAGTACTTAATTTCCTCCTGTTCCTTTCAAGTTTCTGGGGTAGAGTGCAAATGCATGAACACGTCATGAGAAAAAACTATTTTTTGCGTTTCTTCACACCCAAGTAAAACGAGGAAGAACTGGCACGCAGACACCCACATCCGCGCTTTTCCCTCTCGTCCCTGTGCGCACACCCCTCCTTCGTTCTTGCATAATGCTCTTGCACTAAGAAGCGTGGGTGGGCTGAAATAAACTGCTTGATGCTCATCTGGCCCAAAGAGCTAATTCTTTCAAGATTTTTTCATCTGCACTGCTTAATCACTCCACCATTGTCTGTACCACAGTTGATAATTGTGTTTACGCATCTGTCTCTTCCAAACTGCCCATTTCTGAATGGTTACATGAAATAACTAAGCCTTACCTGTTAAAGAATTGCAATAATCTTTCTGTTTTCTTTGTATTATGAAGCCTTTCAGATTCCTCTTAAGAAAATGCTGAAGTGCGGAGATTTTCTATCTTTGGTTAATATGTTAACTTTCAGGCAATGCAGGCTTAGCAGCTGTATTAAAGTTTGGTGATACAGCAAGATAGGAGTTAAAAAGTGGTCAGAACTTTTCAGCACTTAATAAGAAGGGCATATTTAAGACCATCAGCATAGGGCATAACCTCTGGGTTTAAGACTTTGCTAGTGCTGTTGTCACTTTAGTGGCATCACGAGGAACTAGGCATCTATGAAACATCAAAACTAGTATTCTGCAGAACAGCAGCATTTGCAGAACTTGAATAACTTACCCCTCAGCGATGGATCCCCAGATCCACATCCTAAATACCTTCCTCCACCCCCAACAGTCCCTTATTCTCCATCTAATCCAGTGCTGGGCTGTGGCCAACATTGACGGGTCGTAAGGAGGTGGGCAGGGCCCTTCAGGGTGTGTAATCAGAGATTTATTCTTCTCACCATCAATCAGTCTTTGAGCAATAGGAAGAAACATTACCTTGCTGTAGCCGCCTAACAAGGAAGCTGCTGCGTCCTTCCACTGTGTGCTAGTGTCCATCGTACTGTCACAGCAGGAACTTGCTGCTTACTCTCAGCACGTGTGCCTGGCAATCGTGGGCACTTCTATAAATGTAGGTATCCAGTTGCTAGAGAATGAAATCAACTCAACGTATATTTGGCTCTCAGGTCTTGTGCCAACCAAAGGAAAACATGAATGAGCAGTTTGCACTTACATAAACAGCTTAGGAGGTAATATTTTCACAGAAAACATAATTTTCAATAACTGAGACTTCTGTGGCCTCCTAGCTCTAAAAAACACTGGTACTGTTTCTGTTTTTTCCTCCTACCCTTATTTTTCAGTCGGAAGTCTAATTTGTACGATACCTGTAACATCTCATGGCTCACTTCATATTCCTTTTTACGCCCACTCTTCATCATTCATGGGAGCTTCAATTATTCTGTTCTGTAGCTTACTACCAAATACAATGCAAATTTAAGGATACCTGATTAAATAAAAATAGAAAATGTAGTGAGCTTGCACTGAGCCTTGACAAGCAAACCAGATGTGTTTCTTTCATATACAAAAAGTACATATAGCATGTAGAGCATCTTCAAAATGTATTGAAGGCTGTGGAACTTTCTCTCACGTTAACAAAGGAAAATGTTTTTATCAAAAGCATTAACTGTTTTTGGCTGAACATAGCATATGGAAAAGAAAAGCTAATGGCGTCCCAGCCCTGGAAATCAAAAGCTTCTCTGGGAAACAGCAACACAGACTTTGTTGGCTGCTTTCTGAGGTGCTCAAATGAAGGATTTCCTGAACTTAAAGGTTTATTCTTCCTGCTTGTTCTGAGTTTTAACTTCCCTACTGATATTGCTACCGAAATGTGATAAAAATGCCTGTTGTGATAGTGGTTTGGGGTTTTTAAACATTATGAAGTGAGGGGTAGGAGGGACTCTCTGGCATTTCTACAGCAGGTACGTGAGTGATATAGATAATCCTTATTTATAAATACAAATATACACTTATCTGCAACACAATTGAAATACTAGTGGAGAGTATACAGGGAGTTCAGGATTACAGGCAAGGATAGAGACAAAAAGGCGTAGTTCAAACTGATGGTGAAACCCATAACTACATATTGTCCGTGGTCCTATAGTTCAGAGCACGATCACCTTGGAAGATGATAGCATCGTATGAACTTTCCTGTTAAAATAATGCCTTTTCAACCGTGGTCTTTCTCAGTTTTACGTCTAACAAGATCATCAGGGGTTTTGTGTGTGTGAAAAACTTGATCACAAAGTTGAAAAATGTAATGATTGGATCTTGTTTTCTTAGGAAGCCTCTATGACAGAATGACTATTCATGAGAGCTACAAGTGCGTAAAAATGAATCGTGTCTCAATGTGTGCAGGGCTGCTATTTTTACCTCCCGTGCCTGGCATTCAAAGCCTGTTTGGTTTTCCTCCCTGCCATGCCAGCAGGCCATCGGCCACAGGGGAGGGCTGGGACATTCTGGTTACAGGCATAAGCTTTTTGGGGTTATGCACAGAGTCATTAGGGCGTGGGTGTTTTTTTCTCTTTAAACATTACAGGTTTTTAGGAATGCCAGTTTATGGAAGAAGAAGGTAAAGCACAGAGTCTGGTTTAAAGCCGGGGACAATTGCAGAAGTCTGTCTTATCAATTCCTTTTTTTTTTTGTGCCACCACTCACTTGTCTGCTCTGCTGTCCGGCCGTAATGCAATAATCATGGCTCAGAAGATAGAATAACCACTGCTTTTTCTGGTTAATTGAATCAGATGTTTTCCCCTAGTTGAGGTTTTGTTGTTGTTTCGTTTTGAAGCATGTTTAACTCATTAGATCCCACAGAACATATTTAAAAGAGGTAGATCCAGCTCAGGCCAAATTGAGATAATCACACAGAAATTCTGCTATGTGACCAAAAAACCTTATCTTTAAAAAGGCATTTTACAGGATTCAGTTGGCTCGTGCCAGGTGTAGTGGCCTCTCCTGGGCCTGGACAGGCTGCCAAGCACTCACTGCAACAAATACCCTGGCAAGTCACCACAGTTTTATGCCGCAAGTTTAAAATGACTCAAGCTTGTCTGTCTGCGCTCAAGCCTGATTTATTCTTTTCCCTCTATTATTTTCTTCCCCATCTGGAAATGGGGAGCAAACCAGCAAATTTTCTTATAATTTAGTTAGTATACAGAGAGATTGCATTTTCTTGAAGAAGAGAAAATAGAAAAATGCCTCCATTAAAAAGAAATTCATCCCAGAGAATCTTTTTTTACAGAGATGCACAGGATGAGTTTAATTATAAATTTGTCTACATCGTGATGAATATGACCCAGCAGTACTGCTTCCCTGGGGCTTTTAATTTTTGCACCAACAAAATTCTTTCCTGTCTTCTGTCTTTGCTGCTACATCTTCATTCTTTAAAATGCTCTCTTGACCATCCGCAGCTTCTTTCTTGTAACAAAGAAACAAAGCTCCTTTCCTAGCTGGGGTTTCCTATGCTGCCACGGTACTCTTTGGATGCCTTTTGGTCAGCAAGTTTTTTGGGGTTTGTGGGGTTTTTTTACCTCATTTTGGAGCTACCTTTTATGTACTATCAAGCCATTGACCTCTCTCAGAATAATTTTTTTTTTTCATGTGTAATTAGCCATGCTTGTAACATGTGCCCAACAGCCATGAAAAAGGGCTCTTATGTATGGTCAGCACTTGCAAAATAGAGTAAGCCACAGAGCATCCAGGGTAAACAGGAAGATGAATACAGAGGAGGAATGGGCAAGCGCAGCAAACAACATGATGGCACGAATGGGGGTGGTTTTGATGTATTTTGTGTTAAGTAGGGCTGCTTAGGTTTAGCAGTTTTGGAGAAGTAGGGAAAGGTGGGCAATGGGAGGAAGGGAAATGAAGACAGACAAGCAGGCAGGAGGGAAGGAGCCAGCGCCAGCCGGAGACGCGTGGGCAGGCCTGGGGGAAGCACCCTGAATTTCCACCCTCCCTGCCTGTCTGCTTTTGCAGCAGCTCTTCCTGTAGCTGCAGTCCGCAGCCCGACTTTCTCTCTCATCTGTCCCATCTCCTATCAAACACCTCCACGCTTTCTCCTCCGCTCTCTGTTACTGTATAGGCGAGCTTTCCACAAAGCTTTGCAAAACTATTAGCGTTCTCCTCCCTCAGATTTCTCTCCCAAACTTACCTTTTGCTTGGGGCCCAAAAAATCCATGCTGATTATCAGGCGTTTGGGAAGTGTGCCTGTGTGCACACATGTGTCTGCATTGGGGGTACACAGTCTCTTCGTGGTATGAAATTCATAGTGTTTATTTTGGGCATGTTATCCACAATTGCTTTCTGTATCTGCACGTTGTATCTCAGCTTTACAGTTGGACTGTGAACACTTGTGTGCGCAGACAGTGTTATAATGCGCCTCTGTAGCACTCGTCACAGAGTGTCTCCCGGCACCAACATACTGTTGTACCTCTAAGAGCTAAAAATTAATGCATTTTTTGTCCCCAATAAAACAACTAGGAAAGATCTCCAATGCTTTCATAGTCCTATTATATTTATGCAGTGTAGCTAATCCCTGTGTGCTGTGGGTTGAGCTCCTTATTTATTCTCTGCAGAAGCAAATAATCCCTCATTTTCCTGTTTTTACTACACAGCTTTTTCTTTCTTTCCTTCTCCTTGTTTTCTCTTATTTCTCCCACTTTATGCTTTGACCATCATTTCTCTCACTGCAACCTTCTGGGTTTGAGGGAGAGATTTTCTTAGAGCAGTTGGGAAGTTCTTCTGAGATAAATCTGTTTTGTTTATCTTCATTTTCACTCGTCCATTCATACCAGCCCCCTGCCTGCAGGTATACACAAGTCTCCATCACCACGTTGACGCTCATTTTGGTGGTCCCTGTGTTTCATGGATGCAGTGGTGTCAGAGAGACTATCTATATGCTAGTCACTTCTGCCTGCACTCATTAAAGTTCCATGGTGCTTGTCCACGCCATCCCTCACATCCAGAGAAGGAGGATAACTGATTAATCTGTTCATCCCTAACTAGCAAGGCCTTTCAGATGTGTGTGTGTTGGGTTTTAAAGGCTTTATATGAGAATTCCCCTATGTTTTTTTTTTTTATCTATGAAAATCTCTTTCAAATCCCTCAATTGCTAATGAATGTATTTGCTTAGGCCACCATTCCATGCTGGTTTCATTTTAACTAGATGCCTTCCTCAGAAATAGTGCATATATCTCTTCTTGATGAAAGAACCTGCAATATATGAAATCTTGCTATTAAATCACGTTTTTTGCATTTGAAACTCAATTCTATAAATCCGTCTTCTCTGTGTGACATCTCATTTTACAAAGATTAAGTAAATGATTCCTCCCTACTTCAGGCAAGAAGCAAGAAAAATCAGTGATTACTCAGAAATTCCCATGGTTCATGGTCTCCCTCAATTTCATCCCCATTGAATGGTGGCATCATCCGTGAATCCAGAGCTCTGCAGTCTTCACGGCGTGTCTTGTGTTCCTCGGCCTCACCCGGTCCGTAGAGTCCTGTAGTTTGCTTCTGCAATTGCAGTGCAAGAACTGGAGCCTTTTTTTTATAACTATATGGTGGCAAGCAATGCTGGAGAGTCAGTTTTCTTGCTTACAGAATATTCTCATGAAGTCTTTTTCAGAAACATCGATAGCATGAAGGACTAGATAGCAGTCTTACTAGCAAAAAGTCTTTTAGTTTAAATCTTGACATGCAAATTGCCACCAGCAAGCATGATTAGGCCAAACAAAGAAGGGGCAAAATACAAGTATTTTGGGGAAAAAAGCATGCAGTCTAGCAACGCTTGCTTTAGATCACACGCGTTTATATGGCTTGACAGTGGAAGTTCACAAAATACGTGGACAGTAGGCCTTTGCGTGTGGCTGAGTTCTCTATTCTTCATTACTCTGTTTGAAAGCAATGGGTTCTTAAAGTAGATGAAATCTCGGGGTTTTGGGCTTCTCCCTAAAATCCCCCACAAAGCCAGATTTTCCCCCTCGTGCATTTTTACACTGCCATAATTCTGGTGCTTTCACCGGATGTGACCCATTTTGTGGGAGAAGAAGATAAATAATAACTACATCAATTAGATTGTGTTCTTAACCAAGGGAAACAAACCAGGAATTTCAGGTGATCAAGTGAGTCTATTCTTGGTGCTTAAATCCTCCTTGGCTTGTTAATATTTAATATTGGCTTTGAGAACAGATTTATTTTCATTTTGAATGCAGTGTGCAGCAATTCCCAGTGTTGCTTTTTACTGGAAAATAAAACCAGGTAAAACAGGTAAAAGAGTCTGTCCAAAAAAAAAAAATCTTCCCTATGGAAATTCTATCTCTAGCTTCAGATATCCTCACAAAAGAAAAAAATGATCCCTTCCTGACACAAGGTCTTCTATCAGGCCTGAAATTGCAGCTTCAGGGATAGGCAACCTATCAACAAATAGACCTAGGGCACTAAGCTTAAATATAATAAGCTATGGCATCTGTATCTAATAAGCACTCTATATTTGTTACATATTGGAAGAAATGGAAAGCGAGACAGTCAAGTCTAAATAATCAAGACTTGCTTTATATGCATTTCATTAGTACTCATATGCAGTCACTAGGAGGTCACATCAAGTCACACTGTTCATCCTGTTACTGAGTTCCGATAAATATTTCTGAAGGATTACAATAAATAAAAGGATCATTAGCTTACACTGCTTTGAGTTGCATGTTTAAAAGTATACAGTACATCTTGTTCAGATTAACTTTGCATTAAGTACTTTTCCCCTAAGTGTTTTTTTTCTTGCAATGATCTGTCCTGTGAAATTAAAGCTCTATTTGTAAGAATCAAAGTGAGAAACCAGACCTTAAAATTCTTGAAATTTGAAGATATTCACAGCTAAATGGGAACTTTTCTAGCTCAAGCTCCTTGCCCACCAAATTAGATCACATGTTGATTTTGCAGATGTACAATACTTTTCAGCACTGAGAAACTTCTGTAGTTTTATGGTTTTTGTAAAACCTGGGTACTTTATTTACCGTATCCAACATCCTGCCATGACCCGTAAAAATAAATAAAATTAAAAAAAAAAAAAATCCACGAAATCTTGATCCTAAAATGGACACATGCCTGGCTTGCCTGAACGATGGCTGTTGCTGACATGCTTTTTTCCCTATTCTTTCAGCTCAGTAATGGCTCAATTCCGCAGCTCTTTCATCCATAACAAAATCTCCGTTGCCTGTTGCATGAGTGTGAGCTGGCCTTAGCTCTCATAGAGAAACGCAACTTCCATGCAAAACGTAAGCTGTGCCCTGGCAGGGTGATAGCCTGAATGCAAACATTCTTCTGATGATTTCTGATGATTTTGAGTCTCCATAAAACTTGTAGATCAAATCCGGCATGATTTTCATAGTCATGGTTTTCAGACTCATGCTTTTGGTTAAAAAAGGTTAAATTTCTCTTCTGCTTCCCTCCTCTCCTCCACCCCCATCTCCCCCCCTCGCTTTTTGTCTGTCTTAGCACCTGGCTCTTAAATGCAGTACATCAAACATCTTTTGAAGGGCTCAGAGATTAAAGATTGTAAGTTACAATTAGAACAGCTATAATGATGATCAACTCTTAGTTCCTGCATAATGAATAGGAAAATGAGTTACAGAAGACTTAAAGCGTTAGCCAAGATTTGAACTGAATCTTTTAAGAATCACTTTCATATTATGATTTTGGTAAAAAAAAAATAAAAATAAATAAAATGGAAACAGCCTGTGGTCCTTCTTTTTGCACACTGGCGATTCAGATGATTTGGAGAGCAGGCTCAGGCTTTCAGGTGCTTCCTCAACATGGAGCATTTCAGAGTTTTGTATTTTCCGGAGAATCGTTCAAACTTAAAGCCTTCTGTCAAGGCATAGTTTTGTTTTCAAGTGACTGAAATGAATTAATTAGGCAGTAGATTTGGGCAGGGTGGAAAGGCGTACATTTTTTCCCCCACTGTGAGTGACGGCTGATTCAGGCATGTCAAGTAAGGTGGTTATTGTGAAGTATGATTGATGTGTCTCAGTCTGTGTTATCATCCGCACCTATATGCAAAAACACATATTTTGCTTTAAATAGCAAAGGAGAGCCTGCATTGTCAGAGTAAACATTTTAACAGGATGATGCAGCTGCGTGAGCTCTTAAAGTAATTTTTCTCTCTGAAAAAGGGAGTATGCATTAGTGTTTTAGATGGTTTCATATAGCAGCCAACAGAGTCCTCCGGCAAGAACTTCAGCTGGTGTCAGTGCTGTGGCGTACCTCTTCTCACACGGCAGGCCATAAGACAAATAAGCTTGCAAACAATTTGAGTGTAGCTGTGTGTGTGGCCGGTGGTATGGTAGTGCTTGCCAAAGGCTTGCAGAAGAGTCAGCATCCCCGGCTGGAGGTGAGGCAGCAGAGGGTGCTGAGGGGGGATGCCAGGGCCAGTTGGTCTGAGTTCAAAATTGATCCTCAAAACTGAGCCAAGACCCATCCATAATGGAAATAACCAGGGAGCTGTTGTCATCTCTTGCCAGAAAAAATGAGCACCCTTTGCTCTCTGAGGTATGGCAGTGTGTATGCTTATAAGCCACCTGAGGGTTTAGTATCTGGTTTCCAATTTCGGAAGCCCCATTTCTTTTCTAAAACTGCTCAGGACTTGCATACTTGAGCAGTGGTACTGTAAAATGACACCCCCTCTCTGCCCTCAGGAACTAGAATTATTTCGGAGCATTCTGGATAGTGTTTCTTGTGCTGGTAGCTATCTCAGCCCGTGATTATTGGGGAAAAAATGCAGACTAAGTATTTAATATGAGAAAGAATTGCCATCCTTTATGACTTGCAAGCTATTTGCTCTTTATGTTTCTTTTCAGCTGTAGCCAGGAATGCAATTATGTGAAGAAATGATTTACCAACTTTCTGCTAGCATCTACATCACCTGCCAGCTTAGAGAAATATTTAGAATTACAATGCAGCTGTCCCAAGAGGAGAAATTATGCGTGTCCAAAAGCAACTTTGTCTGATTGTTGTGCCACTCAGTTGCACCTACAATGAGGAAAAAATTCTCTGTCCGGTTTCCAAAGCTTATTGCAATTTTGGTCTGAGTTTTGATAAATGTAACCAGGTTATCTTGTACAGAGATTTTAAGGCGTGAGCAGCAGGCTTCTTATGGGTCCCTGCCCTGCCTTGTGTCCAGTCTTCTATATTTATACATCGTGAAACAGAACAATCTTGGACTTAAAAGGTCATTGTAAACATGTACCAGTGAAAGACACCCTTTATGTATTGTGCAGGGGGAGTTTCCACTGTTTCCTGCATCTCTATGCTAGAAAAGGACTTTCCCTGTCCTCATGGAATTCCCTAGTCTACAGGAATTATCCACTTGGTTTCAGACCGTTCTCCATTACTGAGTCCGCATTTCCACTCATGCATCCAAGTTCTTGTACATCTGAATGACAGTTAGCAGGAAGGTAAATACGTTAACACATAAGGTTTGGGCTCACCTGTCAGGCACACAATGGATTGCTATGTGGTCCTTCATCTGCAAAAACTTGCAACTAGATTGTTATTCTGTCTGAACATCCCATAAACAGCTTAGGGCAGTTTAATGCTTCTCAGCTCTCACAGCTCTGTGGAAAGGGACCTGGGAGTCCTGGTGGACAACAGGATGACCATGAGCCAGCAATGTGCCCTGGTGGCCAAGAAAGCCAATGGCATCCTGGGGTGCATCAAGAAGAGCGTGGCCAGCAGGTCAAGGGAGGTCATCCTCCCCCTCTACTCTACCCTGGTGAGGCCACATCTGGAGCATTGTGTCCAGTTCTGGGCTCCCCATTTCAAGGACAGGGAACTGCTGGGGAGGGTCCAGCAAAGGGCTACAAAGATGATTAGGGGATTAGAACATCTCTTATATGAGGAAAGACTGAGGGACTTGGGTCTCTTTAGTCTAGAGAAAAGAAGATTGAGGGGGGATCTTATTAATGCTTACAAATACTTAAAGGGAGGGTGCCAGGTGGATGGGAACAGTCTTTTTTTCAGTGGTGCCCAGTGATAGGACAAGAGGTAATGGGCACAAACTTGAACATAGGAAGTTCCATCTTAACATGCGGAGGAACTTCTTTACTTCGAGGGTGGCAGAGCACTGGCACAGGCTGCCCACAGAGGTGGTAGAGTCTCCCACTCTGGAGACATTCAAAACCTGCCTGGATGCCGTCCTGTGCAACCTGCTGTAGGTGACCCCGCTCGGGCAGGGGTGTTGCACTAGATGATCTCCAGAGGTCCCTTCCAACCCTGACCATTTTGTGATTCTGTGATCTTTCTCCCCATTTATGCCCATGTTTTCTGGTATGATTGTGTCCTGTGTAGCTTGAGTCTTCACTGCATGTAATGCATATGATTCAGCCTAATCTCTGGGCTGAATATAAAGGGGTACTACAGTAACAAATAGAGATTTTCCAGATTCAGGATACCACATTAGTACTTGTAATCACCAAGTGTTCAAAGAGTAGGTCAGTGCCTAGGAAGGGCCTGGAAATCATCGCTTCTTAGTTCTCTCTCTGTGCCACTGGCACTAAGCTGCACGGTAGGATCCTGTCTGCACAGCATGTGCCATGGTTCTTCCATGCAGGATGTGGCTGGGTATTACCAGAGCCTGTGTGCCTGGATTTCCCTCTCATGGAAATACAGGAAACCAAGGGGTGGCTCATCCCATCATGGAATTTAGGATACGTGCAGGTGCAAACCTGACACCAGTAAAGCACTCACAGGTTGTGTGGTTTTAGACACAGCCAGTATGTCCTTCAGGAGTAACCCCAATGCATTAGAGGACCTGGGACTTAAATCTTTCTGTACCTCAGTTTCCCTCCCTGTTCAGTACGGGCACTAACACCTCTTTCCTATGTGTGAGGGAACCTCACTATTTAGATGGTGGAGTCCTTAGATCTCCCTTTAAGATAAAAATCTTGCAATGTTTCTGAAAGAACTAACCCACAGCACTGTGGGCTGTTCCTGCTCTAACATTAAGCTTTCATCTTGCATGAAAAGGATACAAAAAAGGGGAAACCTATTCCCCCCGCAGATCCTTTCTGTTTGTTAACGGTGCATCAGCATCCACAGCTCTGCGGGGCTGTGCACAGTAATAATCTTCATTGTGTTCAACTCCAATTCTATGCAGCGCAACTTGTTGACTAATTACTCCTGAACTAGTTCGACATTTCTAGTGCACAGATTTAAAACATTCATGAATAAGGAGATCTTTGTTTTTCTTGTCTACCAATTAATTATTTCAAGAATAATCATCCCCCAGAGCCAGGAGGGGAGAAACATAACTGATCGCAGCTTGTTGTGCTGTATCGGTCCGTAATCCAAGTCAGGAATCGGAGGCTGCTCCCGACACAGCGCTGTAGTCCTTTATTCCACCCCAAATGAAATCCCACTGCGACACGTCAGTACAATATTTACTTTGTACTGATTGCATCCCAGGCTGCCGAGCAGAGAGCAAGGAGTGAAGAAATCCTCATGCTGATAATAACCCTCGCTTGTCAATTAGATGGCATTAGCAATGACTGTACATTGGTACAATTCCGCTCTGGTCAGATTTTAGTTTAATTTTTAGACTTCACCTCCATCTTGCGGTCAGGCTAGACATTGCATGCAAGAGGGATTGCTCGCTGTCTTGGCAGTTCTTAAGCCCCAATTTTTCAGGCCTTCTCACCACGCAACTTGTATCATGGTGTAACTATATCTATTGTACATATGTATTGTTGGGTTTGGGTGTTTTCTTCTTGTGTTAGGGGTGGGAGGGGTGTCTTTGTTAGCCAAAAGCTTGTCCTAGTGTGATACAATGTCCTGCAGCAAAGCTGTTCTTTTTTTTGCAGAGTAAGTGAGGCAGACCATCACGCAGCAGAGGGAGGTTTCCTGGTGCAGCAGAGCTAACCTAACGACACTTTCCCACCCAAGCAGCGTTCCCACTCTTCCTCATTGCCAGCTCTCAGGCACAAGGCCCTGCCCGCTTCCTTTTTGATACATTTGCTATTCCTGTTATTCATTATTGTTATTGTAGCACTAATTTTTCCCAGATTAATGAGCCACACAAGGGAAGCTGCACCAGTGAGCTGCCCGTAGGGAGGAGGAGGAGGGAGATGGATGCCTTTTGGCAGCAGAAAGTCATTGTATTAGTTCAGCAGTTAAATGAGATCTGTTATCACAGCACCTCTTCTTGGGTTGCCACTGTCCAGTGTCTGTCTTCCTCCAGCACAGCTCTCCACTTTCTTAGAAGCCAGGGAGCCCTTTGAGGGTTTCTGGAGGCAGCGGGAAACTCACTTTCCCTCACTTGGGAACATCTAGCCCTGTCCTTCAATATTTCATAGCTGATGTATGGGTTAGGAAATTGCTTTTCAATAATGCAGGGGAAAAAAAAGTTAAAAATTAAATATATCTTGTGACTAGAGAGCCTTCATTTTAAAGAATTACCTACATGCCAGCCATGAAAAGCTGCACAGGTATATTTTTTTCATTAACAGGTGAGTTAGCGTTAATGGGAATCTAACTTCTGCTATCATTCTGTTTGGATAAAAGAAAAGTATACACCTATAGTAAGATGATATAGTCAGTAATTTGTGACTCAAGTTTAAAAAAACATTTTTTTTCTCATCATAAGGCTTGATAATGTAGGAAAAGAAAGGATCAGTTAGTTTCTTGATGCTTTAATGATCCAGAAAATAAGATTTAATCAAGTCAATTCATCTTGTCCATGGGCTCTGATCCTGCACCATTAAAGTCAACGGCAATCTTAAAGACAGGCAAGTTAAAACTTAAATGTGAAAGGATGCCTTATAAAAGGATATTAAGATTGTGGACAACTCACTGAATTACTCATACCAAGTCTCATTAATCAAGTCACAATTGTTAAACCTTTCCATTATGACAGTTCTCTTTCCTGGAAGATTGCAAGTCATAGCCCAGTAACTCAGTTTCTATCCTAGAAAATAAATTCTGTTAAAGAAACAATTGGTGTGAAGATGCCTGTGAGGGGTTGTATTGAACTTGGATCTCCTCATAGTGGTCTGTGAATTTATCCTTCCAGTACCATCTGCATGCGCCTTCTGCAGTACCTGTTCTGTTCTTTCACTTGTCATGACCCTTTCATCGTATCTTATTTTATTGGAAATTTGAGGTAATTGTCTCCCTTGTAAGAGGCAGCTGTATTTCTGAGACAGGCAACAGAGTATTTGGTTCATTCTTTGGATCTTGGTTAGCGCAAACCTCCTGGCCTTTCTCTGTCAGTTTGGTAAAATGGACAAAAAAGGAGAAAAAGATCTGAAATGGATTTCTGAAATGGATGATGTGTTGTGCAGATGCCACCAGTAGTCACTTTATCAGTACTATTCCACACGTTACTTTGTCACGATATTTTTAACCATCCTTAAGGCAGAAAACACTGTTCAACTTAACACGCTCAGCTTTTGAATTTGGTAGGGCTCTTTCACCATAACTTACAAAACGATTGCTCTAAAAGTGAGCTCCAGTGCCCACATCATTGTTTAATTATCCTGAAATAACAGTTTTGTTACTAATTACATAATAGTACCATCCACCCTTTACTGCGATTAAATTTGCAGTGCCTGACTATTAGAAACTGTGTTGTCATAATAAGGGTAGTTTCCTATATTTGCTTATGCTGAGTAGCAGAATCTATAATTATATGCACAGATCATCAATTTTAGACTTGTTTGTATAATTACAAGTAATTGAACATGAAAGCAATTTCAGAATATCAGACTATAAAGTACTCTGTCTATTGTGGAGTTGGAATAATTAGTAGATTAGAGGGGTGATTATCAGTTAAGAAAGAGCTTCATAATTTTGTAGTAATTTAAATATAAACAAAAAACCCACTTCATGAGTTCAACAGTAGCTTGCTTTGCTTACAATCAGGGATAATCAGATTTTCAAAGTTATTCACCTATGTGCACATCCAGAATGTTTTTGGGTTGGTCTAGTGTCTTGACAAATTAGCATAGTAATTTCTCCCAGTAATGTATTTTATGTAGGGTATTCATTCCTGTGAATACAGACATTATTAATAGCATTACCAAACTTAGGAACAATACATTTTATTGCTAAAAATTGAGAGGCCTATAAAATATAAAATATATAATGTCTCAATTGTGCATAGAAGAGCCCCATGGAAGCAAACGCTTTATGTGGAAGAAGTTGCTGAAAAGGTTGGTGCAGAGGAAACCACCCATTCTTCCATGAGAAATGTGTATCCACTCACAAACGTGTACAACAAAAATATAGGTGTGTGAAAGGATGTACACTTAAATGGTCTCAGATCAAGACCCATGGGCCCGACTTTCTGTCTCTCCAGGGAGCAGATGCGCTGAACTTTGAGCAGGGCCAGAAGGTTGAGAGCCGGGGGCTTAGCTCTTAGCTGGGTGTGACAGAAAGCTGTGCTGGTGCGTCTTGCTCCCCATCAGGACCACCGTGCTGTAGCCCCCGGGGTCCCGCTGCAGCGAGCCAGCTAGTGCTAATCCTGCCTGCAGAAGGGGGTTTCACCCAGGGCTGCCTTCATCCCTCCCCAGCCCTGAAGGCAGGGATGAGGGGAGAGGCAGTGTCCTCTGCTGAGCTATGAAATGCAGGCAGCAACTCCACCGGTGTCACCCCAGGCAAGTTGGTTGAGTGTCCAGATGTTTTTATGCATTTCCTCGCAAAGGATGCTGCTGTTACAAATCCCTCAGTGGTGGTCAGCTCGTTCCTCCGGATGGGGAGCAGGAAAGAGACCTGCCTGGATGCTCAGCATTCAGGGACTGATCATCTGTTTTACTTGTTATTGATATTTATGTGGCTGCAAGTTCTGTTAATCGGGTATTCAGAGTGCTCCTCCACCAAAAGGCAGTGATTGGAGCATGCTGGTGCCTGTCCCTCTCATATTCAGTCAAGGCAGCCGGTTATTTTGGGGATCACACAAATGGCTCTGACCACAGGAGACAGGTATTTGGGACCACATTACAAAACTGTCTCAAGGAAGGATGGTTTCTGTAATTCCTACCTCTAGGGGCAGTGGCTGGACGTGTTGACGGTTAGATTTCAAGCCCAGATAGGTTATTGCCCAGCTCTGTGTGGTTTGGAAGTGCTGCTGGAGGCTGGTGTGCCATATAGTTGATGTAGCACTGACATCTGGTGGCAAGAGGCAATATGAACTCCCAAGATGCAGTCCAGCAAACAGGGCTGCAACAATCCGCATGCTCTTCTCATTCGTAGTATTTTCATGTATTTTCCAATAAATGCAGCGTATTTGAAAACTAAACAATCATGGAAGATTTGGGGCTTATTAATGCTGCCACAGGATAAATATTAAGTAGTAATTAAGAGCTAATGATAATAAAAATCAAGTAGCAGCTGTTAAGTGGTAATTAAAGTTGGGGGGGGGACGACAGAAATAAAGATGAAGATGCAAATTCAAGGCATTATATTCCTTTCAGCTCTTGTCATCTTTCCAAAGTACTTTTCAGGAACAAAATGTTACCTATGTCCTAAAAAAATTATTAAACGCTCACCGATACAACCTTAGGAAATGCTGCAAGGGAGAATTCTCTTCCCTCTCCCACTTCTAGTTAGGATTAAAGAATGTTAAGCGGTTCATCTTCTTTCTTTCCTACCCCTTTTTTTCCCCCTTCTCTTTTCTGCCACATTGCCTCCAGTGAGAGTCTCAGGCACGCAGCTGGCTGTCATCAGAGAGCTCAGATGATTCCAATAGCAGTGCCAAAACTAAGACATGGGACATCCCCCAAAAGGCGTTTAGGCTTCCTGGGGTATTTTTAAATTAAATTTGCAGTGCTTTCTATTTGCCCTCTGGCGTTTGAGATGCGAGGGCTCGCATTTTCAAGACTATCCATGCAGTTCCAAGGGCTAAGG
>NW_009648242.1:1411991-1417597 GCF_000708025.1 Charadrius vociferus | reverse complement strand
CCCCGCCCCCCAATAAAATCCAGTCCTGATGTGCTCACCGGGTTCCATGAGCTGGACCCTCCAGAGAGCTCTCAGCTCTGGGGAGAGTCACAGCAGAGCTGCGGCTTGGCTGCACTGAGCATCTGAAGAAATGCAAGTCTCCTCACATGGCCCAAACCCTCTCTGTGTCTCTACCTCAGTGTTTAACCAGAACCTTGGATGCCTGTAAGAGACAGTCACATCGCTTACAGCCCAAAATAAGTGACCCTTAAGAGCATCTCACTTTTCTTGAGTTTATGCATTAAGATCTTTAGAGAAATTATTCACAGGATAATGTTTCTTCTTACTATTCTCAATAAGCAATAGCTTAAACTGTCTGTGAACTTGGCAGATTTTTAGAAGGCAAAAGCTATTTCCTGACAGGCAGAGCTTGTAATTCTTTGATATCTGCTAGGGGGCAACATCTGTTAAAGAATATCATCCTTTTCTGTGTGAGTAATGCTAAGATTTGTAACGGTGACACGGTGAGGAGGAAGCATGTTATAATTATATACACGATTTCTGTGCTTGCAGGGGTAAATAATAACACTGAGATGCATAGAGAGTGAAGGAACAGCAATGGCAAGAGATCCTGATTGTATTTAGATGAGAAGATGCTAGCTTATAGCTTCACATAAACAAGGATTCATCTGGTAGATAAATGCACAGCCAAGTGTTTAACTTCGTCACACAGAGTGCAAATGGACGATGCAGGTTAGTCAAATTCTGCACAAGTGTAGTTTCCATACCACAGGCATTGCAGGAAGCACTGCTGTGCTGCTGCTGCTTGGGGAAGTCTGGTGACTAAATAGCCGTCTTCTGCAGCAATTCAGTCTCTTTGTCCTGCTTCTTGTAGGCATTCGAAGGCGTGAAATCGTTGGTTCTAATGATTAAAGTAGGACACCGTAAAATACCTGTATTGTGCAAGTAAAAAGGTGCTTCATGTTTCTTGACCAAGCCATAGAGAGAAAGAGGATTTGAATCCAGGTTTAACACAATCATAGGTCTGATGAAAATTCCAGATCAAAGACATAGGAAAGATTGTAAGTCTCTTCACAACCGATAAACTTTATACACAGTAGGGTGCGACAAATGCATGTTAGGTAATGTACTTCATTTTCTATCTTTATTACCGACTTTGACCATTATCTTATGCCAAACCTATTCTTATGTTTGGGTGATTGTAGCAGTTATAGTATGTTGTATTACCTTCCTACTCATGCTGAGCTCCAGTCCTTTTCACTTAGGATAAACTCATAGATGAGAAATTTGTTTGACGTTGTTAGATAGCATTGCTTTTATACATTGCTTTTATAATATTTGATCATTTATGAAATTCGGGACCACAGATTCACGTATTTGTTCTAGGACGTGTTCGCATGCTGGCAGATGGTTAGTATACCCACCGGGAACATATATATTATGAGCACTAAACTGGATTTACAAGAAAGAAAGAAATTCACTATGGAAATAATTCAAGAGAGAAATGGTAGAAATAATTCCGTTTCTTTTATTAAAAAACATTTATCACCACCATATCCTTTTAAAACTAATATACAAGTGTGGGTGCATTTAGCAGAGCATGAATTTTGTAAAAGGCACAACAGGCACAGACATAAGTGAGTTCTTTTACTTACCCGAGTAGTCCAATTGAATTCTTTACAGGATATGGGCCCTGGGGAGTGTGATGAGTGGTTTAATTAGTTTTAAACCATCATATTTAATCAAGCACTGTGCATTTTTAAACTGCTACATTCATTCCACTTCTAGGAAGGCTGTTTCAGATCTTTTTATCATTAGTAGTTTATGAGACTTTGGAGCTCTAAATTCAGTGTGAAGCAAATCTCTTTAATTGACATCACCATGTTCTAAAACTAAATGGTTATTCTCAAAGTCAAACCTTAGACTTAAACTCAGCTTACAAGAAGGAAGAGCTATTTGACATTTCTGAACTAAAATTTTAATTGGAATATGGTTCATCTGCAAAGCAGACGGAGTTCATTCCATTTATCCCTATGATAAGAAGTTCTAAAAGCTCATGATTGGACAGTAGGGAGAAAAAAAAAGGAAATACACCATAACAATTAATTTCATTTTGCTGAACAAATTTTTGAATCAGAGCTGCTATGGGAGAACTGAAATGTTTAATTTACATTTTTATAACGTCATTCATCAAGGAATTATCAAAGCAAAATAATGACATCTTAACCTCTTACAGTGGTACTAAATGAGCTTTGGTCAATTTAAAGGGAAGAAAAAAGAAGGATAAAGGCTCTCGCTATGTTGTGATTTTTTTATTAGGTGCAAAGGAGAATACATAAATTACAGCTTTTTTGACCTTCTGTGTGGAAGCAGCATGCTTGCAAGCAAAGAAGCTGTTTTGGGCCATATTCTTTGCTGTGTTAAGCAGCCTTGAGCTTTGCTGATGCTATAAAGCCAGTAGGGCAAAGTCTGATTTTTATTTGGACACAGGGACTCTGCTAGAGGCTCCCCACCACCCTCCCCACAAGATGCTAAGAGGCCCCGGGTGTTGAAGATTAGACTGAAGATTAGACTGCAGCTGTGTGGGGACAAGTAGCCCAGAGCTCGTGCAGACCTTCATTCATTAGGTGAAGCTTCCTTCATTAGGTGTGTACCTGTTCTTCAGCCCTCTTGGGCGGCATCCCTTGGGGCAGCTCTGGGGCGCTGGAAAGAATAACCTCTTATTGAAACGATCTGCACATGTCACGTCTCACCGTGCCTCTGTTGTGCTGTTCACAGATTCAAGAAAATGGATTAGATATGTGAGGTCAGTTTTGATATTCTCCTCTGAAACCGCATGGGCAAAATGCATACTTTTTTAACAAGCATGGAGTTAAGCTTAAAAATCACCTTCTAATCTGCCTTTTTCACAAAAGGTTTGTATAATGGATTCCAGGAAATGTATTTCAGGGAAGCCTCTCCTTGTTAAACAATGACTGACACAAAATTTTGAAGCGTGAGATCTTATGGTTTTAAAAGGTGGGGTTTTTTTCTTCATATTTATAACAATTCTAAAGAGCAAATTAGTTTTAAAGAGTCTGCACTGTCTGTAAGAGAAAACAAGATAAAGCTGTTTATCTTTACCTGATAGATGGTGTTACTGTGCCTAAGTACTTTGGAATGATGTATGGTTATCAGCCTTCAGTCTTTATTAATTGCAGCGGTAAAATTATGACAAAACATAGACGTTCTGGCACTCTGGAGCCTCTTCAAGTAGCCCTAGTGCAAGCACAGTCCTTCCCTTAAAAAGTTTACAGTCTAAATAGACGAGATGGCCAAGGAGATGAAGGGAAGTGCTTGCTGAGGGAAAGGTAAAGTGACTTGCACAAAGTCACCCAACTCATTTATAATGGAGCTAAAAATGTACTTCTCGTTGCCCTCAGAACTAGGTGGAGTTTTTCTAGCCAGTGACAGATTTAAGGTTTGCTGTCTCGCAGTCCGTCTGATCTAGTCTCAAGATTCATAACATCGCGCTAAAATTTATAGTTATTGCTTCTACCCTTGGAAGGACTTAAGGTATCAGCTCTGAAAATTGCAGGAGTCTTATATATGGGAAAGCTGTACTGGGTCACTTTTAGGTGCTTCTAAAATTTTATCAGTCAATTCTCTAACTAGTACATAAAATAGGATGAGTAATTCTCCCCCCCCCCAAAAAAAAAAAACTTTAAGCCACTTCAAGTTTTCTGTATATGTGAAATATCCAGTACATGATGGTATGCCTGTGGGCTAAATGTTTTACCGACTTCTGTTAAAAGAAATACAAAGAGAAAGCATCCCAGGTTCATGACTTCATGATAGACTAGCGAGAACCTCTCCAGCAAAATGCTTTCTTTTTTTCTACCTTCAAAAGCTGATTCATTAGAATTACAATGTTCTTTGGAAAGCGTTCAAAACAGACAAGAAATGACAGTCGTCTTTGGAGAGAATTCAAAACAGACAAGAAAGCAAGTGAACTTTTGCTGGAAATCTCTCTCTGTTTTCTTTTGCCCTGTTTGTCAGTACCCTGTGGCCTTGTAAAGGAGCTGAGAGTGCGGAGCCCTGGCAGGGCTGGTTCCCCAGCTCCCAAGCAGGCTCCTCCGCTGTTAGTACCACTCGCTGAGGCAGCAGGTTATCCTCTCGGCTCAAGGCAGGGATGAAAAGCACGCAGGAGAGGAGTGGACCCCCTGGCCCGCCTGACTAGGGGAAGAGGGCTGTCGCTTGCCTATAAATGTGTCTGTAGACCAGGAGAGACAGAGGGGTGCAGCAGAATTCTGGCCCATGATCTTTTTTATTTCCCGAGTTGCCTGCATTCGCTAATGCAGAACACCTTTAATGCTGCTTTTTTGTGGAGAATTGGGGTTTCAGAGAATTAAATGTTTGGGGTTTTCTTCCATGGCACAACAAAAGCATACATAAGAAACCTCCACAAGTTGAAATTAGCTTTTGCCCCCCTGCTCCCTCAGGGATCTGCTCAGTGATACATTTGCACGTTAGAAAGACAAGATAATACTCCAATATTCTCCACTCAGATGCAGTTCTGATAAGTGTTGGCTGGGGGAAAACTTCCAGTGTGAAAGATGCTCAGCAGTAGGAAGGTCTGGGACTTGCTGTCAACCACAAAACAATGCAGACTTCTGAAGAACCCAAAGTCTCCAGGGTAAGGCCCAGATGTTTCACGCTAGCTGCGGAAGGAGGCTTTCCTGAAATACAGGCACTGTGGAGCATGGCTATAAAGCATTATGTCCTAATGAGACTATCTGAAGTCCTGACCAAAAGACTGCAAAGGCTTGCTGAGACCAAGGCTACAGCTTGCAGTGCTGCAGAGATTTCAAGATAAAAGAAATCCAGTTTCTGCTGCTGTGAGCTCTCCATCCCCTGCTATGGAGGTGCTTTAACCTCTCTTCTCTCTTAACTGGACAATCTACCCTATGCCTCTTTGAGGCACAGTGTAGAACCTGAAACCTTTTTGATGTGGTTTTCTTTGTAGTCCCTTAATTTTATTTCTCTCTGAATGAAAAGGTAGAGGCATTTTTTTTTTCTTTATATGTTTTTCCTTCCCCAGGTAGCGTGGTATGATAATTTTCTATTTCACAGTTGTGGCAACCACCTTGGAATATGCATGTTAAAAAAGAACAAATCTGTTTTACTAGTAACAAAGTGATCTTGTGACAGTGAGTACAGGAATTCATAAAGCTGAAGTTCTACTGTGAGGGAAGGGAGGTGAATCTTGGTGTTGACATGGCTGCAGAAGCAACCTCGAGTACTGAGCTCCAGCTTCTCAGTGGTGAATGTATAGAAGAGGATGGAGGTTGGGAGCTGGGGCCATGAACTGATTTGTGTTTTGCCAAAAGAACAAATAACCCACTACTCTTTTTTGACTTCTAAGTGTTCCTGAGGTGCTTCTCTAAAGGATTTGAGAGTCTCATTTTCCTCTTGTGGCTGGATGTGTGAATTTGTGTCGAGGTTGCCAGGCAAGATCCTTCTCTAAGACAAGACCTCGGAGGCCAAATTCCTTATCTTCATGGTCAGAGATGTTACTGTTTTTTAAACAGGAATTCTGTACATCTCAAATTCTTGTTTTGTTTGAT
>NW_009648242.1:1396789-1411956 GCF_000708025.1 Charadrius vociferus | reverse complement strand
AATGACTGTAGCTTCTTTCTTTGGTCACAGACTGGGATTTAACCTGGGAGGGTTCATGCACAAGGAGCTTTGATCTGTTCTGTAGCAGCTACCAGTTCTGCATTGTGTGAAAACCCCCTTCACAGTAGAATCAAATCCTATGGAGATCCCCGCGGGGAAGTTCCTATAGCATCTCCTTGCACCTCCTGTGGAGGTGTGACCTTTTTTCATTGGCAATTTGTGAATTGTTCATATGTGTTGTCATTGATTTGTGGCATATTAGTCATCAGCTCTGCAGCTGAATTTAGCTGAGTGGCGTTTTTTGTGTGAGTTCAATTTAGCTTTGGACTTTTTTGTTTGATTTCTTTGAATAAATTTAAGAAACCAAAACCCTTAGTGTTACCAATAACAGAACACTTCCTTTTTTTCGAGTGGGAACATTATTTTTTTGAATTTGAGATTAGAGAAGCAAAAAGGCTGCTAATTATCAGAATGTAGAAGACAAGATGGTCTCATTGTATTGCAAAGGTAGCTTTATGGACAAATTGATGAATTATGTGTATTTGTTAAGTTAGTCATCTTGGACATTTTCCCAAGTGTTATGCCAATCATGAGGGTGATCCTTGATGTGATGAACACAGGCCTGCTCATGCTGGAGCAATAAATGCTCTTTGATACAGTATTTAAAAAGAGTCACAGCAGTAGGCTGTGAATTGTGCTCTGTTTGATAGTACACAGTAGATAAGGGAAGTTTGGTGGCTTTCAACACCTGAACAAGAGTCCATAGAATCATCGAATCATAGAATGGTTTGGGTTAGAAAGGACCTGAAAAGGTCATCAAGTCCAACCCACCTGCAGTAAGCAGGGACATCTTCAACTATATCGGGTTGCTCAGAGCCCCGTCCAACCTGACCATGAATGTTTCCAGGGATGGGGCATCCAACCTGTTCCAGTGTTTCACCACCCTCATTGTAAAAAATTTCTTCCTTATATCTAGTCTGAATCTACCCTCTTTTAGTTTAAAATCATGACCGCTTGTCCTATCACAACAGGCCCTATTAAAAAGTCTGCCCCCATCTTTCTTACAAGCCCCCTTTAAGTATTGAAAGGCTTCAATAAGGTGTCCCCTTCTCTTCTTCACACTAAACAACCCCAACTCTCTCAGCCTCTCCTCATGAGAGGTGTTCCATCCCTCTGATCATTTTTGTGGCTCTCTTCTGGACCTGCTCCAACAGGTCCATGTCTTTCCTGTGCTGAGGACTCCAGAGCTGGATGCAGTACGCCAGGTGGGGTCTCACAAGAGTGGAGTAGAGGGACAGAATCACCTCCCTCAACCTGCTCGCCACACTTCTTTGATGCAGCCCAGGATGCGGTTGGCTTTCTGGGCTGCAAGTGCACATTGTTGGCTCGTGTCCAGCTTTTCATCCACCAGTCCCCCCAAGTCTTTCTTGGCAGGGCTGCTCTCAATCCCTTAATTCCCCAGACTGTATTGATAACGGGGGTTCATGAAACTTAAGAGTGTGGCTGCGCATCTCAAAGGCCTACAAACCAAAGGGGAACATGTCAGAGCAGGACAAAAGAGGAACCTCATCTCCCACTGGTTTGGTGGGATTCCCCAAAACAGTACTCCATACCCTCGACATGGTCCTCAAACACACAGGAGGAAGACGTTTCTTTCTAAAGTTGGTACCTCCACCCTGGATTGCGTCATCTACATTGCATTAGTCTTAAATGAGCTTTTGTTATTGTGTCAGGGTTTTGTATTTACTGGGGAAAAATTTGTGTGGGTTCTTTTGAACATTACTTTTGAAGCGTACAAATGGGTTTTTTTCATTAACTCTGTGCAAGTACTGCAGTCTGTGCTCTCTCAGACGTTAAATCAGAGAATAAAAGCATTTCTCTGAAAAGTTAGAAAGCAGAGATGTATTAAAAATGCCATAGTAGGAATTCAGTTTGGATCTTGGTTCTAAAAAATCAAAAGTTTAATTTTCTCCTCAGTACTGGTTCAGCCTCTTCCACCTGTTGTCTCAAGGTTTGCTCTCTTTTATTAACAGACTTCCCATCTTTTTCACAACCCATGGCACATAGCTGAACATTTTCTGAATGATTAGTAGTTTTGATGTCCTTATGGCAATTAAAGTAAGTCTTAATAGTTTACTACTTTTTCTTCTTTGCTCATATGGTAAATTATTGTAAATGGCGGAGTAAGTATTAATTTCATAGATGGGTCTTTCAGGTGGCCCTTTGATGGGTGTTAGGATGAAAAGTGCCTGCTTGATGCTACACTGAATATAGTGGAGATTACTTAGGAGCATTTTATTGTGTTTTCTTAGGCATGATCCCTACAGTTTAAGAGGTGCATAAACTGAAAATAGCAAGAAGTGTACTCAGAGGTATATTTTGCTTGAAGAAATTGAAGCCAACAGAGCAAGATGGCAGAGGAGTCTGCAGGCTTATTTCAAACCCCCACATACATCCCACCCCACCCTTCTGCATATGCATTCACGCCTAGGATCGGACCCAGGCCCTGGAATTAGCTTGTGAGTCAAATCCACACCTCCTGAAACTGGAGTTCGGATCCAGCCTTTCAGGTCTGTTTGTGACAACAAACTGGGCCAGTGCAGCGCTCAATTGAGTTTCCATTGGTTACATCTATTTCAAAGGCAGGACGCTGCCACAGACTGGCTTTCCAAAATCTCCCTTTTGTAATGCTCAGATTCCTATTTTTATCCAGTTAATGGTTGCTGGCTTCTGGTACTGGGGAAAAAAAAGAAGCTTCTGGTCATGAATTTGCTAGAAGGAAGAAAAAACAAATAATTGTTTGCATAAACATTTCTCCTCAACAATCTGGACGTCCCTGGGTACTTTCTTGTTTAAGAAGCTGAAAGTGGTTGGAGTGAAGCATCTTCTGCATAAATCTTCTGACAATCTTCTTAAATGGGGGGTCAGAAAAGATTATTCCTTTGGTCTCTTTCAGTCCTTAAAAAACCAAAAGAATTATAATTTCTAAGGCGTTTTGCTGTAGCACCCACCTGGTTCCAGCTTTGTGAAACACACTGACCCTCTCAGTGCTCACAGCTCTTTGTCAGGTCGCTCAGGCCACAATTCACGAACGCTTAATTCTCCCTGGGGACATGAGATGGATGCAGGCACTGAATATTAAGGGTTTGCCTGTGTGCCGTACTGAGCACAGAACTTAAAACCTGTATTTGGAGATACGTTTGTCTCTGCAGCTTCCTAAGCCCTCAGGAACGAGCTCTTTCTCTAACACACAAGGCTGTGCGCTTCACAGCCATGTTTTGTGCAAGTCTTCTCTCTGATCTTGCCTGGTATAGAAGTTGTCCTATATGCAATCAGGGAGCGAGGGAAGACCCAGGGAACTACAGACCTGTTAATCTAACCTCAGTTCCTGGAAAAAATTATGGAGAAGATTATACTGGATACTATTGAAAGGCATTTAAGAATAATGGAATCATCATGGACAGTCAACGTGGGTTCACAAAAGGAAAGTCCTGTTTAACTAATTTGATATGCTTCTACAATAAGGTCACCCGCCTAGTGGATGAATGGAAGGTGATGGATGTAGTTTTCTGGATTTTAGTAAGGCTTTTGATACTGTCCCTCAGAGCATCCTTCTGGGCAAGTTGTCCAGCTGTGGGATGAATGGGTTCATGGTGCGCTGGGTGAAGAAGTGGCTGAACAGCAGAGCTGAAAGGGTTGCAGTGAATGGGGCTACATCTGGCTGGCGACTGGTCACCAGCGATGTTCCTCAGGGTTCAATTCTAGGGCCAGTCCCGTTCAATATTTTTATCAACAATCTGGATGCAGGAGTTGAATGCGCCATTAGCAAATTTGCTGATGATACCAAACTGGGAGGTGCTGTTTACTTGAGGGACAGGAGGTCTTGCAGAGGGATCTGGACAGATTGGAGCATTGGGCTATGATTAACGGGATGAAATTTAACAAGTTCAAATGCTGAATTCTGCACCTGGCATGGAGTATCACCGGGCACAAGTATAAACTGGGAGAGGAGTGGCTGGAGAGCAGCCCTGCAGAAAGGGATCTGGGGGTGCAGGTCAACAGCAGGCTCAATATGAGTCAGCAGCATGCCCTGACAGCCAAGAGGGCAAACCACATCCTGGGGCGCATCAAACACAGCATGGCCAGCCGGTCAAAAGAGGTGATTATCTTGTTGTATTCTGTGCTGGTGCAGCCTCACCTTGAGTACTGTGAGCAGTTCTGTGGCCCATAATTTAAGAAGGATGTGAATGTCCTTGAATGCATCCAGAGGACGGCAACAAAGCTGGTGAAGGGGCTGGAAGGCATGTCTCTGAGAAGTGGCTAGGAACTTTGGGTTTGTCTAGTTTGGAGAAAAGGAGGCTGAGGGGCGACCTCGTTGCTCTCTCCAGCTTCCTGAGGAGGGGAAGTAAGAGAAGGAGGTGCTGATCTCTTCTCCTTGGGATTCAGTGCCAGGGACATGTGGGAACGGTTCAAAGCTTCACCAGGGGAGGTTTAGAGTGGACATTAGGAAGCATTTCTTTACCGCAAAGGTGGTCAAACCCTGGAACAGGCTTCCTGGAGAGGTGGTCGATGCCCCAAGCCTGTCACTGGACAATACACTTAACAACACTTAACACGCTTTAACTTCGTCAGGCAGTTGGACTAGGTGATCGTTACAGGTCCCTTCCAACTGAACTATTCTATTCTATTCTATTCTATTCTATTCTATTCTCTCACTAGGAATAGCATGAAAGTCTATTCTATTTGACTTCAGGGGAGCTGTATTAGGCAAAACATGGGCCCTGCGTGATATTTTCTCTACACTGTTTCTTTTCCCATTCTCACCTGTTCCCAGAACTTGGTGTTCTGAAGTAGACCATTTACACCTGGGTTGCATTGCCACCATCCAAAAGTGTGAGCACCTTCCTTCAGCTGCTTTGTTTTACCCTTGATCCCATTTAAAATCTCCCTTGTTTAACATGCAGCAAGTTTTAAAAGTACACATATCTTGAAAGGATGTGAGAGATACGGCTGTTTGTGAAAACCACCAGTACTGGCATTTGAGATGCTTCAGATGACCCCTGCATCCACCTCCACGTCAAAGCCAGCTAATAGCTTTGTCGTGGTAATCCTGCTTTGCCATTCTCTCTCTCGCTCACTCACTACCTTGACAGCCCAAAATTCAGTGGAACTACTTGCAAGCTAAGGTGAGAGAATTTAACCCAGGTTTTTGCATAGGCAGTTCCAGACCTGCAATGAGACAAGAACAAATTAGTCTGGTCTATATTTAGAGTCACTGTTAGGGTAATGTAGATTTTCTTGAACTTCCTCTCACTACAAGCAGCTTTAGGTAAGCATCCTAGAGCATTTTAAGACATTCATTCAGTAAAGACACCGTGCAAGTCAGTAGATCTACAAAGGGTTAAATTTGGCTCCCAGGTGCTGGCCAGAATTCCTGGTTGTGGTATGGAGATACCCACAGAATAATGAATTCTCCCTGTGGCTTGAACTGCTTTTCTGCCCTTGCTTTTAAATTTGACCTTGAAGCCAAGTCTCATCATGTTTGCTTCTTCCTCCTGTTCTTTCCGAATGCCACTTGCTTGGCCCTTGTGAGCCTGCAGCCTATCTTTTTATAGCCGCCGACAGAGCTATTGGTCACATATGACGCCCCTCTCTCAAAGGAAACTGAGGACCAGCAATTTTCATTCTCTTGCTTTTGTTATGGCCCTGGCTACAGCATCCAGATTGATTGGATGGGGGAGACTCGTATGTCGTCTGCCTGTGCTTTTGTCCTAGTATAGATGTCTGTGTATTAAAAAGGATGTCATGGGCATTTATAGTTGAACTGTGTACTTGCTCCTCACATAGACTCATCGTTATTTCTCTTCTCCCAGAATCATGTGGGCCTTCAATATTGAGAGTGATACTGCCCTCCTCATTGGGAAGGATTTGGACCAAGCTTGCATTTTTAAGAACTACTGGAGCGTGTGCTAATGAAAGTAACTATTCTGAAAATAAGACTGCTTGTGTAAAGGGTGTGCGCTGTACAGAATTTACACTTCGCGTGATCTGATGCGGCACAGCATCCAAATGCCTGCTGTACAGTATCTTGTTTCTGAGTGGATAGCCGAAACTGTGGAAAGTTTCATTTGTATTTCTTTATCTGACCCATTGCATGAAGGTCTTTGCTAAACTAGTTATACTAAGGTACTGTCTAACAGCCAGGTGGGAACGGGGCTGCGGTGTGGTAGGTGCTGCACAGGGAACCAGCAAGAAGGGAACACCACCAAAACGCATTCTAGTCACTAGACCGGTAACAGGACTTCAGTACACACTTTTCTTAAACGAAACGTTATTCATTAAGAATGATTTAAGATGTCTGGAAACACGTTAGCTGTCAATAGTCCTTTGATTTTTAGCCTTAGCTTTCCCTATGGCTCTAGTCAAATAATTTTACTATCCTACCTCAGTGGGCCTATCTGTAAAAGGAGAATTAGTAATCTATGAATTTCGAAGGAGTGTTGTAAGTATTAATTGGTTACTCTTTCTGTTGAACGTTTTGGAAAATGAAAGATGCATTACTATTGTTTCCAAAGCATTTTTGTTTTGTGAATTTTCTCTGAAATACAGCATTTTTATGCTAGGACTATTTATACTATGGACTGTTTTGTAAACATGCATTTAAATTGCCCGTGTGAAACACTACACAATACGAACCATATTAGTAAATTACTCAAAGTATTACAGACAAAAGACTGAATTCAGAAACTCCCTCACTATCTTACAGTTCCCTGAAATGCCTCATTACTTAGCAATACTTAATCGAATTTAATCTGCAGTAAATCTCTCTGTGTCATTAAAATTCTGCTAGGCATTACTTTTACATTATTTCGAGGGAGTCTGAAGTAGGCAAGGTTTTGGATTTATTTTTTTTTAAATGCGTTGCACTGAGGAAAGAAAAAAATAATTCGATGGGCCTGCTTCACAGAGATACAGCATTAAAAATAAGTCTGTCTAGCAAAACTAGGAGAAAGTATTGCTCTGTTTCACATAGAAGTTCTGCTTGACACCAGATCGCTTTGCCCATTTTCCACTTTGATACGTCTTAAAGTTTTTTTTACAATTTTGATGAAATGGGGGTTTTTTTTTCATATTTACCTCTACCATGCAGAAACAAAAGACAGTTAGTCTGGACACACTGTACTGAGTTCAGTGAACCCAGTGGAGCTGCAGCAAGGATGATGGCTGCCCAAAATGTTCAGCCTTTTCGTGCAGAACACAGCACATGACTTCACTCTGCGCTGCAGTTTCTCATGGAACCCCAGCTCCCCGAGTCATGTGAACATGCCAGAATCGCAGCTGTTTGATGAGGTTTATTTTTAAAGCACAGAAAGTAAAACATAAATAGACCAACCACACATAGTGAATCAAAGTGCAGTCACACAGAGTGCTCTTCTGTATTTATTACTGTTTTTAAAATATTAAGATTTAAGATCTAGGGTTTTTTTTGACTGCACGTGATGAAACTGGCAAGAGGAAACATCTGATTCTTCAGTAAATGTTGATCCCCTTAAGGAGAGTACGCCTTGCATTTTTAAGCAGTTGTTACAAGCAACTAACCTTAGTCACAAGGTAGATGAGGCTGGAGACTGAAAAATTGGGTTGAGTGGAGAACTACTTTTTACTGGAGCAGACAAGCACAGGCCTCTCAGGATGACACTGGACAATGCTGTGTGTCGGGTCACCAAAGATGTTCGCGAGATGACCATCAGATGTTGCTTTCCTGACTCTTCAGAAAGTACTCAGCAGCACTAGTCCATTTGCCTTGCTTGTCCAGCTAGTGATTTATAAGAGGCAACTGTGGTAAATGCTGCAGTCTTTTTCACAAGACAGGTAATAGATTTTGATTCAGATCCCGATTGTTTGGACTTCACTCTGGTTTTAAGATCCCCTTTTTCTCTTTATTGTAAAGGTTTCTGTGCCAAAGTGAGATACAAAGTTAAACAAGTGCTATGTGTTCCTACCAGAGGTCGATAGTTTTAGGACAGTAAAAATCACAGAAATCAGTATATTCTGTCAGCTTTCTGCTTTACACCTTTTGTACATGTCAGTTTTCATTTGCATTAGTCCAACACCAAATCCATCCCATCACTAAGTGCCCCCCTGAGTTTGGGAACTTCCACACCCAAATGTCCAGCAACCCAAGGGGATTTCTTTTTCTCCTTTTCCCTTTCGTTTTAGCGGCAAGTTTTTCCATTTTTATTGTGAATGTTAACTTCCTGTAGGTTTCCCTGCCTGTGCTTTGCGGGGAGGTTAAGTGGAATAGGTAAGAAAAGGGCAGCTTGCTGGAGAGGCGAGGTTGTCAGGGTGGTGTCATACCCAAAGAGGAAAGGTTTTTGGAGAGGAAGAAGATGCAGGAATCCTGAGAGAAATCCAGGCCCTGGGTTCAAGTGCTGTCTGCTGGGAGATCAGCCCGCATTTGTATCAATCTGACCACAACTGTCACCAGCTCAGAATGAGTGAAAAGGTCACGTAAGTGGCAGGGTCAGGTATACACCTTTCCTTCCAGTAGCACCTCTTTTCCCTGTGCTCATTTTCCAGAGCACTGACTTCTGTGGTCATGACCATCAGCTGCTCCTCAGCTCCCTCCTCAGTGGAGGGCAGCAACACATGGTGATGGGGGGCGTGGGGGGTGGGTGGTACTTTGGAAAGGCTGAAATATTTGTATTTGAAAGTGCTCCGGCCTGGAGCCGATCAGAAGGAAAGTTTCAGAGGGATGGGCATCATGGATCAGAGGGGAAACAGGGTGCTGAGGAGCCACCCACTCCTGCTGTGGGTCTGTGCACCTCCGTTAGTACCTCCTCCAGTAAAGATTCTGGTCCTTGGCTGGCTCTTGGATGTATTTTGGCAGCATCAGTAATATCCGCGGTCATCAGGAGAATTATAAGCAAGAGCTGTGTTGTGCAGAGACAAGGCTGCTAGGAGCAATATGTATTTGGTGTGGGGAATGGGGGAAGGGACATCCTGGGAATAGAGAATGAAGTAATCTGTAAAATCAGTGATTTGGTAAAAATACAACTGGCTACTTCATTAAACAACTTTAATAGAAAGAAAACAATTAATAAGCAAAACTGTGATCAGGGAAGAACTATTACAAGCAATATGTGAAAGAAGTTGAAAGTCAGCTAGAAACAGTCTATCAACTGAAGCAAACATTGGCTTGGAGGGGGCAAGGGGAACCTAAGGAGTAAGTCTAACCGTGTGTGGACAGAAAGGCATGACAGCATCCACCAGAGCCGCAGATCCTTTTGGGCTCACGTCCTAACACCATGCCTGGCCATGGTGATGGGATGTCCAACCCATAGCTGCAGGAGTCTGTCATTAGTCAGATGTGCCACTGTAATGAATCCAAATGCTCCTTAAGTTTGGGCAGGGAAGAGGAAGAAACGGCTTGGGCTAGGTTTTGGGCAGAAACAAACTCCATGGTTGATCCCACCATGACAAAGGCCAAGAGGTTCCTGCGCTGTGCTTTCATTTATACACACCTCCATGCTAATTTTATTGTGGTCTGCACAATAAAGACTTTTCAGAGCATTATCATGGGGCAGGTGTAACCCAAAATCTCCAAATACTTTTATCAGATTGCTTTGGACTTTATGAAACCCTGAATGTTTGCCTAATTGTGAACAACTTCAAACCTTGGAGAAGGCCTGTATGGAACTTGAATTCGAATTAGAAAGTTTCAACTAATTGTATACTATTGAAACTTCCCACCTCTAAATCTGATAAACTCACATTCATACATATCCTCTTCTCCCCAGTAGCCATTCCATTGAGGAAGTGTTGCAGACTGTTTGCCTACTGATTTTCAACTTCATGTACTACCAAGTTGCTTTGTAACTTAGGTGAGGTTTATACTACTATATAGCTCTGAGTTTTTCTGTGACAGTAAGCCCTGGGCAAGTGCGGACTGAGAGAGTTACAAGCTGCTAATTGCACCAAGATAGTGGTTCCTTGTCATCATTTGGTTTTATTTATCTCCTCACCCCATATGATTTCCAGATCAAAACGCTGAAAAGCTGTAGCACAGTTTGAATCCTCTAATTGTGCTGCTGCAGCCACGTGACTGCCTGGCTGAGTAATTCCCTGCAGAAGGAGACAAACTGCATGTTAAAAAGCTCAACAAATAGTGTTTAAAACACAAATGTGTGGCAGTAATATCTGATACCCATGCCACTTTGCCTGAAATCTCGCTGCTGCTGCCACAGCCACGTGGAGGCTTGATTTATGGTAGCAAGCTTAGTGATCTGAGGGGAAGACCATGGGTAGGGAGGGAAGGCTAGTTGGACCTTTGGCTTGTTTTCCTTTCCCCTTCAACATCTCACTGTCTCCAAAACTGACTTCCTCTATCATTTATCAGAACGAATGGTTCCTCGGAGGTGTCAGTGAGGAGGTAGGAATCCCTGCCTCGCGGAGGTAAGGAGCAGTCGCCTTCCCCACCACCTGCGAGCCTGAATCCATTCTTGCTGTTCTGCAGTGGTGTAAGACAGAAGGAGAAACAGCAGCTGGCATAAAATATGCAGGGATCTGCTAAAGACCTTCTTCATTTATAGGTAATGTATGGGAGGGGGGAACGGAGCAGATAGACCCCAATTGTTCCCATTTTACAAAAAGCCTCGCGCTGTTTTCAGGATGGTTAATTGCATTGATTGTTCCGGCCTCTGTATCTTCCTTTCATACGGGAGCTGGTCATTGAATTGCAACTTGTTTTTCGGCTGGCTGACGGCGGAGGAGAAGGGGCTGTCTGGCACGGCGAGGCTGGATGGGTGTGTGTCGAGCGTGTGTGTTTTCAGAGCGCAACACTTAGGACGGCTCTTGCTCAGTTGCCGAAAGCACAGCTGTTGCAGAGCAAGGGAAGGAACCTGGCAGCAGCCTTGTGATCTCTATCAGGTAGGCAAACCTTCAAACCAGACGCTTATTCCTGCCTAATTTATTTCTCCAAGTGGCGGTATTATTAGCGGGTAGTGTTTGGGTTCACAAAGTCCTCTTTTCTGCTCATGGCAGTCAGATGGGGTTGATGAGAGCAGCTGGGTGTGTTTGCCCAGAAGCCGTATGTATGAATGAGGAGATCAATAGCTGTGCTAAAAATCACTGAGCCATCTGGGATTTACAGATAGAGGATTGACTTGCAAATCCTACTGAAATTGAGATCTGCAGTAACTGCTGAATAACAACACACGCGATGGAGGTAGCATAGAAAGTTATCTAGAAGACCTGAAATGGCCTCGTGGCACTTTTCTCAGCCCACAGTTGCAAAGAAGCTTATGAAAGGTGAGAAAATGCTGAGGTAGGGGGAAATTGTGTTCTGTTGCTGATATGTTTTAACCCTGTTGTTGACATGAGGTTTTGAACGTACTACAAGATGATAGAAAATGCAGCTATATTTTACCAGTACCTGGCGGCTACCAAACCCAGTATCTTTACATCTGGATGCAAACTAGGCAAGTCTGTAACCAGAGGGGGAGAATGCACATGGCGAGAGGAGAAAAGGCTCATTCAGAAAGACAGCAGAGGATCTACTTGGAAATAGAGTTTAGATTTCGAGTCAGTTTTATGCTTATTCTGTGCTCTGTGATTATGCATAACTACAGCAGCTGTCAGGCTGCAAAGAGGAGCTAGGGACAAACCAGATCTGAGACTGGAAAGAAAAACTGCAGAAACAATCTTCGACTGTAGGTGAAGGCAGCAGTGCATTCATAGCAGAGTCTGGTCATCTCTGTAGCACTCAAAAAAAACCCAAAACACAAAACACCAGAAAAATCTATGCAGGGTTGTCATTTATGGAGTAGAATGAGTAGAGGAGTGACAGAATTCACTTACAGGTGAAGCACAGAGCAAACCATAGCTGTAGCTGTGACTCTGATGAGCATTGCAGCATTTCTGCCTCTGAATTATTCTTGTTTCACCCAGTCTTGGTGTGATAGAGCTATGTAAAATGTCTGTAAGAAATGGCAAAATGTACCTGGTTTTCTAGCTCTCTTAACCAGTTGTCAGATCCCCATAGATTTTCACTATGTTGTTGACAATTTAAGAGAACGCTAGGAACATTTTTGAGTGCAGCTGCAGTGAAAAAAACTCTGTTCGCAGGAAGAGAGAGCATTTTTTGAGAGACGGGTGTTGTTTCCCGCATAGCAGAAGCCCATACTATGGAATAAGTAATACTGAAAATAATTTTTGTCACACTTTGAGTTGTTTCAGAATGGTGAAACAGGAAGAAAGTCCCATGTGATTGCCCAGACTTTACTCAGTACCAAAACAAATCGAGCATTACTCTCAATTTTTCATGCTGTTTTTCTAAATCGAGTTTTTTAGCTGTCTTCAATTTGAGTTAGACAACTTTTCTGAAAATTATTTTCCAACATACCCAAATTCAGTTTTGAGTAAACCAACACTACTTAGCATCACAGAATAATTTAGGTCAGAAGGGATTTCGGATGTCAAGTCACTCAATTTAATGGTTGAATGTTAAAATGGCGCTCCATTCCCTAGGAGTTCAGTGTAAAAGCAGGCAAAACTTAACTCTGGAAGATTTAGATTGTGAGTCTTACAAGCTGCAGAAGAGATTTGGGAGATTCCCTGTGAAGAGGGACTTTATGCAAAAGCTTTGGGGTTTTTTCATTATTTTTTTTTTTTTTATCTTACAGAGTGGGAAGCTCAGTTTTGCTGAGCAGTGCAAGGCCAGGAGTTCCTAGAGAAATGATGTATTTCCAAAATACTCCACCTTTTTCAGATGTGATGGCAGGCTGGGCTGCAAGCCGTACTTTCCATGGCGTGTTTTGCCCTCAGGCACCCAGGTCTGACTGTTCAAGTGTGAACCCAACCCAAAATGTTTTCAAGCATGGAGGATTTGTCTTTTTCATTTTGATAGTTTATATACACCTAGAAATGTACTGGGAAAACACTTAAAAACAAAAAAGCAAAACCCCTTCAATACTATTCTGGAAAATGGTGATCAGGAGGAGCCCTCAGAGTCTGCGTGGACTTTCCAAGAATGAAAGTGATCACTTTTGGAGTCAGTGCAGTTACACAGGGGATGAATCTGTCTCCCCTTGTACATTTCCTTGATGATTTTGCTTGATGTGGTGCAGTGAACTAAAACTTGAAACTTGTAGAGCACCGTTCCCACTAATAGAAATATCTGCAGATTAATCAGGCTGTGGTACTTAACATTAAATCTTGCTTATTATAATTGACTGTTATGTCATGCTAATGAGATTCCTTTCAGTTTTACTGCCTGCATGCTGCTGATCCAGACAGCCAAGAGTTTTGGTATTATTTTATGCTCAACTATTCCTTACTGACTTTTTTTTTCCTTTTTTTTTGAGGGGGGGTGGTGCATCAGGAACAATAGACGACTTCTCTGTTGAATATCGTATCTGTATCTGAAACGAATACGAAAGGTGTGTGTTTAACCATATGAGGCTTCTGAGGCATCTTAGTTTTAATTAACAAAACCCAAACAGATCCTGAAAACAGCATTGTATCTTTGTTAAATATCCAAAATAAAAAATGTCTGGGAATAAGGACTGGGACATGGGGAAGGTGTTGGAAGGGTCAGATTTTTAGAGAAGGAAAAAAATAAAGCAGCAATGGCTTCTTTCCTTTCATTTCTGCTACTGTAAGCAGTTATAGAGAGTATAACTCTGGGAGTCCTGGTGGACAACAGGATGACCGTGAGCCAGCAATGTGCCCTGGTGGCCAAGAAGGCCGATGGCATCCTGGGGTGCATCAAGAAGAGTATGGCCAGCAGGGCGAGGGAGCCCCTGGTGAGGCTGCATCTGAAGCATTGTGTCCAGTTTTGGGCTCCCCAGTTCAAGAAGGACAGGGACAGGGTATGGCAAAGGGCTACAAAGATGATTAGGGGACTGGAACATCATTCTTATGAGGAAAGGCTGAGGCACTTGGGTCTTTTTAGTCTGGAGAAGAGAAGACTGAGGGGGGATCTTATCAATACTTATAAATACTTAAAGAGAGGGTGCCAGGAGGATGGGAACAGTCTTTTTTCAGTGGTGCCCAGTGACAGGACAAGAGGTAACGGGCACAAACTTGAACATAGGAAGTTCCATCTAAACATGAGGCAGAGCACTGGCACAGGCTGCCCTGAGAGGTGGTGGAGTCTCCGACTCTGGAGACATTCAACCCCCCCCAGGATGCCATCCTGTGCAACTTGCTGCAGGTGAACCTGCTCTGGCAGTGGGGTTGGACTAGTCGATCTCCAGAGGTCCCTTCCAACGCCTGTCATTCTGTGATTCTGTGAAAACATCCCAGTGATATAACAATATAACTAGCCAAATGTACTTTCTCTACTTCCCAACGGCCAAGCTTATCTACTCAGTGGAGACTTGACCCAGATGAGAATTACATCTCCCAGCGAAAACTTCAGGCCTTGAAATAAGCATTGAAGGAAGGCTGTTGGGATCATTAGCATTGAGAGGCCAGTCAACTTTCTGTCACTGCTCCCAAGCTGTGACCACCCATACTTTGAATTTACCTGTTTTGCTATAGTTTTCCATGGACATAATCTAACTGCTCATCCCACAGTGAGAAAATGAGTTGGGGAGACTTCATCTGCACAGGCATGTTTCTGCTTAGAATGCAAAGTGAACATAGTTCTTTGAGGAGAGAGATGAGCTTAGCGTCCAGATGACTTTTTTTTTAATACTTCTATTTTTAAGACAGATCTCAATTGAGAATAAATGTTAAAGCCATGTTGAACTTGATAGATTTATCCTATCTTACACTAGCAACGTACCTAGCTAATTAGTACAGTGTTCTGCATATTTATCTCGGTGTGAAAGCAGCTTTGACCCATTCACAAGCCATGTAGATGCTGTAGCTCCAAGGCCTAAGCATATAGTCCTGAGCAGCAGGAGTGACTAACCTCCGCTTAAGAAACCTCCCTTAGGCCTGAAGTGGTGGTTTTCCCGCTTCTGCCAAAACAGCAAGCCATCTGCAGAGGTAAATAAGTGTTGGCGTCCTTATCAGTTATTTACAGATGGCTTAAATAGTAGCAGCAATGAGAGGCATTCAGTCTGGATGCCATAGTGTTGAACAGTGATTTGTTGGGGTTTTCGCTTAAAAAAAAAAAAAAAAAAAAAAAAAAATAAAAAAAAAGACCCCACCCCCAC
>NW_009648242.1:1396126-1396413 GCF_000708025.1 Charadrius vociferus | reverse complement strand
AAAAAAAAAAAAAAAAGAAATTAAGAAAATGAACCCACCACCATCGGTCTAGAGTGGGCCCCAAGATTTCTGGCCTTGGAGAACTGGCAGGCTTAGGAGGGTGAGGAGCGCCAGCAGTTACAGGCGCTGAGCAGAGACATTTCTTGCAGACATCAGACCAGTTTGAAGGAACCACGGTTTGAATCTCTGCTAGCCTTCATTGTAGGTACAGAAACTACTTACCAAGTGAACAGACTGACCCGGGCTGCCCTAAGGGATAGACTGCAAACTGAGGGCAGCGAATTCAC
>NW_009648242.1:1375952-1396069 GCF_000708025.1 Charadrius vociferus | reverse complement strand
TCCGTCCCTCATGTAGGTTGCCCAGAAATTTGTTTTGTAGGAGAAGTGATTAACTGCCAGTCAGCCCTGCACATGTTCATCTTTTTATTTCTGATGCATAACTTTTCAGGAGAACAGTGTTGGTTTTTTTTACAGCCATTAAAATTGACCTGTTGTTTTCAAGTCTCTGAGACCCGTGAGTCATTTTGGAGTGATTTTGACCTGTTTTGTATCTGAGCTTTCTTGCTTACAAGCTGCTTTTCCCTGAAGAAGTCCTGTTAGAATTGCTGCACTTGCAACCCTGCTTCTGTTGCTTATGTGACTCTGTGTCCCCAGGAGTCACGCTCTGCTGAAACAGAGCTGTTTCTCTGCTCTCTGGTTGTAAAGTCCATGGTGTCATTTCAGAAACTGTATTTAAAAATGGGATTAAAATCGGTGGGGTTAAGGCTTACTTTTTCCAAACTATTTTTGTTTTGTTTGTTTGCTAATGTGGCCTGCTGGACACATCTTAAAGGGGGCTGCCTTTAAAAAATTTCTCACCCCTTGCTTTTGAAAATCTTCAGTGCACTTCAAGCTAGGCCCCCATAGTTGCTAGTCATATTTGAAAGCTTGGACCTTTGGATTGGCCTTTTTTTGTTTGTTTTCCTTTTAAAATCATATTTCTTTGAGACCTCAAGGGAAAGGCAAATTAATCATAATCTGGTGACATTCCATTAAGGAAACAGAATTCTTTTTGAAGTCTCTACACAATTATTACAGGGAAACTTTCATCGTGTCAAAACCTCAGAGATTAAATGTGTAAGACAGTGAAAAACAACCTGTTTCAAGAACGCAACAAAATACTACGTTTGATTATGAACTAGTTTGCGATATACTTTCTTCTCCTTAAAACAGATGCAAATTATCTAGAATGGGGTATTGCGTTAGTAGACAAAAGGTGTGTGTCTTCGTTTCTCAGGCCAACTTTCTGCGTTATGTGAAAGTCCATGTTTGCCTAAGAGTGTAGGTGTGGTGCCTTCCTTGTGCTCCCAGCGTCCGTAGGCTGTAATCGGCAAAGCACTGGAGAAGGAAACTCATTACAACTCATGTTGGAAACTGAAACAGTAGCTCAGGGGAGGGGGGTATCGAGTTCTGCACTGAGTTTGGCACCAAAGGACGGCAAGGAGGTAGTGAGCGTGGCTGGTGCTCAGAGTGTTTGAAGGGAGGGGACAGGTTGCTGCTGGCTTGCTTCCATCTCATTCCCCCAAGCCGGCAGTAGTATAGCTGACAGCCATCTCAAACGGAGAGTGGTAACACACCGTCACTCGGCCTTATTTAGGGCTAGGGAGAGAGAAATGCTGTGTTTATAACTCCTAATACAGGCCTGTTCTTTTCCATATGCCGGCTGGTCTTTTTTTTTTTTTTTGAGAGAGAAACTGAGAGAATATACGTTCTCTGAGCAACGCGCTTGCCATTTGGGGGGCCAAAACAGGACACGTTCCCTGCATCTGAATGGGGTGGCAGTTCCCTCGGTTAAGGCCTTTGCTTCAACCAGCCTGGAAAAGGAGAGTCCAGAATGCATGTAAGCTGTTGCATTTTTATCAAAGCAGCAGTGACTTTCTGACAGCTGTAGGTTTACCTTTTTGCGTGTGTCCCAGCAACGCAGATCTCCATCTCTTGTAATAAAATGCCTGGTTGCCACAGGAAGAAAGAACTGGGCACCAGTTGAAACTCCGCAGGAATATTTTCGTTGGCTTTACTGGGCAGGATCTAGAAGTCTACAATCATTACTTCAAACTGAAATTGCGTTCTGGCAACATATAATTGAATGCAGACCTGAGCACTCTTGAGATGATAATGAACTGCAAAAGCTTGAGGTACTAGATTATGATGCCAGCTCTTGTGGTAGGCATCAATTTATCAATTGTCTTGATATAAATGAGTATCGCATACCATGCTAAAATTGTGCTTCTGCAGCAAATCAAAGCTAAACAGCAGGATTCATGTATAGATACATAAATCGTAGATATGCTTAGCAATGCTCCCCCCACCATTTTTCCCTGTTTCACAGGGACAGTGAGGTTGTTAATCGTTGCTAGGAAGAAGCTTTTAAAAAAGAGACAAAAAAGCCAAGGAAGGTATCAACAATCCAGTGTTCAAAGTGAAAAGTGGTTACTGACAGGAGTCCTGTCTTATTTAAGCCACTTCAAAGTGTGTTACTTAGAAGAAGAGAGTGGTGGATGGCAGCTGTGTTGCTAGATGGCATCTGCTGTACCACAGAGCATGCCTTTTGGCGGGTTAGGTGAGATTCTGTGTGCGGGAAGAGGTACATTTTTAAGCCTGACTGGGGCTTCAGGTCTCTTTTTGGTGAGGAAAGCAGGTATCCACAAAGGGGCAAGAGGCAGTCTGCAGTGCCGAGCATGCCCCGGAGGGGCTCGGCAGCTGCTGGCGCTGCAGGGAAGTCGTGCAGGACTTGGGCATAGGCTGCTTACCCTGGTATTGTTTCTGCTTGTCTTTGAAATGAAAGTACTGCTTTACAGTTTCTAACGTCCCCCACCACATAATATGTTCCCTGTGAAATGTAATGGAAAGTTACTGCTGTAATTAACTCATTGATTGTTTAAAACAATTCCTAATTGTACCTGGCTGGAAAGCTGGGAGGATCTCACTGTCACTAATGTGACTGGATAATTATAGATTTTTCTTTTCATATTTTTCTCTGTAAAGCATGTTTTCTTTGCAGGAGCTTTTATTTCTGGCCAGCTAACTTTCAGTTCCTGTGAATGGCAGATGCAGGCTAGCAGTCAGCCCTGGGGCAGCAAATGGGACGAAGATATTTCAGACCTGGATAACTCTGCTCCCTTAAGGACACTCTAGGCAAACAATGTATTCATTTTTGTATGTAATGGATGGAGGCTACTACAAAGCTGTGAAAAACAAAGGTGTGTGCAATAGCAAAAAAGTCTATGCCCAGGAAACATCATCTTTGGGAGGCTTCTTCTGAGTGCCAGAATATGGTTCAGTTGTTCTTTTTTAGAAGAGGAAAGAAATAAAGAAAACAAATATCCTGGAAAGCCACCTCTGAGATGCTGCTTTTGCATCTTGGCATAAGAGCCTGTACACAGCCTGCCACAACCCACGCACATTCAGTATTTCTTTTCAATAGGCAGCGCCGTTGCTAGCCATTACCACAAATCCTGGGGAAGCTGGCAAACATCAGCTCTTTCATCTTCTGCTTCTCACAGCCAGTTAACAGTGTGTCTGCATGGCACAACGTGTTAGCACAGTACTTCTTCTAGATAATAGGTTATGCTCCACGCATCCCTGTGCAGCAATGCATTGCTCTCTCTGGATATGTCTCTTTTAAAGCAAATGCAGGTCCTGGGCCTTGGAGCAGTAGCAACTTGCAGCCACTTCTTGCAAAGATGTCGGGAGGCTTTTTGAGTGAATGTGTCCACAAGGACTGACTGCACCCACCATAAAAAGCATGCTACTCGCTTTTGATGTCTGTCTTGCAGCTCTGTCTCAGACATCCCATCAATTTGTGCAAACCATTTCTGTATCTCAGTTATTTATCCCCAAAATAAGTACCTGTTTGTCTGTCTGTAACGGATCAGAGACTCTTTCTGAGTCTTTACTATAGTGACTAGCCCTCATATCTTTTCTGAGGCTTCCAGGACTTATTATGCTACAATTATAAGTAGTAATATTTTCTGTGGGGACTCTGTGTTTGTTTATGCAATTTAGCTACACTTTAGGTATTGGTGTATCTTGAGAGATTTTGCCATTTCAGTGATGCCCTAATAATCACCGCTGTAATGGGCTCATGCTACTTAAGGAATGAATTCACCTATCCTTGCTCGAACTGAGTAGTGTATTTTCCTCACTCTGCATCCATAAAATAATATTAATGTCTAAAGCAAGACATATAGGAGGCCTTCTTTACATAGTATAAACTTGAACTTCCCATAGCGTGGCCAGAGGGGTTATGAGTGGGTTTTTTTCTTTGAAAATGACATCTGTAGGCATGGGTTCACTTGCCTCATACTGAGCAATGCAAAAGACATTACACAGTAATATTTGCATCTGTTTGCATCCAGTTTGACATGGCAGGGGAGTTTAATTCTGCATAAATCTGGGCATTAACTTTATAGTAGTTATTTCAGAGCTTTATGGGGGACGGCAAAGCTGCTGAAGAGTTGACAGAGATTCAGTAGGATGTTCTTCTCATAAGACAAGGCCAAAGTGAAATTTCAGTGTATATATAAGGAGAGTTATCAAACAGAAATCAGTCTGGGACATCTGTTTTAGGAAAGGCCTCAAAATACTGCGGTAAAGGAAAACATTTTTGAGGAATGAAGTGTGCCTGCCTTGGTTGTTTGCTTTTCCGGGTGAATGGAATCAGGGCGTAGCCTCAGAGCCTTTGACGTTCTCAAACCTTCAGGCTGAGAATGCAGCAGCAGTCGGGGCCTATTGGGCACACGTGAAATGTTCTTCAGTTGCATTTTTTTCCATGCGAGGAAGGGGGGTGGAGTGTGCTTGTATAATATCTTATGGCCAGGATTTGGTAGTATTAGGTTTTTCCCAAGAAGGTGTATTCTCCAAAGATGTCCAGTTTGACTTAGTTGAATGCATCTAAAAGACAAAATCTGTTCAATGCTTATTTAAATAATTCTTCACCAGCTTAGTGGGTTGGAACTACTCCTCCCATTTTCATTTCAATTCTGAAATCAACGACTCCCTTTAAAAAGCCTAAGAAGCAATGAAGATTAATTTCCTTAGCTTAGATCTGAATCTAGCCTTAAAAATACTGTTTGTTTCAATCTAGCTCTGAAAAGATAAAAGTGGAGGAAGGTAAGAATAAATTCTAAAACTTTCTGACCATATACCTACATCTAAATTCTGTATTTGGATCAAAAATCAGTGCCAGTGACCAGAAATTAAGATTTTAATGCTCTGCTCCGAGAAACTACCTCAAGTAGAATGAGAGAAAAAAAATAATTAATTTTTAACCAGGGAAGTAGTGCAGGAGATGGTTTTGCAAAATGGCATTGATCAGAACTGTAATTAAATGGCATCTTAAAGAAATGAAGAGAAGCTCAGCATAGATTTAGTTTTTAAAGAAAGCTGGATTTAGAGTGCTCCAGATGTTTTGCTTAGAATAAGCTTCATTGACCTGGAATGTGAAATTGTGCCAGCGTACTCACTGGAGCATTGTTAATGCCTCTGGTTGGGTTTGTTTCAGGATCTTTAGTTTGAATTTCAATGTATTTCATTCTGTGAGCACAGTGATCTACAGAGAAAGTCTAATCTATGGAGATTAAAATTATAAAGGTATACCAAGCATCCAAACACAAAGCTTTGTATTGTGGCTTTTCCGTATTCATTTTTGGTTTGAACTAGGTCATCCCCAGTGTGTAGATCCATTGTTTCCTGAAAACCTATATTTACAAGTCTTGCATTATCAAAAATCTTTATTAGGACAACTGTGTTTGAAGAATATTTTCACATTTTTAAAAGGCCTGTGTCTTGTCGGATCTGTCATCCAGGCACCTTTTGTAGCCAAAGACAGCAGAAGGCGATGCCTGAAACAATTGAAACATTACCAAAAAAACCTCTGTAATCATCATTAAAATTATACTTAAACGATATTTTCTTTGTGTTCACCCTATGTACTTTTTTTACTGCCCATCCTCCTAACCAGTAGACAATCAGAAGTTACTCATTTACAGAATGTTGGCAAACAGTTTTAAACCCTTAGGACCAAAAGATACTGATATTACAGTGTCTTTCATCTCAAACAGTGCCATGCTTCTTGTCAACAGAGGCAAGTGAGTCAGGCTTGCAGCACCTCCTGTGTCTACTGATGCATGGAAGACCCACCCTAAACTTTAAAAGAATCTATTATGCACAGGCAAAGTGCATTTTCTGAATTGCTTCTGTGAAGCAGTTGAACTCTGTGTTCTAGATCGGAATGACCACATTCAATTTCAAAACCTGTGAACAAAAACAAAGGTCATGGGCATTGTCCTTCACATCTCAGGATCCTCAGGACCATAAGTCTTCCTTGCTTTTTCCCAAAAGCTAGCGTTCTCTTCGTAACTGTCCCTGGATGATACATCATCTTGTCAAACCTAGCATCATCAGCTCTGAAACTGGACGGCTGTAAGCCTTTGAATGTCCTGGGGCTATGCATTAGAAATCTTGATGTTTGTAGAAAGGTCCCAATGTCATCATTACTGTGCAGCAAAAATGCTTTGTTACATGCTCAGAGTCAAATATGTCAGGAGATAAAATGTAAAGATAATAGATTTATTCAATTCATGGGCTTTTAACAATGGAAGAGAACATCAGAAAGGTAAGGTAGCAGAACACGGTAGTGTGTGTGAGAGTAAAGAAGTTCCTTGATTGCTCTAGCACCTCAGCTAGCTCCTAATTTCTTTTCCTGAATCAAGCTGCAATCCTTCCCTCTTCCTTTGTTGTCCAAACTGCCCGCTTCTCTGTGTTCTCCTCAGAGGATGGGAAGAAGACCCAGAAAGAAATGAAGAAAAAGAGATCACCTTCTCCTGTGCCATGCACAGCTAGACTCCCTTTGTCTCTCCTTACAAAGCTGTGCTTAGTTCTTTCTAGCTATGGGGAGTTTTCCTTCCACCTCCTCCCCTCGGATGCTTTGATTAATATTATTTGGTTGTACCTGAATTAGCCCGTTCCTGCCTTGGACGCATTCACAAGTCCTGAAGACCTACTCCTAAACTCCATGCCTCAAACTTCTTATAACTATTTTAACTTTGAGAGAATTGTCAAAATACAAAATCTGATTGTATGGACTGCGCAGCCTAGAATGGGGAACCGAAGATTGGTTAACCTCCCATCCGCTCTCCTCCACACCGTTGGTTTTGTGGTAGTCATTCTATGGACCCAAGGAAAACCGTGTTCAAAAAGTGCGCAAAGTCCAGTTACTCAACGTGATTATACTGCTGCAAATGCCTAGTGTGATCCCATTGCGCAGACTCGGAGTAGAACACGCAGCAGAGTAGCACTGCTTAGTAGTGTGCTAGATGAAGCACTATGGTGTGTGGTATTTTAAATCCATGCTAGGTCAGTGCCAATGACAATGGACTACATCAGTATAACCCCACTGATGGGTCAGGTCACTGCAGTTTCTCTGGGGTGTCTGTGTATTAGCTCCCTGTCTCTTGACCTTGTTTTGTTTCTTTTCTTCTCCCAGGCTCAACTTAATTTCCTAGATTCCTCCTCTCCATCTTAACTACCTCTTTTTGGCTCCTTAACTAAGTCTTCATTCTCCACTACCTCTAACCTCTTTGCTTCTTGCGTACTTCATTTAATATTCCCAAAATGTCAAAACCAGAGGATTCGTAATTCTGAGTTGCTGAAAATACCTGGTAAGGAGCTGAACTACAAGTTGTGGCTTGCAAATACCAGTGCTTCTCTGACAGTAACCCAGTAGAAGAGGCAGTTGTCCATTGTGTGAAGATAATGTTGTTTATAGCTCTTGCTAGCAAGCCAGAAGCTGATGCCGTTGCTTGGTACTAACACGCCTTCTCTTTCTCACTGAGGGGATTTGTGAGAGCAGAAGCAGACTCTTAAAAGATGCTGATGAACATGGTGGCTAGTAAAGGGCACCTTATGTTCTTTGCTTCTTTATATAGACTGCAGTTTTGCCCGACAGGCACTGTGCAATTTCTAAATGCCCAGGCAGGAAGAACTGGCTTGTAATTGAATGTAGATTCAAATAAAGCTCTGGCACATACTTTCTGTAAGGCATTGGACAAGCTATGCCATCTTTCTCTTTGTCATATTTAAATTATACTTTTACAGTTGTATCTAGTTGAATCCTAACCTTTTCAAGGCTGGGCTGTTTGAACAGTACCTTGTATAAAGCACCTCCTCATGCAAGTTGAGGTGCTTATTACGGATAATTACTTATGAATAAGCCTTTGTCCCAGAGAGCTTACAAGAGACCAAGCTCATTCCACACAGCCTGATGAAATAAATCAGATGGCATTCACGTTCAGTTGGTACTGACTTGACCTGAATTCAACCTGTCTGATATAAAGATGAAAATCTTTCCATATCATTATAAAACCCCTTCAACCATTCATCATGTCTAATTGCTAACTTCGTTATCCCCTAGCTAAGCAGCAAGCCAACAATTCATAATAGCTTTATAATAAGCTGCTTCGTTCTCTACAACCCATATTCTTTGTTTTCTCACCTTCTTTGCTTTTAAGTCCTGCTTTGGTCAGAAGAACAACAGAAAGAGCAAAGCAAACACTTGTTCTCCATTACTGGTGCCTGAGCTTCTACTCAGAGGCCAGATTGGCCTCGCAGAATTCCTGCTCTTCTCCCATGTGAAGCCACAGCTAGTGCCCTAAATTGTTGGGGCCTGGCAGCCTTTCCATTTCCCCCTCTGTGTGTTTCTGTGCAGACATCAACAGAGTGGTGCCTCAGGCAGCCAGAGCAGCCCTTTGTCATCTGATACTTGCTGTGTTGCCCAGGATATTTGTCTTCTGGCAACCAGATTGTGGAGGTGACATTCCTTCAGGTGGAGGTGGTTAGGAAGTGATGGAGGAACCTCTATCGCAAAAGGTTACAAGGCATAATCACAAAATGTGCATAGTCCAGGATTTCTCAAAGTGTCTAGAAAAATGGCAAAGTATGGCCAGGAAAAAAATTGCAAACAAAACAGTGCCTTGATATGAAAAGCTTATTTGCAGCTTATAGCGCATGAGATCTCTCAAGAAGAGAAGCTGCAGGTCCCATGAAGAAGAAAGCCAAAAGGCTTCCCTGGAGAAAACTGAAAAGCTGTGTATATTCCCATGAGCACAACTCGCCAGCTTCTTACTGAAGGGCTGTAGTGTAGTCACATCCCACTCAAATATCTCATCTGAGTGGTTGAAAGCTGTTAACCTGACAAGCAAGCAACTCTTTGGCCCTAGACTACTACCCGTGAGCTACTTTTTGGCCTTAGACTGCCTTTGGTTGTTAGCACAAAGGTGTACAAGTCAGAGGAAGATGTTATTGACTGAATGTTTTATAATCACAGAATAATTTAGGTTGGATAGGACCTCCAGAGCTCAAAGCAGGTCTAGTTAGATCAGATTGCTTGGGAACTTACCCATTCCAGCCTTGAAAACCAACAGAGATGGAGATTTTACAGCCTCCCTGGGCAACTTGGTCTTATGCTTGGTTGCAAGTAATTACTGCAGTAATTAGTCTTACCTTTAAGCTTTAACCTGTTGTGGGGAGGGGAAAATATCTTTATGCAGAAGTGCTTGCTTCAGTGTAAGCATCACAAGCGAATGCAAACTATGTTGTCTCCTGAATCTTCTCTCAGCGTGATCTTTAAATACTGCTTATGAACCGTACGTTCTTAGTTGTTCATGGTGATGTAAGGAACATAGACGTGTTTGGCCTCTTAGTATACATTTTGTTGATAGATTCCAGTCATAACCCATAAAGTGATTGAAAGTTTCCATCTGCTATTGGCCTCATGATGCTCTTAGAGCCTTACCAAAGTCTTGAAGCACCAAAGTCTTGAAGCTGGGATGCTTTAAGCTCGGAGGATTACTGCACTAGAGAAAACTTGAAGATCATTAGGACGAAAAGTCTGTTGAAATGTCAGAGTGCATTGTATACTGCAGTCCTGAGCTTTGCTGGGGCCCCTTGGAATTTCTGTAATACAAAGTAATAAAAAAGATCTGCAGTGGGTTTTACCAGTATTTTGCTGCATTTCCTCCTCTGTGAATGACATGCATATTGTACTGCAGACTTTCTGCTTCAGCCTTCAGTCACACGTTCTTCTCTGGTTCAGGCCTGTGGTAAAAGCAAAATCTTGCTTTTTGCGCTACCTCCACCTTTGTGCCCTAGAGATTTAGGTTTTGGCGGGCAGGCATTATGGATCACACAGGTGAAGCAGCTGGATCCATAAAACCTCAAAGAAACCCCAGATGTTAGGAGTAAGTTCTTATTTCTTACGAATAAATTACACACATGATGGCTAAGATTTCAAAGAGTATAGGTATATAGTTATACATTATGACAATGCATCATTGAGAAAGCTGTGTTAGATTTTAGCTGTTAATATTTCCTCCTCTTACAAAAGGCCCTGAAAAATTACTAAAATCTAGTCTGGATCTTGAGGCTTTGTAATTATCCAATGGGCAGATGTTAAAGAGCTCAGCAAATTTCACATTAAAATATGTTCCAGGATTTTGGCAAAAACTGATTATACAGCTATTTCTTCAGATCTTTTAGCACACTGCAGCCTCTTTTGTTGACTTCTATTCAAGGTTTTAAAGAGGCAAACAATGCTTAATATGGCCTTTTGTCAGCAAGATCTGTTGATGGCACGTGTATCGTCTGTTGGTGTTGTAGAGACTACACCATGTTATGTTAAGCTCTGGGGACTTTAGGGGGATGATGACGTGAGACTGATGCAAAGCCAAACTTTTCCCTCTATGCTTTGCACATCATACCAGTCCACAGTGAAAGTATAAGCAGCAACTAAGGGGTAGGAATCTGACGATGAAAAATGTCTGGGCTGCAGTAGAGATAACAGGGGCTAAAAGGAGTAGAAGAATAATCCTTTTTTGCTGCTTTTCACTGGAGAAAGTGAAAGTCTCCTCATGCAGATTTCTGTGCTATTCAGAGGAGCCTGTGTTTATGCTGAAGGAGGAAAAGACTGAAAAAGATGCTCATTATATTGTCAGAAGCTCGCTTCATTTCAGTACTGCGAGCTGCTAGCTCACTGGGAGATATGTATAGACACTGCGTGCTATTCCTAGGGATTTGTGTTGCCTTTTTTTTTCTAATTTGAGAAAAATGTGAGTGCTTATTGAAGTGAGGAGATTGACAGTGTGCGCTGCTGTCGGGCCCAGTGGAGGCAGATGCTTATGAAAGCTTCCCCCTGCAGCTTTGCCATTGTATGTACCTGAATTGTGCTTTGCAGCTGCCCCGATACTCCTGGTTCCTGCACTGTTTGTGTGGAATTACAAAGTGCTTTTCAGCGGTGGGGAAGCCTCTGAAGATTGGGAGGGTCTGTCAGTCCAAAGGCACCCTGAAAGTTTAAATGTCTATTTACAGCTTTCCTAATCTTCTCTCTTTTCCTCCTCCTTCCCTTTATCTGCATTCTCTTCCTACTGAAGGTTACTTCCCTTCACCTCGTTCCCTCCTGAATCTCTGCATGCCTGCCTACTCATTTGTAGCTCCATTAGACCCCATGAATATTCAGCTTTCTCCTTCAGCTCAGCCTCTCATCCTCTATCTGAGCTTAGAATCATAGAATGGTTTCGGTTGGAAGGGACCTTGAAGATCATTGATTTCCAACCCCCCTGCCATAGGCAGGGACACCTCCCACTAGACCAAGTTGCTCAGGGTTTGACTTTACTGGACTTGCCATCTGGCTTTCCCCACACATCCATCTTCCAAAGCTTTTATGACTTTCTCAGGTTGCTGAGAAAACGGTGCTGGAAACCACAGGAACCATAGTGAGCCCTTAAACTGAAATGAAAACTCATTAGTCCTGTGTGGCTGACCCCATGGCCCACAAGAGACTTGGCAAGTCCTGGGCCATCAGCCTGGAAAGTTTGGGTAAGAGTGTAAAACCACGTTACTGCAAATGAGCTCTTTGGGGCTAAGTCTGCAAAGCTTACTCTTCATCATTTGCCCTTTTTTTGTGTGTGTGAAAGTGTTCCCTAAACAAGTGTGCTTCATGCACAGTCATATCCCTGACCTTCAAGTAAACTGTTCTGAACTACAAGTAACAGACTTAATGTGAGTCATTTATAAAGGCAAAAAATCCAGTCATCCCTATTATGTGCTGATCCTAACTTTGTCTGCTATAGGCTGGTGATCTCAGTAGCCAGTAGAGACTTTCTGAGGAAATAGCTATCAATTTAATTGCTTTGAAATAAATCTTTTGGTCTGTCTAGCAATTTCAAGACATGCTCTTACTTATTTTGGATGTATTACTTCGCCAAAGATTCCTGCAGTCTGATCCTTCTCCATAATTTCGGCTTGAGAAGCAACAATAAAAGCAAGGATTATCAGCCGGAAGCGTTAGTCCGTGTATATTCTTAGGAAAGCCATGCTACTCGATATCATCAGGAATTAATTTGATTAGTCATGTAGACAGAAGTGCGGGGGCAATTTGTGCTGAGAGCAATGCTTGTGCAAGCTGATTGACTTCATTGCAATTGCCTGTGATGGAAAGTTCAGTTTGACCTATTTTCTTAAATTTTCCTTAAAGCCAGATGACTCAGACCTTTCTGGAGACGGGGCAGACAGAGCACTGTGCATGGCTCAGTCCTTGAGTGCCTGTGACAAGGAATGGAAAGTCTTAGACTTCTGGGATTTCATGATATTCATGTCTATCCCACACACTGTAAAAGAAATAGAGTTTCAGGATATCCCAAGTGGCAGATCTTGAAAGACTTGAGTTTTTCTCAGATGTCTCAAGTTGATCACCCAAGGTTTTCAGGCACTAGCAATTACGAGTAGATTTCTCAGCAGCGTTTCTTTTATTCCCATGTTGATAGATGTGCAATTCTTGAGAAAATAGTGAGAAAACCAGTGGCATCCTGAAAGATGATGACTGTGACCTGCTTTACTGAGCTTTCTTTACATGCAAAAGTCTCCAGAAATGGCTGTTCCAAGTTGTCGATTTGTCACAAACACGAAACTTGATCGATTCCACAGAGTTTCAAGTTTCTTTGTTGCATGTTGCAAACTCAGGGCTTCTGCTGTTATTTCCATGTTATTTTAAGGTAAACATTTGATTTTGTTCAAATTAATGTTCTTGTTATGAAACAGTTGCAATGCACATCTCTGGAACCCTCCAATTGCCTTCTTTGCTTTGCTTTTCAGACAAGTAGTTTTACTTAGAGCCAACAAAAACACAAGTGCCTAGTGTCTGTATCTGTAGGAAGAGGTATGAAACTAACCCACAATGTGGGAGCAGTTCTGCCTGTTTGCCACCCAGAGGTGGCCAGTACTTGACTTTATTTACTCCGAGGGTTTGGAGTGCTCCTCTGGACCTTCTCCCTCCCTTTTTCATGGCTAGGAGCATTTCTGACAAGAATAAGTCACATTCAGTTTTTCCCCCAGGGGCTTGCTAGACATACAGATATGCACACAGGCACACTCTGCCTTCTCTCACTGAGCTTTTTTTAGCGTGCTGTGGGGGAACATAAGCTAGTGAGGAATTATAGATGCAGCCATATAACTGATAGTGGGTTTGGGATTTTTTTTTTATATTTTTCTGCCCCTATATATAGGATGGGTCTGGTTTTGGTGGGAGGAAAGCAGAAGGTACAGAGCTGGCTGTTTGTTTATGAGCAGAAGGAAAAAGGTATTGGGGAGGTGGTAGGGTGTCAAAATCCCCAGTGTGTATTGGACTTTATTCTTTATATTTATGCTACATGTTGTGAGTCTCCAAGTCACCAGTGCTATTGTGTTTTGGTATACGTTATGATGTGCAGAACTTGATTCAGGTTCCTCCTTGATTTCAGTCTCGTAATTGCACCAAGGTTTTTGGAACTACTTTTTGTTAACTTCAAGATTGCAGCTATATCTAAACTGAAGGTGCAGGGGTGCTACTGAGGCTAAATTCATGCCTCTGCTCTGGCCAGTGTCTGTTATTACGGTAAAAAAAGTTGTAGGCTTCCATTCCTCTGAAAAGGCAGTTATGCAGGATCTGCAAAGTGCTCCAAACAGATCACTGAAACCCCAGGGCGTGCAACATCTAAATGAGATACAAAAATTCAGAGTGGATTTTCTAAGATGGAAGCTGATGACTTTGTTAGGACTGTAGTGACTAGTGGCTCTGGTGCTAGGACTTGCAGTGACTTTGCTAGAGCTAAAACTTCACCTATAATTTCAGCATAAAGATTGTCTTTTCCTTTGAGCGTCATCTAATACTAGTGGTTGCTTGCTCAGCTATTTTACAAATCCAGACTCCACACTGGTTCATTGCTGGTATTTAGCCTTAGCTTCATCAGGACTTTGTGCATTAATTACACATATATGTTTGGCCATTCAAATGGCAGCTCAGCAGTTTTATGTCTGTCCTGCTGGGTAGGATGACATCTTCCTTTTTATCCTTAGAAGTCCTTTACCGTCAGCAATTCTTCACACTTGCAGCAAACAGGTGTTTCTAAGCTTATGTGTTCTTTGTGTGTAACCTTTTCTGTTCATTTTTATCACACCATATGGTATCACATTGAAATAAAGCAGGGCTTCTCCTAAATAAGGAGAGAACTCCATCATGGTAAAGCGTTCACATGGGATGCGGAGAGCCCTGCAAGTAGAGCAAGAATGAGCCATGTGATGCTTCAGCAGCATTGCTGGATGTAGGAAGGCCAGGAAAGGGCATTTTCTTTCCTTTCTTCTCCCTTCAGTTTCCTTTTGTTTGTGCGGCGCTCATCACCTGGCTCTCTTGGGCTCATGACTGCGAAGAGTAGCTGGGATTGTTGCTTAAGAATGTGTTTATCGCTGCAGAACTAAAAAGGTCATGTTCTATTTTGGCCTGCAGGAGTCTCAGGCTGATTCTCCCTCCTCCATGCCCTCCCAGTTTTGCTGATGTGCCATGCAGTAAGCAGAAATACGTGGAAATACGGTCAGCCTAGCACCCTGGAGCCCCTGCCATGGGCCAGAGTCCTGCTGCGCTAATTGCATAGTAAACAGAAAATACTTGGGTATCCAGGTTTGAGTTGTGGCTTGCAAGTAGAAGGATGCTGGGTTGGAGCAGGTCCAGAGGAGGGCCACAAGAACAATCAGAGAGGTGGAATACCTCTCCTATGAGGACAGGCTGAGATAATTGGGACTGTTCAGCCTGGAGAAGAGAAGGCTCCAGGGAGACCTGATTGCAATCTTTCAGTACTTAAAAGGGACCTACAGGAAAGATGGGGACAAACTTTTTAGCAGGGCCTGTTGCGATAGGCCAAGGGGTAATGGCTTTAAACTCAAAGAGGGTAAATTCAGACTAGATATCAGGAAGAAAGTGTTTACAATGAAGGTGGTGAAACGCTGGAACAGGTTGCCCACAGAGGTGGTAGATGCCCCATCCCTGGAAACATTCAAGGTCAGGTTGGACGGGGCTCTGAGCAACCTGATCTAGTTGAAGATGTCCCTGCTCGTTGCAGGGGAGGTTGGACTAGGTGACCTTTTCAGGTCCCTTTCAACCCAAACTATTCCCTGATTCTGTGTTCCACCTGGTAATAAACTCCTTTGGCAAATGTCAGCTGTCCTGAGGTGGCTTTTGGGGCATTTTTTGCCAGTGAATAGAAGATGCCACCGAAGGGGGTACTGTGTTAGTGGCTGATTCCTCTGTTGTAGTCAGTGGATCAAATTGTACATATTTTCCTCTTCACTGCGAGTTGATCAGTTTGTTTCAGTATGTGTAGTACAACATCAATGTATGCATTAATCACTACAGCAGCTGGTAATTAGTTAATTTATCTTTTATCTTTTTTTTTTTTTTTTAATTCTCACTGGGATTCATAGTACAGTGGGCAGAGGAAACAGGAAGGAAAGGAAAATATTTAGAAAAAAATGCCAAGTACAGGGGCATCCCTGCAAAAACATCACCGCCTAGATAGACTGTAAAACAAATGAATCATGGTGTTTTGGTTAGAAAGACTAAATTTCTGAGAAGAAGTGATGCTGCCTTGTTAGACTTGGATTTGTCTAGCATTTTCACCTGGACAGTGCCATTCTCTTAGCCACAGCTTCTTCAGGAAAACGCTACAGCTCTCGAAGACAATCTTTGTATTGAAGAAACATGGCTGAGAAGGCTTCCACGTGATTCCTGATGTCCACTTATTTGTGCTGGAAGCAGGAGGGAGCCCGTCCTGCCCGCACAGAAACCTCCGTGCTGTTCAGCTGAGAGGGGCTTAGGGCAGACTTAAGGGGTGTCCTGACTGGCACTGGGCATTTGCACAGTGCCACAGCTTGGAGAAAGAAGTAAGAGGAAACGTTCTTTTCAGTGGTGTGGAGGATGCAGCCAAAAGATTGCCTGCTTTTGGCTGCTTTGTTCCAGCGTCACTTTTTGCTTTCACAGAGGTAGTTTGAGGGCACAGTGTCTTAAATAAGGCTCTCAGCCAGGTGATCTGTGACAGGGGAAGCATGGTCCAGGGAAAAAAAATGGAAAGACAGGAGCCTTAAAGATTTTGACGCAGATATGAATCTATATCTCAGTAGTCATCTATTTAAAGGGAATGCTGCTTTCGTCTCTTCTTTATGGACAATGGAAATGGCACTCTCCTTAATAGCAACGGCTGTGGCAGGGGGAGGACAGACACTGAAGGTACAAATGGTTTCCCAAGCTTATACAAGAAGCGAATGTGGGCTGGGACTAGGATGCAAGTTTGTTGATTCACTGTCAAATAACCAACTGTCTGACATCCTCTTCATTGATTTTGTTGTCCACTGTGCAATAAAATTATGCCAAGGTTTGTAGCCATGTATTGAGGCAGTGAAAGAGTTATTACGTGCTTTTTTTTTTTACTTATCTTTAAAAACAAGGCGAAGCAAGTAATTTTCTGCAGGAATACTGTAGTACGTTCATTTTACATTATTTGTCCTGGAACTGATTAGCAGCGGCAGCTTTCACCATAATTACACGATCATAATTAAACATATTTTTGTTTTATGAGCTGTGGCAAATTCAGATTCTCTATAAGGCGGCTCTTAGGAATGAAGGCAATTTGCATGTTATAGCGAAGTGCATGTTACAAGAGACATACTAGCAGATGGCTTCAGGGCTTGTTTGCATTCAAAATACATAGCACCTGCAAGCAAAAATGCACTGGGCTTTCTCCATGATAATTTGGGGTTCTTATGCACACAGAATCAGTGTTACCTACTGGACCAGTTATTTAATTCCCAAGTGTCCCCAAATGTGTCAGAGCAGCTGGGCTTCTGCTGTCTTCTGGGATCTGCTTGCAAAAACTCTGTCCATTCCCGTAATGTTTGGTGGTTCTTTCATAGTATGGAGTACATCTGAAGATGGATGGAGTCACTTTTGATCTGACCTGTAGGAATAGTTCCACATGTAGCCTCCTTCCAGTCTCTGCCTGAGAAAGCGGTTGCTCCTGTCACTCTCTAAAAGTTGTTTGGGGTTGGGAGATAATAACAAAGTCACTAAAAATGCAGAGGTTTGGATACCAAGTCTATTTTCAGATCTGAGTTTAATTTCACGGTTTTAGAATAAAAGGAGTTGGAAGAGAAGGGATGAACACTGTTGAAACAAAATCCATTGAAACAAAAAAGTTTGGAATGAGTGAACCATTTGGACTAAGCCTGATGGAACATGTTTTTCCAGTTTCCCCTCTCATTTTGCTTTAAATAGTACATCTCTGTATTTGAATAGTCTGTGTAAGTGTTCTTTCTCTGTCACATACAAACACCTTCAGAGCACCTTGAAATACGATTTCATAAAATTTGTCTTAAAACCAGAAATGTCCACATCACTGTTCGTTAGCCAAGGAGCTGAGCTGTCAAGGCATTCTAAGTAATTTGTCCAAGGTCACAGAGGAGGTCTGCAAAAGACTGATGACCTGACCCAGTTTTTCATGTCCTGAGCGCTCCCTGATTCCTGAACTACCAGATCATTTGCCTTACAAGACCAGCTCTGCTGGTCTTCAGTTCTTCTGAATATATCACTCTAGTTTCCTTTCCTAGACCAGGTGAGGCACAACCCCCCAATACTGCCTTGAGACAGCAGATGTGGTATTCCAGTTTTGAGTTCACCCCGCATTTCATTAACCCTCGTATTGCCCAGATTCGGGGAAGTTCACATTTGAATACACTTTCCTTTCCTGACCCATTTCTATAATGCAGCAATGCCGGGTAGCAGTGACAGACAGCCGTGAACTCTAAGCAAGTTCAGAAGGTGAATTATGGTCGCGTCTTCCGCTTACCTAATTATTTTCTGAATCACAACCAAACTAAAGGTGTTCTCAAAGGTAATGAATAAGTTAGAGGGAAATCCACTGCGAGTGCCTGAAGTGCTGTGTGACTACTGGGGGCTCAAACTTTTCTCAGCTTTTGCTTTCCAAATGTGTAAGGTAGCAAATGGTGTCTTGGCATCAGGTATTCGAAGAGACGGCTTTTCAGTGCATTAACTCGTAACTACTTGATACGCACATTTGGGGAATTCACCTGCTTGTTCCTGAATAATTCTGCATTCCCTATTCTCCTACCACTTAAATGAAATGGATGAGAATATTAGATGAGCAACACATGCAAAATCAAGTCCTTTGGGGCAATACTTAACCTGAGGTGACCGCCTCTATTCAACATAAACCTATATACACAGCCCGGTGTGCAGGATGCTTTGTGTGGCTTAGTGAACAGCACGATTCTGCTGAGAGTACGCTTCAGCCCGTAGTTCCGTGAGATCTGATAGCACCTAGTCTGATTTGTGAGCACCACTGAGAAAAGTAAAGCCTTGCAATTTTTGCCCTGCGTGACATCTCAAGGTTTCAGCTCCCAGGAGCACCAGGTGAGAAGTCAGACCTGCATCAGAGTGACGCAGAACAAGTAGGTCAGCAGTCTGGTTGCATGCATCTTGTGTGTGTCTGTGCGCGCGTGTACGTGCATGCGTCTGAGAAAATGGAAAACCATGGCACTGAATCCTTAAGTTTCTGCTCCGTCTTTTCTTTAGGCAGAAGTCTCACTGACCGTTTCATGTCCAGTTGAATAGGATCAGGGCCATTTTGGCCTCTCGTTGCAGTAAAACATGTGGCAGCAATATGTGGAAGTGGTGAAGAATTGCAGAATGAGTGGATTTCTTGTAGCAGCAAGCAAGGGACAGACAGATCTTAGCAATTTGCCTAAAAATAAGGAGAACAGTGTTATTCTTTGCCTTGTTTCATCTGCCCCAATTGCACTCTCTTTCTGCTCAGTGCCTGCCAAACTGATAGCTTGCTGAAGATTTAAAGGAGCAACACTCACATTCCTATAATAGCTACCAGAATAGCTGAGGTTATCATATCTTCTTTCTTACATCTTTCTTGCAGGCTTTCCTTCCCGAAACCTGCAAGAAGCAGGCATCCTTCCCCCACCCTGCACCCCCTTTTCTCTGTGTCGCAGGCACTGTCCTGAGGTGCTGCTTCGGCAGGTTGGGCAGCTTGGGCTGTTTACCATGCCGTGAAAACAGACGACACGTTTTGAGGGCAGCTGGGCAGCAAGGGACAGACAGATCTTGGCCAGAGATGATAATCCCTTTGGGCTGGGGGAGCTGTGGAAGCACGCTGCCCACGCTGCGGGCACCCGGGCACGATGGTGGCTGCTCTCCGGAGCAGCTGCATTTTGGGCAGGAGGTAAAAGTAGGGGATGGGGGACACAAAGAAGTGGGTATTCATCCCCTGGATAAGCAGTCAAGATGAATTCAAACTGTCTGCACGTCAGCGGGGAGCCTCTGGTCAGCCTTAGCCCAGGAGTGGCAGGGGGGCTGGGGCTGGGGGCGGCAGCCAGTGCACTGCGGCGGGCTTTGTGAGCCCTGCACAGGCCAGGCCAGCCACCTGCTCTGTCTTTTAAAAGAAATGTGAGAGAAAAGGCAAGAGTGAAAAGTGGTTTGCAGGGGGGAGAGTTGGTTTTCCTGGGGCACCCGAAACAGAAAGGCCCTGCGCCCCCACAGCTGAAGCCGCCTGTGGAGGTGGGGGGAGGGGGGACAGCCTGCTGGCAGCCTGTCCTTTGTGTGTCAAATATTAATTACAGCGGGACAGGCTGCCATGCCGCCCGAGCGCGAAGGCGACGTTGCCACATTCACCAGGCTGGAGAATCACAGCGCGTCCTGCCGGGGGCTGGCGAGGGCCCGCCATCCCAGAGGGCCCGATGCCGGGGGGCTCCGCGTGGGTGTGGGGGCTCACCAGAAGAGGGGGAGGCATGGGAGAAGAGGAAGGAGCCGGGGGGAGAGGGGGAAGCCGAGGGAAGCCCTGCGCTCCTGGGATGTGTGGCGCCGGCCGGCAAGGTTGCCAAAAACTGTACCAGGCTGTGCTTTGCCACCAAACATGCCCAGCGCCCATGGCTGAAAGGGGGAGGCTCGCCGCGAGCATGGCCGGAGCAGGGACACGCTAAGCATCCTCCAGCCCAGCCCAGGTGGATTGGTGAAGGAGCAGGGTCGGGAGGGCAGC